>NC_086450.1:449505324-449817547 GCF_028390025.1 Pseudophryne corroboree | reverse complement strand
TGTCCATTTGTGCCAGGAGAGGGTTATGGACCCGGCAGTGGACAGGGGATGCAGATTCCAAAAGGCACATGGAAGTTTTGCCTTATAAGGGTGAGGAGTTGTTCGGGGATGGTCTTTCAGACTTAGTTTCCACAGCAACAGCTGGGAAGTCGGCATTTTTGCCACATGTCCCCTCACAACCAAAGAGAGCACCGTATTATCAGCTGCAGTCCTTTCGCCCCCAAAAGAGCAGACGGAGTAGAGGCGCGTCCTTTCTGCCCAGAGGCAGAGGTAGGGGAAAAAAGCTGCAGCATACAGCCACTTCCCAGGAACAAAAGTCCTCCCCCGCTTCTTCTGCTAAGTCCGCCGCATGATGCTGGGGCTCAGCAGGCGGAGCCAGGTACGGTGGGGGGCCGTCTCAAAAACTTCAGCAATCAGTGGGCTCGCTCACAGGTAGATCCCTGGATCCTTCAAGTGGTATCTCAGGGGTACAGGCTGGAATTCGAGACACCCCCCCCCCCCCCCGCCGTTTCCTCAAATCTGCCTTACCAACGACTCCTTCAGAAAGGGAGGCTGTGTTAGAGGCAATTCACAAGCTGTATTCCCAGCAGGTGATAGTCAAGGTGCCCCTACTTCAACAAGGACGGGGTTACTATTCCACAATGTTTGTGGTACCGAAACCGGACGGTTCGGTGAGACCCATTTTAAATTTGAAATCCTTGAACACATATTTGAAAAAATTCAAGTTCAAGATGGAATCGCTCAGGGCGGTTATTGCAAGCCTGGAAGAGGGAGATTACATGGTATCTCTGGACATCAAGGATGCTTACCTGCATGTCCCCATTTACCATCCTCACCAGGAGTACCTCAGATTTGTGGTACAGGATTGTCATTACCAATTCCAGACGTTGCCGTTCGGCCTGTCCACGGCACCGAGGGTATTTACCAAGGTAATGGCCGAAATGATGATACTCCTTCGGAAAAAGGGAGTTTTAATTGTCCCATACTTGGACGATCTCCTGATAAGGGCGAGGTCCAGAGAGCAGTTGTTGGTCGGCGTAGCATTATCTCAGGAGATGCTACACCAGCACGGTTGGATTCTGAATATTCCAAAGTCTCAGCTGGTTCCGGCGACACGTATACTGTTCCTAGGGATGATTCTGGACACGGTCCAGAAAAAAGTGTTTCTCCCAGAGGAGAAAGCCGAGGAGCTGTCGTCTCTAGTGAGAGGCCTCCTGAAACCAAAACAGGTGTCGGTCCATCATTGCACGCGAGTCCTGGGAAAGATGGTAGCTTCCTACGAAGCGATTCCATTCGGCAGGTTCCATGCCAGAACTTTTCAGTGGGACCTGTTGGACCAATGGTCCGGATTGCATCTTCAAATGCATCGGTTGATAACCCTGTCTCCAAGGACCAGGGTGTCTCTGCTGTGGTGGCTGCAGAGTGCTCATCTCAGAGAGGGCCGCAGATTCGGCATACAGGACTGGGTCCTGGTGACCACGGATGCCAGCCTTCGGGGCTGGGGGGCAGTCACTCAGGGATGAAACTTCCAAGGACTTTGGTCGAGTCAGGAGACTTCCCTACACATAAATGTTCTGGAACTGAGGGCCATTTACAATGCCCTAAGTCAAGCAAAGCCCCTGCTTCAAAACCGGCCGGTTCTGATCCAGTCAGACAACATCACGGCGGTCGCCCATGTAAATCGACAGGCCGGCACAAGAAGCAGGGCGGCGATGGCAGAAGCCTCAAGGATTCTCAGTTGGGCGGAAAATCACGTGTTAGCACTGTCAGCAGTGTTCATTCCGGGAGTGGACAACTGGGAAGCAGACTTCCTCAGCAGGCACGACCTCCACCCGGGAGAGTGGGGACTTCATCCAGAAGTCTTCCAACTGATTGTAAACCGTTGGGAAAGGCCACAGGTGGACATGATGGCGTCCCGCTTAAACAAAAAGCTGGAAAAATATTGCGCCAGATCAAGAGACCCTCAGGCGATAGCTGTAGACGCTCTAGTGACACCGTGGGTGTACCGGTCGGTTTATGTGTTCCCTCCTCTTCCTCTCATACCCAAGGTACTGAGGATAATAAGGAGAAGAGGCGTAAGAACTATACTCATTGTTCCGGATTGGCCAAGAAGAGCTTGGTACCCGGAACTTCAAGAAATGATCTCAGAGGACCCATGGCCTCTGCCGCTCAGACAGGACCTGCTGCTGCAGGGGCCCTGTCTGTTCCAAGACTTACCGCGGCTGCGTTTGACGGCATGGCGGTTGAACGCCGGATCCTAAAAGAAAAGGGTATTCCGGAGGAAGTCATTCCTACGCTTATTAAAGCTAGGAAAGATGTAACCGTACAACATTATCACCGCATATGGCGAAAATATGTTGCGTGGTGTGAGGCCAGGAAGGCCCCAACGGAGGAATTCCAGTTAGGTCGATTTCTGCACTTCCTACAGTCAGGGGTGACTATGGGCCTAAAAATGGGTTCCATTAAGGTCCAGATTTCGGCTCTGTCGATTTTTTTCCAAAAAGAACTGGCTTCACTGCCTGAAGTTCAGACATTGTCAAGGGAGTGCTGCATATTCAGCCTCCTTTTGTGCCCCCAGTGGCACCGTGGGACCTCAACGTGGTGTTGGGTTTCCTAAAGTCACATTGGTTTGAGCCACTCAAAACCGTGGATTTAAAATATCTCACGTGGAAAGTGGTCATGCTTTTGGCCTTGGCTTCGGCAAGGCGGGTGTCAGAATTGGCGGCTTTGTCATGTAAAAGCCCCTATTTGATTTTCCATATGGATAGGGCAGAATTGAGGACTCATCCCCAATTTCTTCCTAAGGTGGTATCAGCTTTTCACTTGAACCAACCTATCGTGGTGCCTGCGGCTACTAGGGACTTGGAGGACTCCAAGTTACTGGACGTAGTCAGGGCCTTGAAAATTTATGTTTCCAGGACGGCTGGAGTCAGGAAGACTGACTCGCTATTTATCCTGTACGCACCAAACAAGATGGGTGCTCCTGCTTCAAAGCAGACTATTGCTCGCTGGATTTGTAGCACAATTCAGCTTGCACATTCTGTGGCTGGCCTGCCACAGCCAAAAATCTGTAAAAGCCCATTCCACGAGGAAAGTGGGCTCTTCTTGGGCGGCTGCCCGAGGGGTCTCGGCTTTACAACTTTGCCGAGCTGCTACTTGGTCAGGGGCAAACATGTTTGCAAAATTCTACAAATTTGATACCCTGGCTGAGGAGGACCTTGAGTTCTCTCATTCGGTGCTGCAGAGTCATCCGCACTCTCCCGCCCGTTTGGGAGCTTTGGTATAATCCCCATGGTCCTTACGGAGTCCCCAGCATCCACTAGGACGTTAGAGAAAATAAGATTTTACTCACCGGTAAATCTATTTCTCGTAGTCCGTAGTGGATGCTGGGCGCCCGTCCCAAGTGCGGACTGTCTGCAATACTTGTATATAGTTATTGTTAACTAAAAGGGTTATTGTTGAGCCATCTGTTGAGAGGCTCTGTTATGTTCATACTGTTAACTGGGTATAATATCACGAGTTATACGGTGTGATTGGTGTGGCTGGTATGAGTCTTACCCGGGATTCAAAATCCTTTCCTTATTGTGTCAGCTCTTCCGGGCACAGTATCCTTACTGAAGTCTGGAGGAGGGTCATAGTGGGAGGAGCCAGTGCACACCAGGTAGTCCTAATTCTTTCTTAGCTGTGCCCAGTCTCCTGCGGAGCCGCTATTCCCCATGGTCCTTACGGAGTCCCCAGCATCCACTACGGACTACGAGAAATAGATTTACCGGTGAGTAAAATCTTATTTTTCGTACACCGCCTCCCATCAACTTATCCAGAAGAAAACTTCATAACGCTCTTTTATAGAAAAAAGTTTTTTTTTCTTTTATTTTCACAAACAATGTGAAACTTAAAAAATATTAAAATTCCATGCACAGTTGGAGGTACCCTATTAAAGACAGGCAGGGCCACTTCCATCCCTTAGATGGAAGGGTGGATAGGTACAAACCACTATTGATCCAGATGTAACAATAAATCAAGTGGGTGTCCAAATAGGTGGTAGGGCAAGCCTGGGGTCCTCATATAATAGCACCAACGCATTTCGGATACAAATCCTTCCTCAGGGTGTAATTTTGGAAGTGATCCTCTCGATCCTATATACCCACTAATAACTAGAGATGAGCGGGTTCGGTTCCTCTGAATCCGAACCCGCCCAAACTTCATGTTTTTTTTCACGGGTCCGAGCGACTCGGATCTTCCCGCCTTGCTCGGTTAACCCGAGCGCGCCCGAACGTCATCATCCCGCTGTCGGATTCTCGCGAGGCTCGGATTCTATCGCGAGACTCGGATTCTATATAAGGAGCCGCGCGTCGCCGCCATTTTCACACGTGCATTGAGAGTCATAGGGAGAGGACGTGGCTGGCGTCCTCTCCGTTTAGAGAAGAGAGAGACACGGTAGAGACGAGAGAGACACAGTAGTAGTAATTTTGGGGAGCATTATTAGGAGGAGTACTACTATACTACTATACTACTTGCTGAAGTGATATAGATTAGATAGTGTGACTGTAAGTGTATTGTATTATCTGACTTGTGGGGGAGACACTGACAGTGGGGAGCAGTTAGAGTCTGAGAGCAGGACTCAGGAGTACATATAACGTACAGTGCACACTTTTGCTGCCAGAGTCAGTGCCACACTGCCATTGTTGTGACCACACTGACCACCAGTATAATAATATATTTTGTGATTGTCTGCTTAGGACTCGGAGTACTAGTTGCAAGTTGCAACGTGAGTGACCTGACCACCAGTTTAATAATCAATCACCACCAGTTTAATATATATATATATATATATATATATATATAATTGTATATAATATATATATATAATATTGTATACCACCTACCCGTGGTTTTTTTTTTTTCATTCTTCTTTATACATACTACTATAGTAGCTTACTGTAGCAGTCTGCGGTGCTGCTGACCTGACAGTGTCCAGCAGGTCCGTCATCAGTCATTACATAATAAATATATATAGTACCTGTCCGGCTGCAGTACTAGTGATATTATATTGATTTCATCTCATTATCAATAATTTATCATCCAGTCTAGACTCTATATTAGCAGCAGACACAGTACGTTAGTCCACGGCTGTAGCTACCTCTGTGTCGGCACTCGGCAGTCCATCCATAATTGTATACCACCTACCCGTGGTTTTTTTTTTTTCTTTCTTCTTTGTACATACTACTATAGTATAGTAGCTTACTGTAGCAGTCTGCGGTGCTGCTGAGCTGACAGTGTCCAGCAGGTCCGTCATCAGTCATCATTACCTAATAAATATATTATCTACCTGTCCGGCTGCAGTACTAGTGATATTATATATACATACATATATATATTGATTTCATATCATTATCATCCAGTCTATATTAGCAGCAGACACAGTACGTTAGTCCACGGCTGTAGCTACCTCTGTGTCGGCACTCGGCAGTCCATCCATAATTGTATACCACCTACCCGTGGTTTTTTTTTTCTTTCTTCTTTGTACATACTACTATAGTATAGTAGCTTACTGTAGCAGTCTGCGGTGCTGCTGAGCTGACAGTGTCCAGCAGGTCCGTCATCAGTCATCATTACCTAATAAATATATTATCTACCTGTCCGGCTGCAGTACTAGTGATATTATATATACATACATATATATATTGATTTCATCTCATTATCAATCATCCAGTCTATATTAGCAGCAGACACAGTACGTTAGTCCACGGCTGTAGCTACCTCTGTGTCGGCACTCGGCAGTCCATCCATAATTGTATACCACCTACCCGTGGTTTTTTTTTTCTTTCTTCTTTGTACATACTACTATAGTATAGTAGCTTACTGTAGCAGTCTGCGGTGCTGCTGAGCTGACAGTGTCCAGCAGGTCCGTCATCAGTCATCATTACCTAATAAATATATTATCTACCTGTCCGGCTGCAGTACTAGTGATATTATATATACATACATATATATATTGATTTCATCTCATTATCAATCATCCAGTCTATATTAGCAGCAGACACAGTACGTTAGTCCACGGCTGTAGCTACCTCTGTGTCGGCACTCGGCAGTCCATCCATAATTGTATACCACCTACCCGTGGTTTTTTTTTTTTTTTTCTTCTTTGTACATACTACTATAGTATAGTAGCTTACTGTAGCAGTCTGCGGTGCTGCTGAGCTGACAGTGTCCAGCAGGTCCGTCATCAGTCATCATTACCTAATAAATATATTATCTACCTGTCCGGCTGCAGTACTAGTGATATTATATATACATACATATATATATATTGATTTCATCTCATTATCAATCATCCAGTCTATATTAGCAGCAGACACAGTACGGTAGTCCACGGCTGTAGCTACCTCTGTGTCGGCACTCGGCAGTCCATCCATAAGTATACTAGTATCCATCCATCTCCATTGTTTACCTGAGGTGCCTTTTAGTTGTGCCTATTAAAATATGGAGAACAAAAATGTTGAGGTTCCAAAATTAGGGAAAGATCAAGATCCACTTCCACCTCGTGCTGAAGCTGCTGCCACTAGTCATGGCCGAGACGATGAAATGCCAGCAACGTCGTCTGCCAAGGCCGATGCCCAATGTCATAGTACAGAGCATGTCAAATCCAAAACACCAAATATCAGTAAAAAAAGGACTCCAAAACCTAAAATAAAATTGTCGGAGGAGAAGCGTAAACTTGCCAATATGCCATTTACCACACGGAGTGGCAAGGAACGGCTGAGGCCCTGGCCTATGTTCATGGCTAGTGGTTCAGCTTCACATGAGGATGGAAGCACTCAGCCTCTCGCTAGAAAACTGAAAAGACTCAAGCTGGCAAAAGCACCGCAAAGAACTGTGCGTTCTTCGAAATCCCAAATCCACAAGGAGAGTCCAATTGTGTCGGTTGCGATGCCTGACCTTCCCAACACTGGACGTGAAGAGCATGCGCCTTCCACCATTTGCACGCCCCCTGCATGTGCTGGAAGGAGCACCCGCAGTCCAGTTCCTGATAGTCAGATTGAAGATGTCAGTGTTGAAGTACACCAGGATGAGGAGGATATGGGTGTTGCTGGCGCTGGGGAGGAAATTGACCAGGAGGATTCTGATGGTGAGGCGGTTTGTTTAAGTCAGGCACCCGGGGAGACACCTGTTGTCCGTGGGAGGAATATGGCCGTTGACATGCCTGGTGAAAATACCAAAAAAATCAGCTCTTCAGTGTGGAGGTATTTCAACAGAAATGCGGACAACAGGTGTCAAGCCGTGTGTTGCCTTTGTCAAGCTGTAATAAGTAGGGGTAAGGACGTTAACCACCTCGGAACATCCTCCCTTATACGTCACCTGCAGCGCATTCATAATAAGTCAGTGACAAGTTCAAAAACTTTGGGTGACAGCGGAAGCAGTCCACTGACCAGTAAATCCCTTCCTCTTGTAACCAAGCTCACGCAAACCACCCCACCAACTCCCTCAGTGTCAATTTCCTCCTTCCCCGGGAATGCCAATAGTCCTGCAGGCCATGTCACTGGCAATTCTGACGAGTCCTCTCCTGCCTGGGATTCCTCCGATGCATCCTTGCGTGTAACGCCTACTGCTGCTGGCGCTGCTGTTGTTGCTGCTGGGAGTCGATGGTCATCCCAGAGGGGAAGTCGGAAGACCACTTGTACTACTTCCAGTAAGCAATTGACTGTCCAACAGTCCTTTGCGAGGAAGATGAAATATCACAGCAGTCATCCTGCTGCAAAGCGGATAACTGAGGCCTTGACAACTATGTTGGTGTTAGACGTGCGTCCGGTATCCGCCGTTAGTTCACAGG
This sequence comes from Pseudophryne corroboree, assembly GCF_028390025.1. Taxonomy (NCBI): domain Eukaryota; kingdom Metazoa; phylum Chordata; class Amphibia; order Anura; family Myobatrachidae; genus Pseudophryne; species Pseudophryne corroboree. The sequence goes on along the minus strand of NC_086450.1, from coordinate 449,809,716 downwards.
GAACTAGACAATTTCTTGAGGTAGTGTGCCCCCGTTACCAAATACCATCTAGGTTCCACTTCTCTAGGCAGGCGATACCGAAAATGTACACAGACCTCAGAAAAAGACTCACCAGTGTCCTAAAAAATGCAGCTGTACCCAATGTCCACTTAACCACGGACATGTGGACAAGTGGAGCAGGGCAGGGTCAGGACTATATGACTGTGACAGCCCACTGGGTAGATGTATGGACTCCCGCCGCAAGAACAGCAGCGGCGGCACCAGTAGCAGCATCTCGCAAACGCCAACTCTTTCCTAGGCAGGCTACGCTTTGTATCACCGCTTTCCAGAATACGCACACAGCTGAAAACCTCTTACGGCAACTGAGGAAGATCATCGCGGAATGGCTTACCCCAATTGGACTCTCCTGTGGATTTGTGGCATCGGACAACGCCAGCAATATTGTGTGTGCATTAAATATGGGCAAATTCCAGCACGTCCCATGTTTTGCACATACCTTGAATTTGGTGGTGCAGAACTTTTTAAAAAACGACAGGGGCGTGCAAGAGATGCTGTCGGTGGCCAGAAGAATTGCGGGACACTTTCGGCGTACAGGCACCACGTACAGAAGACTGGAGCACCACCAAAAACTACTGAACCTGCCCTGCCATCATCTGAAGCAAGAAGTGGTAACGAGGTGGAATTCAACCCTCTATATGCTTCAGAGGTTGGAGGAGCAGCAAAAGGCCATTCAAGCCTATACAATTGAGCACGATATAGGAGGTGGAATGCACCTGTCTCAAGTGCAGTGGAGAATGATTTCAACGTTGTGCAAGGTTCTGATGCCCTTTGAACTTGCCACACGTGAAGTCAGTTCAGACACTGCCAGCCTGAGTCAGGTCATTCCCCTCATCAGGCTTTTGCAGAAGAAGCTGGAGACATTGAAGGAGGAGCTAACACGGAGCGATTCCGCTAGGCATGTGGGACTTGTGGATGGAGCCCTTAATTCGCTTAACAAGGATTCACGGGTGGTCAATCTGTTGAAATCAGAGCACTACATTTTGGCCACCGTGCTCGATCCAAGATTTAAAGCCTACCTTGGATCTCTCTTTCCGGCAGACACAAGTCTGCTGGGGTTGAAAGACCTGCTGGTGAGAAAATTGTCAAGTCAAGCGGAACGCGACCTGTCAACATCTCCTCCTTCACATTCTCCCGCAACTGGGGGTGCGAGGAAAAGGCTCAGAATTCCGAGCCCACCCGCTGGCGGTGATGCAGGGCAGTCTGGAGCGACTGCTGATGCTGACATCTGGTCCGGACTGAAGGACCTGACAACGATTACGGACATGTCGTCTACTGTCACTGCATATGATTCTCTCACCATTGAAAGAATGGTGGAGGATTATATGAGTGACCGCATCCAAGTAGGCACGTCACACAGTCCGTACTTCTACTGGCAGGAAAAAGAGGCAATTTGGAGGCCCTTGCACAAACTGGCTTTATTCTACCTAAGTTGCCCTCCCACAAGTGTGTACTCCGAAAGAGTGTTTAGTGCCGCCGCTCACCTTGTCAGCAATCGGCGTACGAGGTTACATCCAGAAAATGTGGAGAAGATGATGTTCATTAAAATGAATTATAATCAATTCCTCCGTGGAGACATTGACCAGCAGCAATTGCCTCCACAAAGTACAGAGGGAGCTGAGATGGTGGATTCCAGTGGGGACGAATTGATAATCTGTGAGGAGGGGGATGTACACGGTGATATATCGGAGGATGATGATGAGGTGGACATCTTGCCTCTGTAGAGCCAGTTTGTGCAAGGAGAGATTAATTGCTTCTTTTTTGGTGGGGGTCCAAACCAACCCGTCATTTCAGTCACAGTCGTGTGGCAGACCCTGTCACTGAAATGATGGGTTGGTTAAAGTGTGCATGTCCTGTTTATACAGGAGGGCCCAAGGACAATTCCATCTTGCACCTCTTTTTTCTTTAATTTTTCTTTGCGTCATGTGCTGTTTCTGGAATGTTTTTTGGAAGGGCCATCCTGCGTGACACTGCAGTGCCACTCCTAGATGGGCCCGGTGTTTGTGTCGGCCACTAGGGTCGCTTATCTTACTCACACAGCTACCTCATTGCGCCTCTTTTTTTCTTTGCGTCATGTGCTGTTTGGGGAGGGTTTTTTGGAAGGGCCATCCTGCGTGACACTGCAGTGCCACTCCTAGATGGGCCCGGTGTTTGTGTCGGCCACTAGGGTCGCTTATCTTACTCACACAGCTACCTCATTGCGCCTCTTTTTTTCTTTGCGTCATGTGCTGTTTGGGGAGGGTTTTTTGGAAGGGACATCCTGCGTGACACTGCAGTGCCACTCCTAGATGGGCCCGGTGTTTGTGTCGGCCACTAGGGTCGCTTATCTTACTCACACAGCTACCTCATTGCGCCTCTTTTTTTCTTTGCGTCATGTGCTGTTTGGGGAGGGTTTTTTGGAAGGGCCATCCTGCGTGACACTGCAGTGCCACTCCTAGATGGGCCAGGTGTTTGTGTCGGCCACTAGGGTCGCTTAGCTTAGTCATCCAGTGACCTAGGTGCAAATTTTAGGACTAAAAATAATATTGTGAGGTATTCAGAATAGACTGAAAATGAGTGTAAATTATGGTTTTTGAGGTTAATAATACTTTGGGATCAAAATGACCCCCAAATTCTATGATTTAAGCTGTTTTTTAGTGTTTTTTAAAAAAAAAACACCCGAATCCAAAACACACCCGAATCCGACAAAAAAAATTCGGTGAGGTTTTGCCAAAACGCGGTCGAACCCAAAACACGGCCGCGGAACCGAACCCAAAACCAAAACACAAAACCCGAAAAATTTCAAGTGCACATCTCTACTAATAACATCACATAACAATGTAAGCCAATGGGGTTCCTCCATTTCTAAAATCACATATTCCTACATAGCTATGAATCCCAAAGTCTCCTACACATATCTATTATCATACACTAATTACATACATTTAATATGATACACTAAATCCTAAAAACAGTGATAAAAAAACTTAATTCATATTTGATAAGTTATCCACGAAATCCGGTTATGATTCCATGAGCATTATTTTCTGGTACAATAATGTCCCCAATCCTGGACCATTATATCCATATATTGCTACGTCCTATTGTCCAAAAACTCCCATTTCTAGATGTTGTCATTCCCCTTCCGCTTGTTACTTCCACTTTGTATACGGGATGTCATGGATACCGCACGTCCACAGCCAGTTCTCATATTCAGCGTGGGTTTAAGATCACCGCCCATTCTTATCCACGCGTTGTCATGGTTACGGACTTCCTCTTCCGGTATTTGAGGCGCATACATCATATCCTGTGTTCCCACTGTGAAGCGCATGTATCGGAGGAGTTCTCTTAGTACCAGTACGATACTTCCGGTGTTTGAGATGCATATCGGAAGTTCTGCAAGGCCGCTGTGGAACGCATACCGCAGCTCCTCATTCCCCGATTAGACATGAGGAAAGAATAGACATATTATTAATTATATTATTCCAGATATCAATGTTGTCATATTCATAGGTTATTACATCCCAATGTAATTGTATAGATTCACAGACATTCTTTTAAAAGTATAGCACTTTGTCTCCGTGGAGCTAATAAACTCACACACACATAGTGCTATTAGAATCCTCAGTCTGGACAATCTCATACCTCCTTTGGGGCTATATATACTAGGAAAAAACGATTTAATCATATTCCTTCACATTCAGTGGCGTAAGTTCGTCCCAGTTGCCCGGAGGCAAGATAAATATTGGTGCCCCCCTATTTACTATATTAAGATAAATATATGTATGTAGATGTGCATATATATATACACACACGTGTGTGTGTGTGTGTGTGTGTGTGTGTGTGTGTGTGTAGTGTTCTGAATTTTTTTTATATTCTGTATTTATACATTTAATTGTCTTTTATTGAAAATCACACATTTATTAGCAGTCATACCCAGGATTAGAACCCATGACCTGTTACACTAACAGCAGACACTTTACTGATGGAGCTATTTGCTCCTGTAGAGGAAGCATGAGAATTCTAACTTTATGAAGTTACGTGTAATTGTCAGAGAAGTATCTTCATATAGTTAAAATTCTCATATTTCCTATACAGGAGCAAATAGCTTCATTAGTAAGGTGTCTGCTTCCAGTGTAATAGGTTGTGGTTTCTAATCCTGGGTATGACACTTGTAAAATGTGTATCTACAGTATAATGAAAAGGGTGTAATTTGTAAGGTGCAAGGACCAGTGAGGAAGTCGGTCACTGAAAAGACAGTGGCAGCTATCTACTTACTTAATTCAATGGTGTCACAGAATGGGAGGAGAGGTGCCCCCCTTTCAGAGCAGGAGCCCGGCGGCAGATGACTCCGTTGCCTCCCAGAGTTCTGCCTCTGTTCACATTTATAGAAACCATTTAGTCTCAAAATCCATATTGAGACCCTTAGGGTGCAATGTTTTTAGTTCAAAGATTTTCCTTATCTCTGCTTTCGCCAGCCTTTCTTCCTCATCCTTCCTACGCCAATTAGGACCTATACACATAATAGCACAAAAACCGACAAGTTGATTAATATCACAGTTATGTGTATTTTTAAAATACAATGAGACATTATGTGTCTCCAGTCCTTTTTTAATATTGCGGACATGCTCTGCCATACGTACTTTAAGAGCCCTAGTGGTGCGTCCAACGTACTGGGAACCACAGGCACATTCTAACAAATACACACAATTTTTGGTTGAACAAGTGAGAAAATCCCTAATCGGATAAGCCTGTTTAGTCTGTGTAGATACATACTCCATAATTTTACTTCTTTTGTCCCTACAGGTGCGCCACATCATACACCTGCCGCATCTGTAGAAGCCTTTGGACTTAATCCTTGTCTGCATCTTTGGAACAGCTCTCACGCTGTTCACAATATTATCCTTTAGGTTTTTCCCCTTCCTATACACAAACCTAGGTTTTTTAGAGATATATCCTTCCAATAGGGGATCCCTATTAAAGATATCCCAATGTTTTCACACGATTTTCTCTACTTGTTTATATTGGCTATTATAGCCTGTAATAAAGGCTATCTCACTGTTTACATTATTGTTTTTACTCTTTACTTTCTTCAAACAGGCAGTACGATCCAATCTGGCCCCGGTCTCTCTTGCCTTTCCTACTATCTGTGGATCATACCCCTTTTCCAAGAAATGCTCTTGTAGAATGATTGCATGATGCTCATATGTCTCTCTATCCGTGCAGTTCCTTCGAACGCGGTGGAACTGGCTTACTGGTTGCCACGCAACCAATTCTTATGATGGTTGCTAGTAAACTCAATAAATGAGTTACAGTCCGTGCTTTTTACGTAATTACTAGTCTTAATTATTCCATCATCTATGTAGATCCTTAGGTCCAAAAAATTTACTTTTAATTCGCTAATATCGAATGAAAGTTTAATATTATAATGATTATTGTTGAGATGTGTGCAGAAGGTGTCTAGGGAACTGCGATCACCTCCCCACACAAACACAACGTCATCGATATAGCGATACCATCACACCAGGTTGGCGCCCAGCTGATGGCCCCCCCATACTGAGTCTTCCTCCCAGAGGGCCATAAATAAATTAGCATAGCTGGGCGCTAGCCTGGTGCCCATTGCAGTACCCGTTAACTGCAAATAAAAAGAATCATGAAACTAAAAATAAATATTCCTCAAAATCGGAGAGATACCCTCCAGGACAAAATCTTTCTTATCTTCCTCTATCCCATATTTTTCTAAGATTTATCAGTGCTTGGAGAGAGATAAAATACCAACCAATCAGTTCCTGTCATTTTTCAAACACAGCCTGTAAAATCAAGCGGATTGGTTGGGACATTATCTCTCTCCAAGCTTTGATATATCTCCCCTTCATCAGACTGTACTCCTGTAAGTGAGATATACCCTGCAGGGACATTACTGCCTGCAGTATGTGACTAATACACACATAGCTTCTTTTATTATGGAGCAATTTGGGGCCTATTTAATTCTGAGTGATGTGCAGCTGCGCACAGCACTGGGAATTACAGTGGTGCTGGATTGATCATAGAGGGAGTGCACATCGCAACCGTCTCATATCGCTCGGAACTGGAAAAAAAAAAATATATATATGATTGAGCAATATCAGTAAGCTTACAGTAACTATTAGTTATACGGCGCCATCTTGTGGCCTCTGTTGTGTACTATGAAATAAACAAATGAGCATATTACTGTGCGATCACATCAGCAGGCGTCTGAGGTGTACAATCCCAATCAGATCCTAAGTCAGAACCCGGGTGCGCTTTGTGTACATTATAGCGTCCATTGGACAGAGTGGTGAGACATTTACAGGCCAGGTGACACAGTAGGACAGCAGGGAAACGATCTGTGACTCGGGATAAAAGGCGTGACCAGTTCACTTTCAGGATAAAATATGCAAATTCTCCAATATTAGAAGGGACATCTGGGTGATAGCCCATTAGAAGGAGATGTACTAAGCAGTGATAAAAGTGAAGTGAGCCAGTGGAGAAGTTGCCCATGGCAACCAATCAGCTGCTCTGTATACTTTTATAGTATGCAAATTATAAATGTCACATCATTGCTGATTGGTTGCCATGGGCAACTTCTCCACTGGCTCACTTCTCCACTTTTATCACTGCTTAGTACATCTCCCCAGGCACTGATACAGCCACTGTGTACGCAGAGCAGGATGAGTCCAAGCACATAGTCCTGGCCAGCCCATTATAGGTATGACCATCGGTGGGCTTTCCATCTATGGTTGCCATCGATGGCACCAGCGGCGATAACCATCAATGGCACTTAAACCATCGATGGCGAGCAATCGATGGTTTGCACTACTTGATGGCCATCGCTGAGAGGTGCTGGCCGGGCCAATAAAAATTGGGGGTGGGGCTTAGCGGTGTCAAGGGCGGAGCTATGCTCTGTGTCCCGGCACTTTAAAAACAAAAATATATTCGTTTAGGCTGTGCCATCGATGAAGGTAAACCATCTGGTTCTCTCCCATCAATGGCAAAAACATTCAACATCAGCCATAAACCATCGATGATTTGGAACTATCGATGGTCAATGGCCATCCCTAGCACATTACCTGAGCTCACTCAGGATGTCCACTCATCTTCTGTTTTCTAATTAGGGATGGCCATCGACCATCAATGATTCTAAATTAGTGGTCTATGGCCAATATTGAATAGTTTTTCCTTAGATGTGGGAGAACCAGATGTTTTTTCAAGGTGTCGAGATCCTGGGCTTAGCCCCGCCCCCAGGCTCTGATTGGCTTGCAGCATATTGAATAATAAAGCAGGGGTGACCATCGGTGGGTAAAACCATCAATGGTTCCCTTACGGATGGTTTCACACCATCGAGGTTACCCATTAATGGTACCATCGATGGACAACCCACTGATGGCCATCTCTATTTCTAATTGGCTAAAGGTTAGTCTAGTACTTTGTGAGTGTTTTAATAATCTGATTGGCTACAGGTTGGTCTAGACAGGTGTGTGTGTTCTGATTGGCAGCAGGTTAGTCTAGTACAGTACTTTGTGAGTGTTCTAAAGCACTGATTGGCTAACCTACAGGTTGGTCTAGGTGTGTGTGTGTTCTTCTTCGGCTGCACAAAATAGCACCATGAACACATGTCCACACACTAAAAGCAATGACATGTTAAAGAAAAAAACACACAAGAATGATGGGTGTAGTATGTTATGCTGGCGGTCAGGCTCCCAGCGGCCAGCAGACCGGCGCCGGAATCCCGACCGCCGGCATACCGACAGCTGTGTGAGTGCAAACGAGCCCCTTGCGGGCTCGCTGCACTCACCACGCTGCGGGCACGGTGGTGCACCACGCTATCTATTCTCCCTCCAGGGGGGTCGTGGATCCCCAAGAGGGAGAAAAGCTGTTGGTATGACGGCGGTCAGGATTCCAGGCGCCGGTATGCTGGTTGTCAGGAGCCCGACTGCCGGCAAAGTGAAGACCACCCAAGAATGACATGCTATTGTTCAGGAATGCAATTCCAAACCATACTGCAACCCACATATTAATGCAGTGTCACACTACTATACTTACTCCACCACATGCTAAATCCAAGTACACTTCCATGCCTACATAGTACTGTCACGTACAGCACCGCACAGTACTGCAAATACATGCTTACACAGCTACACTGCCTCCTATGTGACACATACTGTACAGCAGAGATATGGAAGGAGGCTGAGGTGTTATAGGGCACCCACAAGAATCTCACCTCCTCCTGACAGCAGCTCCACCAGGGAGCAGACACTGGGAACTGTGGCATGCTGGTATTACATGTAAGTGGGCGGAGTCATTCTTCTCAACACATGTGTTATAGGCCCTACACACTGGCCGATCTGCAGCCGAGCTGCCCGATGGCGGATACGGACGACCCGGCGGCGGAGGGGCAGTGACGGGGGGAGTGAAGTTTCTTCACTCCCCCCGTCTCCCGGCTGCATTGAAGTGCAGGCAAATATGGACGAGATCGTCCATATTGGCCTGCATGTACAGCCGACGGGGGACCAGCGATGAACGAGCGCGGGGCCGCGCATCGTTCATCGCTGGAGCCTCCACACTGCGCGATATGAACGTTATCTCGTTCATTAATGAACAAGATCGTTCATATCGTGCAGTCATGTCGGCCAGTGTGTAGGGCCCTTTACAAAGAGTGAAGGGTGGATTTTGAACAACAGTGTGCCACTGGCTCTGATTGGCTACAGGTTGGCCTAGTTCTATGAGTGTTCTAGTGCTCTGATTGGCTGCAGGATGGTGTAACTTTGTGCATGTGCTCTAGTGCTCTGATTGGCTGCAGGATGATGTAACTTTGCATACCTCCCAACTGTTCCGATTTTGGCAGGACAGTCCCATTTTTCTGGGACTATCCCGCCATCCTAACCATGGGTCGCAGTGTCCCGTGGCAGCAAGGGAACGAAGGGGGAGGGGGGGGGGGTGCAGTTGGGAGATCAACTCTTACCCGCTGCTCACCTTAGCAGAGCAGCAGTGAATAGCCACTGCTTCTATTCACCAGGGGAGTGGAGCAGGAGGCACAGCTCACAGAGCGCTGGGAATGCCCCCACAACAGCGAAAATGGGGGCGTGGCCCGTGATTGCTAATCTTCCCACAAGGCCACACCCCCTAGCCTTGAGGACATGTCCCCTCATTACGGGCGCGCGCAAGTGTCCCTCCCTAGACCATCAAGAAGTTGGGAGGTATGACTGTGCATGTACTCTAGTGCTCTGATTGGCTACAGGATGGTGTAACTTTGTTAATGTGCTCTACTGCTCTGATTGGCTGCTGCTTGGTATATTCCTTGTTGGCTACGCTCTGTGAGTGTTAGAATGGTGTTATTATAGGCCAGTGGTTGATCTAGTCCTGTGAGTGTTTTCCTGCTCTGATTGGCTACAGGTTGATCTACAACTTAAAGTTTACTCATGCTCTGATTGGATAAAGTTTAGTCAAATCTTGTTAGTGCTCTAATGCTCTGATTGGCTACACTCTGTTCTAATGCTCTGATTGGCTACAGGTTTATGTGGCCCCATGAGTGTTCTCTTTCTCTGATTGGTTACAGCAGAGATTTTCAACCTTTTACAACTCACGGCACACTGAACAAGATTTAAATATTGCCAAGGAACATCTCCTATATAATAGCCCAGATCTGTGACTCGGTTCCGGTATGAATGGTCGACCATGTTATGGTCGACAGTCATTAGGTCGACCACTATTGGTCGACATTGACATGGTCGACATGGACACATGGTCGACACATGAAAATGGTCGACACATGAAAGGTCGACACATGAAAAGGTCGACATGAGTTTTTTTACTTTTTTGGGTGTCGTTTTTTGCGTAATGTGACTGGGAACCCCAATTAGTGCACCGCGTCCCCTCGCATGGCTCGCTTCGCTCGCCATGCTTCGGGCATGGTGCCTTCGCTTCGCTCGGCACAGATTACCGTTCCAATCGTAGTCCACGTGGATCGTAAAGTATGGAAAAGTTCCCCAAAAGAAATAAAAGTTAAAAAACTCATGTCGACCTTTTCATGTGTCGACCTTTCATGTGTCGACCATTTTCATGTGTCGACCATGTGTCCATGTCGACCATGTCAATGTCGACCAATAGTGGTCGACCTAATGACTGTCGACCATAACATGGTCGACCATCTGAACGGATACCCTGTGACTCTGTGCCTGGACCTCTAATGCTGGGTGTGCCTAGGAGCTCTCATTGGGTTAGTGGCAGGTCTATCACACCCAGTCCACAGTTGATTGGGCGAGAAACGCCCTCCCACACAGGTTACATCCAATGGGAGGCTCTGCCTTTTAGCTGCTGTGCTTTCACAGAGCAGGATTAGCAATGGGACTGATGGAGCTGCAGCTCCAGGCCCACAGCCCAAAATAGTCCCACTGCATCTGCAGCAACACACCCTCCAACACTTTACACATAAAAATTGATACAAATTCAAAAAGGGGGCGTGGCCACGGTTACAGCAGCGTGGCCATGCCCCTTTTCCTATACTTTCAATGGAAGCTTGGAGAGTCAAAAATCGGTACAGACCATAAAAAAAGGGACTGTACCTGCCAAAAAGGTCCAGCTGGAGGGTATGCCACTGCATCTGCAGCAAGTCTCTGCACTGTAGATAGGGGGAAAAATCCTTTTACTGCAGCATCCTATGTCCTGCTGCCAGTCCGCCTGCCCCCTCCGCCATCTACAATCCCCACTCCCTAGCCACAGCGCAGGTGGAACAAAAGCTGCTGCGGCCACCGACATACATGTGCATGAAAGCAGCGCAGCGGAAGGCTTTCATAGCCCTCCCTGCACCGCATACTCTCTGAGCCCCGGAGCCTCCTCTGCGTGTGATGTAACAAAAGTGCCTCCCCGCCACAGCCGCGCACAGATCCCCAGAGGCCCTGACTCCGCAGCACAGCACCTGGGCTGCCGGACTGGAAGCCCCGAGATGGCTAATGTAACGGATAGAGTGGGTGATATCGCGGAGGGTAATGTCTGGAAGCTGAATCAATGTAAAAGGTGACAGTGCTGTGCAGTGCAGTGGGTGTGCAGTCAGGGCCGGTGCTAGAGTGTTCAGCGCCCCCCTGCAAACTATAAATTTGCACCCTTGCATACTTTACAAAGGCACAGCGCACATAATACCCCCTGTACCAGAGACGCTTACACATGTAACGCCCCCTGAATCAGTGACGCTTACACATGTAACGCCCTCCTGTACCAGTGACGCTTACACAAGTACCACCTCCTGTAGCAGTGACACTTACACACGTAACGCCTCCTGTACCAGTGACGCTTACACACGTAACGCCCCCTGTACCAGTGACGCTTACACACGTAACGCCCCCTGTACCAGTGATGCTTACACATGTAACGCCCCCTGTACCAGTGACGCTTACACACGTAACGCCCCCTGTAGCAGTGACACTTACACACGTAACGCCCCCTGTACCAGTGACGCTTACACATGTAACGCCCCCTGTACCAGTGACACTTACACACGTAACGCCCCCTGTACCAGTGACGCTTACACACGTAACACCCCCTGTACCAGTGCCGCTTACACACATAACGTCCCCTGTACCAGTGACGCTTACACACATAACGCCCCCTGTACCAGTGATGCTTACACACGTAACGCCCCCTGTACCAGTGACACTTACACACGTAACGCCCCCTGTACCAGTGACGCTTACACACGTAACGCCCCCTGTACCAGTGACGCTTACACACATAACGCTCCCCAGTACCAGTGACTCTCACACGTTAACGCCCCCTGTACCAGTGACTCACATGTTAACGCCCCCTGTACCACGTGACGCCCCCTGTACCAGTGACGCTTACACACGTAATGCCCTCTGTAGCAGTGACGCTTACACACGTAATGCCCTCTGTACCAGTGCCGCTTAGACACGTAACACCCTCTGTACCAGTACAGCTTAGACACGTAACGGCCCCTGTACCAGTGCAGCTTAGACACATAATGGCCCCTGTACCAGTGATGCTTACACACGTAACGCCCCCTGTACCAGTGATGCTTACACACGTAACGCCCCCTGTACCAGTGCAGCTTACACACGTAACGCCTCCTGTACCAGTGACGCTTACACATATTATGCCGCATTCACACATACACATACACACATACACACACAACAGACATATATATATATATATATATATATATACAGAAACACACACACATACATACTGTACATACATTACACACATACACAGTCACACATATATACAGTATACACAGACACTGTATATACACACACACACACACACACTCACTTTCTTTCCAGACACTTACCTAATGAAGTCTGGCTGGCCGAAGCTGTAGCAGCTCATCCTCCTGCTGCAGCATGGTCCTGTCTAGCTCCGCCCCTTATTCCCATCTAGCTCCGCCCCCTTTGGCTCCCGCCTGGCCACTGAATGTCACACAGGGGAGGGGAGGAGGAGAGGAGGCTTTGTGCTGCCGGCGCCAAGAGGGAGAGGAGGTTTTGTGCTGCCGATGTTGCTGCATGTGTGACAGCAGCTGGCAGCAGCAGCAGTGATAGCAGCAGCAGCTCAGCACAGGGATGCAGAGCAGGGAGAACACCTCTCCTTCCTGGTGCCTCCCTGCACTGCATCCCTTTGCTGAGCGGGTAGCGCCGGGCCTGTGTGCAGTGTCACTGACACCGCACAGCACTCTCACCTTTAACATTAATTCAGCCAGTCACTCAGTTCTGCCAGCCAGTCACTATTGTTAGCACCAGTGTCACAACGCGCCGCATTACAGGGAAGTAGACGCACTAAATAAACTACAGCTCCCAGCAGCCCTTAGCGCTGAAGCATTCCAGCCCTTAGGGCTGCTGGGAGCTGTAGTTTATTGAATGCATATTCTTCCCTGTAATGCGGCACATTGGGACACCGGTGCTAACAATAGTGACTGGCTGCTGTGCGAGTCTCCGGGAGGACAGCAGCTTAGCTGCTGACAGGAGGAGAAGCAGGATAAGCATTACCCGCCCCTCCCCCACTCACAGTACCTCCAGGCCCCATCTGCGGCACCCCCACATACCCCCTCCAGCACCCATGGTAGCTCCAGACCGCCTCCCCCACCTGCAGCAACCCCGCACCCGCCCCTCCCGCCTCACCACAGCATCCGCCTCCCGCACCCGGGCACCCAAGCACCCTCCCCCACCCACGGCACCTCTGCACCAGCCCCTCCCCCATCAGCGGCACCACCGCAACTGCCCCTCCCCCTCCCGCAGCACCCCCAGATCCCATCCGCATCTTCCCTGCACCCAACACTCCCCCAACCAAAGCACCTACTAGGTGATTTATCAGGCCCTACGTGCGCTGTTCACGCCGTTGCAAGGGGCTTCGACCCCTTAACCATTGCACGCCCTTTGTCCGTGCAATATTTAACCACTCACACAATTATGATTGGAGGTAATACTCCATATAATAAAAACATTGCATGCCACAAGGGTGTGCAAGGGTTAAGGGGGCGTAGCCCCTTACGACGGTGTGAAGAACACCTGTAGGGCACGATGAATCACCTAGTTCAGATATAATGGTGATGCATGGTGCAGTTGTGTGTCCTAGGATGTCATGTCGCAGCTTCTTCAAGTAACGCCTGAGCCACATCTGAGAAAGCCAGAAGAGCCTGACACTGCCCAGGCCCGTAATTAGAACTGGCTCTGCATCCACTAAACCCACCAGTATTGATCGTTCCAGGGCCTCAGTAGCGGCAAAACACTGACGGGCCTGGCTCTGCTTCTATGGCGGCACACCTGGAGACTGCTCAGGGCACACTAGTGGATGCTCTAGTCCCGTGAATATTCTAATGCTCTGGCTGGCTATGGGCATACTTGCCTACTATCCAGGAACAGTGCGAGGTTCTGGCCACCCGTAAAGAGTGGGCAAGTCTCCGGGAGCCAGCCGAAACCTGCCTGCAGCTGTCCACTTACATGCCTCCCAACTTTACCCTGGTTTGAAAAGGGACACACGCGCTGCAAAAGGGGGGGGGGGGCTAGAAAAGGGGGCGTGGCTTCGTGGAGGACCTGCGATCACGAGCCACGCCCCATTTTCTCTAACGTCCTAGTGGATGCTGGGGACTCCGTAAGGACCATGGGGAATAGACGGGCTCCGCAGGAGACATGGGCACTTTAAGAAATAATTTAGATTCTGGTGTGCTCTGGCTCCACCCGCTGTGTCCCTCCTCCAGACCTCAGTTTGAATCTGTGCCCGGACGAGCTGGGTGCTGTTCAGTGAGCTCTCCTGAGCTTGCTGTAAGAAAGTATTTTGTTAGGTTTTTATTTTCAGGGAGCTCTGCTGGCAACAGACTCCCTGCATCGTGGGACAGAGGGGAGAGAAGCAGCCCTACTCTCTGAAGCTAGGTCCTGCTTCTTAGGCTACTGCAGAGCCGGCCATAGGCATAGGCAAACTAGGCAATTGCCTAGGGCATTTGATATGCCTACGGGCATCAGCAGCTTCTGCTGATTAAAATGATATGCGGCATGACTATATTCTATGTGTAGCATTTCATATGCAGATACAGCCACAATCTCACACAGTATATAGGCATGCTGCATATCATTTTAATCAGAAGAAGCTGCTTGTGCATCTTAGCCACATAGCAATGCAAATATGATGCATTTTCGTTAAAAAAAGGTGCCAGATGTTAGCATTGAGGCAAGATTTATGAGGACACATCTGTATCCAAGCAGAGGCAGAGGTCACAGTGTTAGTGGCAGTGTGATTGCTGTGTGCATGTGAGTGGGTTGGTTATGCAGTAGTGTTCGGAATATGTGTAAGGAGCATTATGTGTGTCATGTAAAAATGCATTAATAATGTGCAACATATGTGTAAGGGGCACTATGCGTGTCATGTTTATAAGGGCATTAATGTGCAGCATATGTGTAAAAGGGTACTACTGTATGTGTGTCATTATGTGTAAAGGGGCACTAATAATGTGCAGCAAATGTGTAGGGGGCACTATATGTGTCATTATGTGTATAAGGGCATTAATAATGTGCGGCATATGTGTAAAGGACATTATGTGTAAAAGGGCATTAATAAAGGTTGTCATAATGTGTAAGGCGCATTATGTTTATAAGGACATTGATAATGTGTCTCATATGTGTAATGGGCATTACTGTGTGGAATTATGTGTATAAATGCATCACTAATGTGTGGCATTATGTGTATAAGGTTATCTACTATGTGGCGTTGCATATAGAAAGGGCACTACTGTGTCGTCTAATGTGAAAAAAGAGCCATAGGGTGTGGTGTAATGTGAATAAGGAGCAATTCAGTGTGATGTAATGTGAATAAAGGGCTCTACTGTGAGGAGTAACGTTTATAAGGTAAAGTGATACTACTGTGGGATGTAATATGAATTATGGACACTATCGCATGATCAAATGTGAATGAAGTTGCAGTACTGTTTGGCGTAATTGGAATTGGGGTTACTATTGTGTGGCCATGTACCTTGCCAGCAAAAACACACCCCTTTTTGGGCTGTGCGCCAAATGTGGAAACTGTTCCTATTTAAAATATAGGGAGTACAAACACCAAAATAAGGACTGCTATGGGTGAGGGGTGATGGTGCCGGGAAAGAGGTGCAAGGTCAGAGGCGTAACCAGCGGTGGTGCTAGGGGGCACCAGCCTAAATCTTGCCTAGGGCATCATACTGGTTAGGGCCGGCTCTGGGCTACTGGACACCATTAGCTCCAGAGGGATCGTACACAGGATCTCACCCTCGTTGTCCGATCCCAGAGCTGCGCCGCCGTCCCCCTCGCAGAGCCGGAAGACAGAAGCCAGGTGAGTATGAGAAGCAAGAAGACTTCGAAATCGGCGGCAGAAGACTACGTTCTTCACATGAGGTAACGCACAGCACTGCAGCTGTGCGCCATTGCTCCAAACACACCTCACATACTCCGGTCACTGTAAGGGTGCAGGGCGCAGGTGGGGGCGCCCTGGGCAGCATATGGACCTCTGTTGGCAAAAGTACTCATATATACAGTTGGGCACTGTATATATGTATGAGCCCCCGCCAAAAAGATATGTATTTTAGCGAGACAGAAGCCCGCCGTCGAGGGGGCGGGGCTTCTTCCTCAGCACTCACCTGCGCCATGTTTTCTCCACAGCTCCGCTGAGAGGAAGCTCCCCAGGCTTTCCCCTGCAGATACACGGTAGAAGAGGGTAAAAAGAGAGGGGGGGGCACATAATTAGGCGAAAAAATCTATATAAACAGCAGCTACTGGGTTAACATTAAGTTACTGTGTTATTCCTGGGTTTATAGCGCTGGGGTGTGTGCTGGCATAATCTCTCTCTGTCTCTCCAAAGGGCCTTATGGGGGAATTGTCTTCAGATGAGCATTCCCTGAGTGTGTGGTGTGTCGGTACGTGTGTGTCGACATGTCTGAGGTAAAAGGCTCCCCTAAGGAGGAGATGGAGCAAATGTGTGTGTGAGTGGTGTCTCCGTCGACAACGCCGACACCTGTTTGGATATGTGAAATTAAGTGCTAAGGTAAATTTATTGCACAAAAGATTAGAGAACAGACAGGGACCCATGTCTGTCCCTATGTCGCAGAGACCTTCAGAGTCTCTCAATGATCACTATCCAAAATAATAGACACTGATATCGACACGGAGTCTGCAAAGTTACAGCCAAAATGGCAGGAAAGTATTCAATATATGATTATTGTAATAAAAGATGATTTGCATATCACTGATGACTCATTTGTCCCTGACACAAGGGTACACATGTTTAAGGGGAAGAAAGCTGAGGTAAATTTCCCTTTTCTCATGAAGAAAAAGAGCGGGAATCTCCAGACAAGAGACTGCAGTTTCCCACAAAGAATTCTCAGGGAGTATCCTTTCCCTACTAGGGCCAGGATACAATGGTAATCTTCCCCTAGGGTGTCACGTTTGCCCAAAAGGTAGCGCTGACTTAACAGCTATACTCAGGGATCCTGCAGATAACATGCAGTAAAGGTACTTTGAAGTCCATTTACACTACTCAGACCGGCGATTGTGTCGGCATGGGGTTATAGCGCTGTAGCAGCGTGGACAGATACCTTATCAGCAGAGATTGAGACCCTAGTATGTATATATATATATATATGTATATATATATAGATATATATATAAAAGATGCTGTCTTAGATATATTTATATAAAACATGCCCAAAGAGACATTAGTCTACTGGGTTCTAGAGTCGACGCTATGTCGATTTCTGCTTGACGTCTCCTGTGGAACATGCAATGGACAGGTGATGCCGACTTAAGAGGCATATGGAAGGTTAACCTTACAAGGCTGAGGATTGTGTGGAGAAGGGATCTCGGACCTGGTCTCCACAGCTATAGCTGGTAATTCTGATCTTTTGCCTTATATTCCAGCACAACCTAGGAAAGCACGACATTATCAAATGCAGTCCTTTCGATAACAAAGAAACAAGAAAGTCCGAGGTGCGTCCTTTCTTGCCAGAGGCAGGGGCAGAGGAAAGAAGCTGCACAACACAGCTAGTTCCCAGGAACATAAGTCCTCCCCGGCCTCTACAAAATCCACCGCATGTCGCTGGTGCTCCACAGGCGGAGCTAGGCCCGGTGGGGGCACGTCTTCGAAATTTCAGCCACAAGTGGGTTCACTCCCTGTTGGATCCCTGGGCAATAGATATTGTGTCTCAGGGATACAAGCTGGACTTCGAGGAGATGCCCCCTCACCGACGGCCCTGCCGGCTTCCCCCCACGAGAGGGAAATAGTGTTAACTGCAATTCACAAATTGTATCTTCAACAGGTGGTGGTCAAGGTTCCCCTCCTTCAACAAGGAGGGGGTTATTAATTATTCGACCATGATGTAGTCCCGAAACCGGACGGTTCGGTCAGACCCATATTGAATTTACAATCCCTGAACATATACCTGAAAAGGTTCAAGTTCAAGATGGAATCGCTGAGAGCGGTCGTCGCAAGCCTGGAAGGGTGGGATTTTATGGTGCCTCTGGACATAAAGGATGCATACCTTCATGTCCCCATTTATCCACCTCATCAGGCGTACCTCAGATTTGGGGTACAGGATTGTCATTACCAATTTCAGACGTTGCCGTTGGTCTCTCCACGGCACCGAGAATATTTACCTAGGTAATGGCGGAAATGATGGTACTCCTGCGGAAGCAAGGGGTCGCAATTATCCCATACTTGGAAGATCTCCTCATAAAAGCGGGATCAGGAGAGCAGTTGCTGATCAGCGTAGCACTTTCTCTGGAAGTGTAACGGCAACACGGCTGGATTCTAAATATTCCAAAGTCGCAGTTTTTTCCTACGGCTCGTCTGCCTTTCCTAGGCATGATTCTAGACACAGACCAGAAAAGGGTTTATCTTCCGATAGAAAGAGCTCAGGAGCTCATGACACTGGTCAAGAATCTATTAAAACCAAAACAGGTGTCAGTGCATCACTGCACTCGAGTCCTGGGAAGGATGGTGGCATCATACGAGGCCATTCCCTTCGGCAGGTTCCATGCGAGGACCTTTCAATGGGACTTACTGGACAAGTGGTCCGGATCACATCTTCAGATGCATCGGTTACTCACCCTATCCCCCAGGGCCAGGGTGTCTCTCCTGCGGTGGCTGCAGAGTGCTCACCTTCTCGAGGGCCGCAGATTCGGCATTCAGGACTGGGTCCTGGTGACCACGGATGCAAGCCACCGAGGGTGGGGAGCAGTCACACAGGGAAGAAATTTCCAAGGTCTGTGGTCAAGTCAGGAGACTTGCCTTCACATCAACATCCTGGAACTAAGGGCCGTATACAACGCCCTACGTCAAGCAGAGACCCTGCTTCGCGACCAACTGGTTCTGATTCAGTCAGACACCATCACCGCAGTGGCTCATGTAAACCGACAAGGCGGCACAAGAAGCAGGGTAGCGATGGCGGAAGCCACCAGAATTCTTCGCTGGGCGGAAAATCACGTAAGCGCACTGTCAGCAGTGTTCATCCCGGGAGTGGACAACTGGGAAGCAGACTTCCTCAGCAGACACGACCTCCACCCGGGAGAGTGGGGACTTCATCAGGAAGTCTTCGCACAGACTGCAAGTCGGTGGGTACTGCCACAGGTGGACATGATGGCATCCCGCCTCAACAAAAAAGCTACAGAGGTATTGCGCCAGGTCAAGAGACCCTCAGGCGATAGCTGTAGATGCCCTGGTGACACCGTGGGTGTTCCAGTCGGTCTATGTATTTCCTCCTCTTCCTCTCATACCCAAGGTGCTGAGAATAATAAGAAAAAGAGGAGTGAGAACGATACTCATTGTTCCAGATTGGCCACGAAGGACTTGGTATCCAGATCTGCAAGAAATGCTCACAGAGGACCCGTGGACTCTTCCTCTAAGACAGGACTTGTTGCAACAAGGGGCCTGTCTGTTCGAAGACTTACCGCGGCTGCGTTTGACGGCATAGCGGATGAGGTCATTCCTACGCTGATAAAGGCTAGGAAGGACGTGACAGCTCAACATTATCACCGTATATGGCAAAAATATGTTGCTTGGTGTGAGGCCAGGAATGCCCTACGGAGGAATTCCAGCTGGGCCGTTTCCTTCACTTCCTACAGTCAGGAGTGACTTTGGGCCTAAAATTGGGTTCCATTAAGGTCCAGATTTCGGCCCTATCCATTTTCTTTCAAAAGGAGTTGACTTCTCTACCTGAAGTTCAGACGTTTGTGAAGGGAGTGCTGCATATTCAGCCCCCTTTTGTGCCTCCAGTGGCACCTTGGGATC
This sequence comes from Pseudophryne corroboree, assembly GCF_028390025.1. Lineage (NCBI taxonomy): Eukaryota > Metazoa > Chordata > Amphibia > Anura > Myobatrachidae > Pseudophryne > Pseudophryne corroboree. The sequence goes on along the minus strand of NC_086450.1, from coordinate 449,789,910 downwards.
TTAACGTGGTGTTGAGTTTCCTGAAATCCCACTGGTTTGAACCATGCGGATAGAGCAGAGTTGCGGACCCGTCCACAATTCCTGCCAAAAGTGGTTTCATCTTTTCATATAAACCAACCTATTGTGGTGCCTGTGGCTACTACTGACTTGGAGGATTACGAGTTGCTTGATGTGGTCAGGGCTTTGAAGGTTTATGTAGCCAGAACGGCTAGAGTCAGGAAAACAGACTCTTTGTTTATCCTGTATGCTTCCAACAAGCTTGGTGCGCCTGCTTCAAAGCAAACTATTGCTCGCTGGATCTGTAACACGATTCAGCAGGCTCATTCTGCGGCTGGATTGCCGCTGCCAAAATCAGTTAAGGCCCATTCCACTAGGAAGGTGGGCTCTTCTTGGGCGGCTGACCGAGGGGTCTCGGCACTACAGCTGTACCGAGCGGCTACTTGGTCAGGTTCAAACACTTTTGCAAAGTTCTACAAGTTTGATACCCTGGCTGAGGAGGACCTTGTGTTTGCTCATTCGGTGCTGCAGAGTCATCCGCACTCTCCCGCCCGTTTGGGAGCTTTGGTATAATCCCCATGGTCCTTACAGAGTCCCCAGCATCCACTAGGACGTTAGAGAAAATAAGATTTTACTTACCGGTAAATCTTTTTCTCGTAGTCCGTAGTGGATGCTAGGCGCCCGTCCCAAGTGCGGACTTCTTCTGCAATACTTGTATATAGTTATTGCTGCAATAAGGGCTATGTTATTGTTGCATCAGGGTTGAACTGATGCTCTGTTGTTGTTCATACTGTTGACTGGGTAAGTTTATCACAAGTTATATGGTGTGATTGGTGTGGCTGGTATGAATCTTGCCCTGGATTTCCAAAATCCTTTCCTTGTACTGTCAGCTCTTCCGGGCACAGTTTCTCTAACTGAGGTCTGGAGGAGGGACATAGAGGGAGGAGCCAGAGCACACCAGAATCTAAATTCTTTCTTAAAGTGCCCATGTCTCCTGCGGAGCCCGTCTATTCCCCATGGTCCTTACGGAGTCCCCAGCATCCACTACGGACTACGAGAAATAGATTTACCGGTAAGTAAAATCTTATTTTCGTCACTATGGGGGCATGCCCAGCGCACTGTGAGCTGCTGGCATGCCCCCTCTCCCTCTGACTCCAGTGACTCCTCTCCCTCTGACTCCAGCCTGCCAACTGCACCCCCCCCCCCCCCTCCCACCACGGGACACTGCGGCCCGCGGGTGGGACAGCGGAACAGTCCCCAAAAAATGAGACTGTCCAGCGAAAATCGGGACATTTATGAGGTATGCACTTACCAAGCAAAAGTGGGCGGCCAATGTCACGTCTCTGAATGGCTTCATCATGGCCATGTACCGGCAATCGCGGCATTGCGTAGGAAGGGGTGGGGTCACGATGACGTGATAGCATCATCACACCCACCGGCCCGCCCTCTTTGTAACTTCCCCCACCTGAGCTGACCTGGTGGAGGGAGCCAGGGATTCGGCAAGTATGGCTATAGTGAACTCACAGTGAACTGTGAGTGTACTGATGCTTTCATTGGTTTAGTCATGTGAGTGTTCTAATGTTCTGATTGGTTACTAGTTGATCTGGTCCTGACAAGATTACTATTACCCAATTGATGTCCACGTGGATAGTGTTCTTAGGCAGTTTAGTTATGCTATCCCGTTGATTCTGATCTGTGAGTGTTCTAATGCTCTGATTGGCTATAGGTTGGTCTTAAACTGTAAGTGTACTAATGATCTGATTGGATACACTTTAGTATAGTCTTGTGAGTATTCTAATTCTTTGATTGGCTATAAGTTGGTCTAACCCAGTAAGTGTAGTTTTGGGTTCAGAACTCCTTATGGGGACGGTTTCTTTATATCATATGTTACTGGAACTTGGGGGTAATTCCAAGTTGATCGCAGCAGGAAATTTTTTAGCAGTTGGGCAAAACCATGTGCACTGCAGGGGAGGCAGATATAACGTGCAGAGAGATATAGATTTGGGTGTGGTGAGTTCAATCTGCAATCTAAATTGCAGTGTAAAAATAAAGCAGCCAGTATTTACCCTGCACAGAAACAAAATAACCCACCCAAATCTAACTCTCTCTGCAAATGTTATATCTGCCCCCCCTGCAGTGCACATGGTTTTGCCCAACTGCTAAAAAATTTCCTGCTGCGATCAACTTGGAATTACCCCCCTTGTTTTGTGTGTTGCAAAGTTCAACCAAGAACAGCTCCTCTCCTACAGAGTGGAACTTCAGTCTAACAAATAAATGTCTCTCAACTGATTGCCTTAATAACCCTTTCACACCGCAGCTATAACCCGGTAAATTGCCATTTTTTAAGCCTTCCAAAAAGGTTCTAGCTGCGGTGTGAAAGGGGCACTTTGATTACTGGTATTTTAAAACGGTTAAAAAGCAGGGTCCTACACGGTTCAGACCCGTTTCATTGTGCAATGTGTGTGGCTGTGAAACGTAGTTCCAAACCACAGAAGGTGATAGGCTGTCTCCATGCGTGATGTCACCAGGCAGAAGCAGGAAATAAACTGGAGGAAACACATGAGAGTGAAGAAGCATTTTTCTGACGTCCTAGTGGATGCTGGGTACTCCGTAAGGCGGAGCAGGAGCCGTTAGTTGTGATGTCGCCCCCTGCGGGGCCGACACCAGAGTGGATGGATATGTGGAAGGTATTAACCGAGAGTGTCAACTCCTTGCATAAAAGGTTCGATGACGTAACAGCTTTGGGACAGCCGGCGTCTCAGCCCGCGCCTGCCCAAGCGTCTCAGAGGCCATCAGGGGCTCAAAAACGCCCGCTACCTCAGATGGCAGACACAGATGTCGACACGGAGTCTGACTCCAGTGTAGACGAGGATGAGACAAATGTACAATCCACAAGGGCCATCCGATGCATGATTACGGCAATGAAAAATGTGTTGCACATTTCTGACATTAACCCGGTTACCACAAAAAAGGGTATTATGTTTGGGTATAAAAAGCAGCCAGTAACTTTTCCCCCATCTGATGAGTTAAATGAATTGTGTAAAGAAGCGTGGTGTTCCCCGGATAAGAAATTAGTGATTTCTAAGCGGTTACTAATGGCGTACCCTTTCCCGCCAACGGATAGGTTACGCTGGGAGACATCCCCTAGGGTGGACAAGGCGCTCACACGCTTATCAAAAAAGGTGGCACTGCCGTCTCAGGATACGGCCGCCTTAAAGGAGCCTGCAGATAGAAAGCAGGAGGCTATCCTGAAGTCTGTATATACACACTCAGGTACTATACTGCGACCTGCTATTGCTTCGGCATGGATGTGTAGTGCTGCAGCAGCATGGTCTGATTCCCTGTCAGATAAAATTGATTCTCTTGACAGGGATACTATTTTGCTAACCATTGTCAAAGTCAGAAAAAATATCCCTATACACGCTGCCATATTTGCACCTCACGCTGGTCCGCGCTGCGCATGCGTGCGCTTTCCCGTGATAGCGCATACCCGCTGATGCGTGCACCCGCTCGCATCGGTATGCGTATTTACGGTAAGGAGTATGTAGTCGTAGCGTGCGACCCAATCGTTACATATTTCCACAATTAATGTAGTTTGTAGATCATGGTCCCTTTGATAGATTCTGAAAGTTTGGTTAATATAGAATGTCCCTGAACGGAGGAATCCCTCTTTGTATTGTGCGAAGGGTCTAACAGGAATCATACAGCAGTGTTTGGTACCCATCGGAAGAGTATTTAATTAACAATATTCCGGTGTTGGTTTGGAGCGTACTAATCGCTCGTGCGGATAGTTATGGACATAAGAAGTTTATGTCCATTTCTATTATTTACTCATACTCAGGTATGCGGCGGGAAACCTAGTTTCCCACCCACCTGAGCTGTTTGAAATCGTCACAGCCCACCTGTATGAATCACCCTATGACCTTTTGTTATAATGCGAAGCCGAATTCCTGCGTCCAATGGACAATGAGGTTGTAGGGACCATTAGATTGCATTGTGTGAGTAGCATAAAAGACGGGCCTGTGGCATCCAGCTTTCACTTCTCATCAAACGGTTCTCATTGCTGATAATCGGGAAGCTGGATGTCCAGAGGCGCATGCGATCATACCCTTTGTGCGTAAGTTTCTCTCCGTAATCATATTGTCTTACTGTGAGCCAATCTCTCTCTCTCCGTCTCTCTCTCTCTCTCTCTCCCTTCTCTTTCTCTCGTATCTCCCATTGACTAGTATTGTATTGTATTAGATCAGCATAGTATTGTATTGCATTTCTTGTATAGTTATTCGGTTAGGAAGTCTCTGTTATATTGTAGTGTATCATTTGTACTGTGATTCTTTTTGCAAGTATAATAGTTATAATACAGATAATAGGCTTTGGACCCTAAACCAGTATCTGTGTATTTCCTATAGTTTTAAGTGTTCACTTGAGCGTCGGTGACGCTCAAGCAGCTTTGTAGTTAGTCAGGTTACACAAGGTTGCACTTACACCCTGTATTCACATTAAGGTATTCTGTGTATTTCATTGATAAAAGGTTTAGACATAAAGGTATAGCGTTGTGAGCGTCTGCGCCGCTGGTGATCTCCTCGTGGTCTCGAGCGTCCGCTACGCCATAGCGAATCATTACTCTAGTCATCACCAATAACGTGCTGTCCTGTGATCACTGGGCCGTGAGCGAACGTGACGCTTGAGCGTCTCGCCTACGGCTAAGCGATCGTTACGCAACTAGCGTACCCTTACGGTACTTCTTAAGTAAACAGCGTACAGTGTTCTTAGACTTCATTAAGGGTTGTTTATACGACAAAAGAATTTAGCATTGTCACCATAGAGCATATTAAAGACGTAGTCTTATATATGAGGGATGCACAGAGGGACATTTGCCGGCTGGCATCTAGAATTAATGCAATGTCCATTTCTGCCAGGAGAGTATTATGGACTCGGCAGTGGACAGGTGATGCTGATTCTAAAAGGCACATGGAAGTTTTGCCTTATAAGGGTGAGGAATTATTTGGGGACGGTCTCTCGGACCTCGTGTCCACAGCAACAGCTGGGAAGTCGACTTTTTTACCCCAGGTTCCCTCACAGCCTAAGAAAGCACCGTATTATCAAGTACAGTCCTTTCGGCCCCAGAAAGGCAAGCGGGTCAGAGGCGCGTCCTTTCTGCCCAGAGGCAGGGGCAGAGGGAAAAAGCTGCACCAGACAGCCAGTTCCCAGGAACAAAAATCCTCCCCTGCTTCCACTAAGTCCACCGCATGACGCTGGGGCTCCACAGGTGGAGCCAGGTGCGGTGGGGGCCCGTCTCCGGAACTTCAGCGACCAGTGGGTTCGCTCACAGGTGGATCTCTGGGTTCTACAAGTGGTATCTCAGGGATACAAGCTGGAGTTCGAGACGTCTCCCCCTCGCCGTTACCTCAAATCAGCCTTGCCAGCCACTCCCAAGGAAAGGGAGGTAGTACTGGCGGCAATTCACAAGCTGTACCTCCAGCAGGTGATAATCAAGGTTCCCCTCCTTCAACAGGGACGGGGTTACTATTCCACAATGTTTGTGGTACCGAAACCAGACGGTTCGGTGAGACCCATTCTAAATTTAAAATCCTTGAACACTTATATAAGGAAGTTCAAAATGGAATCACTCAGGGCGGTTATTGCAAAGGTAATGGCTGAAATGATGATACTCCTTCGAAGGAAGGGAGTTATAATTATCCCATACTTGGACGATCTCCTTATAAAGGCGAGGTCCATGGAGCAGTTGTTGGTCGGAGTAGCACTATCTCAGGAAGTGCTACAACAGCACGGCTGGATTCTGAATATCCCAAAGTCGCAGCTGGTTCCTACGACGCGTCTGCTGTTCTTGGGTATGATTCTGGACACAGAACAGAAGAAGGTGTTTCTCCCGGAGGAGAAGGCCAAGGAGTTGTCATCTCTGGTCAGAGACCTCCTGAAACCAAAACAGGTGTCGGTGCATCACTGCACGCGAGTCCTGGGAAAGATGGTAGCTTCTTACGAAGCAATTCCCTTCGGCAGGTTCCATGCAAGGATCTTTCAGTGGGATCTGTTAGACAAGTGGTCCGGATCGCATCTTCAGATGCATCGGTTGATCACCCTGTCCCCGAGGGCCAGAGTGTCTCTGCTGTGGTGGCTGCAGAGTGCTCATCTTCTCGAGGGCCGCAGATTCGGCATTCAGGACTGGGTCCTGGTGACCACGGATGCAAGCCTTCGAGGTTGGGGGGCAGTCACTCAGGGAAGAAACTTCCAAGGACAATAGTCGAGTCAGGAGACTTCCCTACACATAAATATTCTGGAACTAAGGGCCATTTACAATGCCCTAAGTCAAGCAAAACCCCTGCTTCAAAACCAGCCGGTGCTGATTCAGTCAGACAACATCACGGCGGTCGCCCATGTAAACCGACAGGGCGACACAAGAAGCAGGATGGCAATGGCAGAAGCCACAAGGATTCTCCGATGGGCAGAGAATCACATGATAGCACTGTCAGCAGTGTTCATTCCGGGAGTGGACAACTGGGAAGCAGACTTCCTCAGCAGGCACGACCTCCACCCGGGAGAGTGGGGACTTCATCCAGAAGTCTTCCAGCTGATTGTAAATCGTTGGGAAAGGCCACAGGTTGATATAGTTGATAGAAAGTGCTAAAAAAGATTTGCTGTTATTTCATAGTAGAGGTAATAGTTAAAGTATAGACCAACACACGGCTTGTCTGGGAGATAAGGCAGTCAGTGTGGTGTGCGGTAGATGATCAGGGATCATCTACATTGATAAAAGTAGAAATTGTGTTACGGTGGATCTTTTGTTTTGCGTACACGTGTCTCTAACAAAGACTAGCGTACGCAATCCAAAGGCAGACGCACGCAGCGTACATTACGCAACGTAGCGTCCGGTTACGCCCACGTAGCTCAAGTTGTGATAAGGCGATAAGTAACGCACAGCGGTAGATAACGCGACGCGGTAAATAACGCAAATCTATTTTTGGAAAATTTGAAATTTAGTTTAACAGATCCTGCTCCTAATTGGTAACACAGCTGGGCTAAAGAAAATTTCTGCGCAGAAATAGATATAGAAACGAAAGTGTACATGTGTTGAGTGAGTGTGTTTTTATTACATAAGTTTATATAACTTAGAGGTTGAACCAAAAAGAAATCGGGTAGGACATACGTGTAAGTGACATATACGGTGGCTAAGGAGGCATCCTTGGTTAAATAAAATATGAGCATTAGAGTATAGCGGACCAGTATACAAGACCAGGAGGTCAGACCAGGAGGTCGTACAGAACAAGACCAGGAGGTCACAAGGTACAAGAAGGTCCGCTATAAAGGTACAAGAAGCACAACCCCGGGGGTTGGTGCTAAAACCCATATAGGCCATTGGAAGCTCTGGCTGAAGGAATTCGCAGCCACAATTTTCGATTCCATTGATCTCTCAGTACATAACAGGTAGTGCTTATGTACTGAACGATTGTACCGCACGTAATTGTGTGCAGTAGTTAGTAATCTGACCTAATACCATTAGAGTAAAGTGGTCACAAACGCTATTTGTACATTCTGACGTGATTTGTGTAATTTTTTATTTTTAAAGGGAAGTTCGCTGGTCACTCAGGAACTATCTAACAACCCCACCTTTACTGGAAAGAGTAAGTGTCCTGCGGGTAACCCTCATATGTTCCAGTAAACAGAAGGTTTCTGGTAGGGCCCTGTATCGAGTACGCCAGCACCATATCGGTGTGATCAGGTCGTATTGGTCGAGGTGGGCGAGTGAGTGGGGTACTCGGTAAACCGCCACCGCCGGCCTATTTTGAATAATTTGGTTTGCTGTAAGGGTTCGCTGAAGACCGTGATATAAAGATCAAAGGAGTAGTAAGCAACACCTGCAGATTATGGGGGCCAATTGTTCAGGTAGGGGGCGATCAACCTCGGTTCGGGTTGATTCAGAGAACCGACCAGTCGGGTCGGCAAGGTACATCATGTGTGAAAAATACGGAAGTCACACAGAGGTTTTATGTGATGAATGGGAGAGAATGACTGTACAAGACAGGGAGAAATTCCCAAGAATAGGTAGCTTCAGTCCAGAAGTGTTACAAAATTTAAGGAGGAGGATATGTCTCATAAAATCAACAAAGAGACGAATTCAGCATCATGATTATTTACAGTTGTGGCAACAGGAAGGTGAGATACAGAGAGGTTTGGCTCTGGCGGCGGGATCTGGGGCAGTCAGGAAACTGATAGCCACAGCCCCGCCACCACCATACATAGCAGGAGAGAAGTTGATTACGGAGAGAAACGCACTGGGTTGTAAAACACAAACACTTAGTAACCCTGTAAATGTTAATGATGTTAACCAAGTAACTCATGCAAGTATTAACCCGTGCAAGTTGTACCCTGTTTTGAACTTTCCTCAGGAGTGTGATCAAGAAGACGATCCAGCAACAATTTCAGCTCTCTCTCTCGCAGCCACCATAGCAGAGACCACAGTAGGCACAGCAACACCCACGAGATTAGCAAAGGCCCCTAGCGGAGGGATAGGTGAGGTCGTGTCAACGGGTAAGTACGGCACCATGCATTATACTGAAACAATTTCACCACAAGTTGTAGAATCTACACAGAATGAGGTTGTTAGAGTTAACCCTGTTAGAGTAATAGCAGTTCCCAATGGGAAAACAGATGTATCAGGAGCCACTCCCATAAGGAACATTGCCATGTACACACCATTTTCCCGAATGGAATTAAGAACAATAGTGTCCGAATTTCCTGACCCCAGGAAAGACTTAGTTGCTAGCCAAAAATACATCAGGGATCTAGGTAACACTGTAGAACCCAACAACAAGGATTGGCAGATACTGCTAAGAGCTTGTTTACCTTCAAATGTCGACTCAGTTCAATTCTTAGCTGATTGTGGACTAGATAAAGATGTACCACTTTCAGATGTGTACAACAAAGATAACGTAAAAAGGATAAATTTACAGCTAAAGGAGTATTTCCCAGCCGTTGTTAAATGGAACAAAATATTCTCCATTAGACAAAAAGAGTCCGAAACGGCAACAGAATATTTTCATCGGGCACTATTAGAAATGGCAAAGTACACTGGAATAGAAGACATTAGGACCAACCCAAACCACCAAGAAGTAGCAGTATCTGTACTGATGGATGGTTTAAAGGAAACATTAAAGACTAGGGTTCAGACCACGCAACCATGTTGGCGAGGTCTGTCGGTGTCCACATTAAGAGAGGCTGCTATTGATCACGACAGAAACATCACTAGACACAGGGAGTCGCAAAGTGATAAGTTGATGTCAGTAAGTATACAGGCGCTGACCACAAGGCAGCCTGCGTATGTACCACCGAATCCTGTGGGTAAGTCAAGTGTAATAACATGTTTTTCTTGTAACAAACAGGGACACTATGCACGAGACTGTAGAACAAAGAGTGTACAAAGATCTTTTCAACCCCCTAGACAACGACACGACACACGACATTGGGAGCAGGGTCCACAGAGGCGGAGTTTTGAGCCACATACAGGGGAAACAAAAAGATACCCCCCGAACAGAGATTGGCATGCCTCTGGTAGTTCCCAGCTAACTCCCCCACAAGTAGTTGCTGCCAACGGGATTCAGGGAGGTCAGCATACCCAATAGGGGTGTGGCCATACCTGTAATCTGCAGCCAGTGAAATTGATTGCCAGTCTTGGAAATGAACCAGAGATTGCAATCAATGTAGCTGGTAAAACCTTAAACTTTCTTGTAGACACAGGGGCGGCCAAGTCAGTGATAAATTCGACAGTGGGCATGAGAACCACTGGTAGGACAGTTCCAGCCATGGGAGTAACAGGAGTAGTCCAGCACTACCCTGTTAGCAAACCAGCCGAGATTACAATAGGGCCTTTACATACCAAGCATTCGTTTTTGCTAGCTGCATCGGCACCAACCAATCTCCTGGGAAGAGACTTACTATGTAAAATGGGTTGCGTCATTTATTGTACTCCTGAAGGTGTATTCTTGGACATTCCTGAGAATCACGCTCAGGAAGTACGAGACATGTTAGACTCCCCATCAAAATTAATGTCACATCCCATTATGACAAATAGGAATCCATCCCAAATAGAAGAGATGACATCTCAGATACCAGAGTCACTTTGGACAAAAGATGGACAGGACACTGGATTAATGGCAAACGTAGCTCCAGTAGTTGTACAAGTAAAAGATGGTAGGATAGCTCCAAAAATCCCACAGTATCCTCTGAAGCCAGAGGTGGAGTTAGGAGTTTTCCCAGTAATAGAGCGCTTGCTACAACAGGGCATTCTAGTAAGAACGTCCAGCACAGCAAATAGTCCCATCTTCCCTGTTAAAAAGAGTGGGGGGAGGGGTTACAGGCTAGTGCAGGATCTAAGGGGGATTAACAAAATAGTTGAGAGTCAGTTCCCCGTAGTGCCAAATCCAGCTGTCATCCTAATGCAAATTCCTCCCACTGCCAAATTTTTCACTGTTATTGACCTCTGCTCCGCATTCTTTTCGGTACCTCTGCACCCTGACAGCCAATATTTGTTTGCATTCACATACAGAGGAGTCCAATACACGTGGACTCGGTTACCCCAAGGTTTCATAGACAGTCCAAGTATATTTTCTCAGGCGTTGCATGATTGTTTACAGTCTTTCCAACCGGAGAGTGGATCAGTATTGATACAGTATGTAGATGATTTACTACTGTGTTCAGATTCGCTGGAAGCTTCCCTGAAGGATACGAAACAGCTCCTGTTTCATCTTTCAGACACAGGACATAAGGTTTCCAAAGACAAGTTGCAATTATGCCAAACTAGGGTAAAATATTTGGGACACTGTCTAACACAAGGACTGAGACACCTGACCGCTGATAGAATCCAAGCCATTAGAGACATGACACTGCCACAAACCCAGCAACAGATCAGGACGTTTTTAGGAATGTGTGGGTATTGCCGTAATTGGATCCCAGGGTTTTCCATATTGGCGTTACCTTTGCAGGAAATGGTCTCCTCAAACAAACCTGATAGGATCTCGCATACAGACGAATCCGAAACAGCATTTGAGAGACTCAAACAGTGCCTAACGCAGGCGCCAGCACTAGGTATGCCAGACTATGGGAAACCCTTTGAACTATACGGAACAGAAAGTGCTGGTTGCGCAGCAGGTGTACTAACCCAAAAACACGGTGATGCCAGCAGGCCAGTTGCATACTACAGCGCTCAGCTAGACACGGTAGCGCGATCCCTTCCCACATGCTTGCGTAGCGTTGCGGCGATAGCATTGCTAGTGACAAAAAGCGAAGATGTCGTGCTAGGCCACAACCTCACAATCCATACACCACATGCAGTATCTGCCTTATTGAATTCTGCCCAAACCAGACACGTCTCATCAGCAAGGTTTACAAGATGGGAATTGGCATTAATGGCCCCAGTAAACATCACCATAAGGAGATGCAGCGCATTAAATCCTGCAACATTTCTCCCAGGTGTGCCTGGTCAGACACAAAGGGTGGAAGGTGAGAGTGATGGGGAAGGAGGATTCAATACAAAGGAAGATGCACATGATTGTATGGAATATTTGACCCAAAATTTTACCGCAAGGCCTGACATCAGTGACAATCCACTGGAAGATGCAGAACTCACGTTCTACACTGACGGTAGTTGTCATAGACAGTCAGACTCGGGAGACTTGTGTACTGGATACGCAGTCGTAGATGACCAAGACACCATAGAAGCGGAACCGCTAGGTCCACCTCACTCAGCCCAGGTTGCTGAACTGGTCGCCCTAACCAGAGCATGTGAATTGGCTAAGGGTAAGTCAGCCAATATCTACACCGATTCTAGATACGCCTTCGGGGTAGTACATGATTTCGGAGCCCTATGGCGCCTCAGAAATTTCATGACGGCAGCTGGTACACCGATAGCGCATGCAGCTTATATAAAAAGGCTTCTAACAGCGATACAGGAACCCGACAGAGTGGCTGTTATCAAATGTAAAGCACATACATATAGTCAAGACCCAGTGTCACTTGGTAACAGCCGAGCAGACGAAGCAGCTAAGCTTGCAGCTGCTACCCCCATACAGACAGACACCACACAACTGATGGTATTTAATACCATCAACACACAGAAGTTGTGTGAGATGCAGAATTTGTGTTCCACACAGGAAAGAGCAGTCTGGAAGGCAAAGGGATATGGCCAGGAGTCCTCAGGGCTCTGGGCGGATGGACATGGTAAACCAGTGGCCCCCAGAGCATATCTTCCATGTCTGGCTGAAGCAGCTCATGGGTTGACTCATCTAGGCAAGGAGGGGATGTGCAAATTGGTAAGAGCATACTGGTGCGCCCCAGGATTCTCCTCTCATGCGGGTAAAAGAGCAATGTCATGCCTTACCTGTCTGAGAAAGAATATTGGAAAAGCAATACCTACAGAACCATCCCATATCCCACCTGCCGGCGGCCCTTTCCAGGTAATACAAATTGACTTCATTCAATTACCCCCATGTCGAAATTTGAAATATGTACTTGTTTGTATAGATGTTTTCTCGAATTGGGTCGAAGCATTTCCAGCAGCTACAAATACCGCTATGTTTACAGCTAAGAAAATTGTGCAGGAATTTGTATGTAGATATGGTATCCCTAGAATCATTGAAAGTGATAGGGGTACCCATTTTACCGGTGATGTCTTTCAAGGAATGTGTAAATTAATGGGTATTGATAGCAAGCTGCACACTCCGTACCGTCCACAGGCGAGTGCGAAGGTCGAAAGAGTGAACAGCACTATTAAAAATAAATTGAGTAAAGTAATGGCAGAGACAGGATTGACGTGGCCAGAAGCTTTACCCATTGTTTTGTATAGCATCAGAACCACTCCCAGGTCCCCTCTTAACCTGTCCCCTTTTGAAATTCTGTTTGGTCGACAACCGCATGTCATGATTAACCCTCAGGATGATTTGAAATGTAACAATGAAGTAACTGTAAAATACTTGATTAACATGAGTAAGCAGTTGAGGAATCAAAATGATAATCTGAAGTTGGTGATTCCTGATTTACCAGATAGTAATTGTCATGACATTGAACCTGGGGATTATGTAATGATACGAAATTTTCTACGCTCAGGTTGTCTTATTGATAGATGGGAAGGACCATACCAGGTCTTATTGACTAGCACCACAGCATTGAAGGTTGCTGAGAGAGAGACTTGGGTCCATTCATCCCACTGCAAAAAGGTTGCTGATCCAGAGAAGTCCCGTGATAAGGAACAGACGGTAGAGGTTGTATCACTGGAGTGTCTGTTCCAGGAGGACTGAGGCGGCACCTGAGCCTTGAAGACCGAAAGCAGTTGTTGACTCCCTTCCCCCTTTTATTGTTTTTCTCCACTTCCCATCCCCTCTCCCTTAAAATGTCTTTTTCCCCCTTCTCATTCTTCTCTATTTCCTCCTCAAAGATGGACTTGCCCCAAGAGACTGTGATCCGGATTTTCCTGTTAACCATGATGTTGACTAGAGCAGTCTGTTCCGGCGAGAGTACCATGGAGGTCGAGAGAGGTTCTGGAATGGGTTCCGATTATGATGATGGAGGCGTAGTTTTCCAAGATCAACCAAACCAACAAGCAAAGGCGAGTATCAGAAAACGATCCGATAGAAGAAATTGTGATGGATTATTAGCTGAAGAAAACTGTATCTGTAGGCTCTGTGACAATTTGATTGAGGATGGGTGCATAAAGAAATGCCAATCCAGTTTTAATATCCATATGGACCGGCATCCATTGAGTGACTATCACTCCTTAGTGGGTAACGTATTAAACCAAACAGATTGTTGGGTATGCTCTCAAGTACCTCAGGGTCATAGCAAATCAGGGCTAGTACCATTTCCTTTAACGTTAGGGGAGGTACTTGAGCTAAGTGGTGGGAGACCGGTGGACCGGAGGTTTAACATCTCCAGCCCTCCTAGTTTGAAGCTCCACCAATACCATGTGGATAGGTCCCTCTTATGTTTTAATATCTCCAATCCCCGTAAGCCGGGAAATTGGGAAGTGTCATGGAGCAACCTTACCATGACCTTTTCACACAGAGCAGATAGAATGCCTACAGATACAGAGCTTGTACGCCACATAGCCAGTAGAGGAAAATCTTTCCGGTATCGATATACCTTAGGAAATAGGATTACTAGAGTTGGAGAAGTATCACCAGGATACTGTGCACATATCGTACAAACTGATACATGCATTAAGCAGATGGAAGAATTAGGGTCAGGAGAGTTCACCTGGAAGGTGTGTAATATGGTAATGTCCTTCTCCGTCCCATATGTTCTCCCCGATCATGCATATTTCATATGTGGGAGAAAGGCGTACAAGTGGCTTGCCCCAAACTCTGAAGGATTGTGTTATATTGGAAAAGTATTGCCTGAAGTGATGACTGTAACACATGACAAAATGAAAGACATACACCGTGGTGCCCAAGCTCCTTATACTCACACTCATTACGAGCACCGAGTTAAAAGACAACTGTCAGAAAGGTTAGAGCATCCGGCCTCTGATCTTATCCATGAATCCACCGGGATTCAGGTTCTGGTAGCGTTAGATTTCACTCGCACCGCTCGAGGAGTGATGAATTATAGATACATTTCCGCACTCGCCAATTTGTTAGATAATATCACTGAAATGTATGATGACACGTTCAGATACACTGGAAGAGAACTTCAAGCTTATAAAACAGAACTAGTTTAGCATAGGATGGTTCTTAATTATCTTACAGCAGTAACAGGCGGATATTGTGTTACATTGGCAACACAGTACGGCATAAAGTGTTGCACGTATATCACAAATAGCACCGAGGATCCGGTAGAGGTCATAGACCAAAAGATGGACGATATTCTCCAATTAAAATGGGAATTTCGCCGAAAACACAATCTCACCCTTGCCGCTGTAGGTAATGAGCTGACTAGTTGGGTGTCATGGTTGAACCCGCGAAATTGGTTCTCCGGTTTAGGAGACTGGGCTCAAGGAGTCATAATGGATGTTGGAAAGTTTCTCCTATGTATCTTAGGTGTTGTTATATCTATTGGATTGATATTTAGATGCGGGCAGGCTTTAATGAGGTGCAAACAAAGTACAAAAGTGATGAGCTTGAGGAGTGAGGAAACTGTAATTAACCTGGATTTGATTTATGACCCAATGATAGAAACCAGGATGTGATGAAAAATGCGATTATACGGTCCGTTTCTTTCACCTGTTTTTCTGCTTTTCTCCAAGATACAAAGACCCCCTTGGACGAGGAAGTTGACGAGACGCTATACAGACAACAGACAAGCACCAAAGATGAAGTTTTGACAACCTATGATATGGACACTTGATGAACTTTGCCATGGATCCCCAGTTTCCCTAGTATTTTTAAACTCACGCTAGCCCAACATTTTTGTAAATCTGATGGCACTGACAAAGCTATTTGCTCATGCCCAAGGAGCAATACAGCGCAAAGAAGACGACTCTCAACAGATACCGAACAAAACTTCAACAACAGATGTACATTTACCTGACATAGAATATCATTGCATTTTCCATAAGTGTTCTTCATCCTCATCTCTACAACCCTCAGGTAATAACACACATAGTATAGGGAATACAGGCACAGATATCAGCAATCACATATTCCCCCATTCATGTATCATCAACTAAAATGTGCTCCCCATTCTGTTCAAAAGCCGAAAAGAGCTCGGTAAAGTTTGACAGCCCATCCACAGACCTGTACCACGGGATAAGAAGGAATTCAAATATATACTTCGCAATACCTCGAAGCTTGATTTACCACACGTACGGCACGATGATACATGACCCTCCAAACATGGACTCATACACACATGCTTCTGCTATCTCACTAGGTCATACCCTTTTCACACCTACTCCTCTCTTCTTCCTTACCCAACCATGGAAATGAATTAACCCCTGACTTATATTTTTCTCCTTTTGAAATGTTTTAGAAGGTGGCAGTTATTATTGACTGCCAAAGGGTGGACTGTCAAAGTCAGAAAAAATATCCCTATACACGCTGCCATATTTGCACCTCACGCTGGTCCGCGCTGCGCATGCGTGCGCTTTCCCGTGATAGCGCATACCCGCTGATGCGTGCACCCGCTCGCATCGGTATGCGTATTTACGGTAAGGAGTATGTAGTCGTAGCGTGCGACCCAATCGTTACATATTTCCACAATTAATGTAGTTTGTAGATCATGGTCCCTTTGATAGATTCTGAAAGTTTGGTTAATATAGAATGTCCCTGAACGGAGGAATCCCTCTTTGTATTGTGCGAAGGGTCTAACAGGAATCATACAGCAGTGTTTGGTACCCATCGGAAGAGTATTTAATTAACAATATTCCGGTGTTGGTTTGGAGCGTACTAATCGCTCGTGCGGATAGTTATGGACATAAGAAGTTTATGTCCATTTCTATTATTTACTCATACTCAGGTATGCGGCGGGAAACCTAGTTTCCCACCCACCTGAGCTGTTTGAAATCGTCACAGCCCACCTGTATGAATCACCCTATGACCTTTTGTTATAATGCGAAGCCGAATTCCTGCGTCCAATGGACAATGAGGTTGTAGGGACCATTAGATTGCATTGTGTGAGTAGCATAAAAGACGGGCCTGTGGCATCCAGCTTTCACTTCTCATCAAACGGTTCTCATTGCTGATAATCGGGAAGCTGGATGTCCAGAGGCGCATGCGTTCATACCCTTTGTGCGTAAGTTTCTCTCCGTAATCATATTGTCTTACTGTGAGCCAATCTCTCTCTCTCCGTCTCTCTCTCTCTCTCTCTCCCTTCTCTTTCTCTCGTATCTCCCATTGACTAGTATTGTATTGTATTAGATCAGCATAGTATTGTATTGCATTTCTTGTATAGTTATTCGGTTAGGAAGTCTCTGTTATATTGTAGTGTATCATTTGTACTGTGATTCTTTTTGCAAGTATAATAGTTATAATACAGATAATAGGCTTTGGACCCTAAACCAGTATCTGTGTATTTCCTATAGTTTTAAGTGTTCACTTGAGCGTCGGTGACGCTCAAGCAGCTTTGTAGTTAGTCAGGTTACACAAGGTTGCACTTACACCCTGTATTCACATTAAGGTATTCTGTGTATTTCATTGATAAAAGGTTTAGACATAAAGGTATAGCGTTGTGAGCGTCTGCGCCGCTGGTGATCTCCTCGTGGTCTCGAGCGTCCGCTACGCCATAGCGAATCATTACTCTAGTCATCACCAATAACGTGCTGTCCTGTGATCACTGGGCCGTGAGCGAACGTGACGCTTGAGCGTCTCGCCTACGGCTAAGCGATCGTTACGCAACTAGCGTACCCTTACGGTACTTCTTAAGTAAACAGCGTACAGTGTTCTTAGACTTCATTAAGGGTTGTTTATACGACAAAAGAATTTAGCATTGTCACCATAGAGCATATTAAAGACGTAGTCTTATATATGAGGGATGCACAGAGGGACATTTGCCGGCTGGCATCTAGAATTAATGCAATGTCCATTTCTGCCAGGAGAGTATTATGGACTCGGCAGTGGACAGGTGATGCTGATTCTAAAAGGCACATGGAAGTTTTGCCTTATAAGGGTGAGGAATTATTTGGGGACGGTCTCTCGGACCTCGTGTCCACAGCAACAGCTGGGAAGTCGACTTTTTTACCCCAGGTTCCCTCACAGCCTAAGAAAGCACCGTATTATCAAGTACAGTCCTTTCGGCCCCAGAAAGGCAAGCGGGTCAGAGGCGCGTCCTTTCTGCCCAGAGGCAGGGGCAGAGGGAAAAAGCTGCACCAGACAGCCAGTTCCCAGGAACAAAAATCCTCCCCTGCTTCCACTAAGTCCACCGCATGACGCTGGGGCTCCACAGGTGGAGCCAGGTGCGGTGGGGGCCCGTCTCCGGAACTTCAGCGACCAGTGGGTTCGCTCACAGGTGGATCTCTGGGTTCTACAAGTGGTATCTCAGGGATACAAGCTGGAGTTCGAGACGTCTCCCCCTCGCCGTTACCTCAAATCAGCCTTGCCAGCCACTCCCAAGGAAAGGGAGGTAGTACTGGCGGCAATTCACAAGCTGTACCTCCAGCAGGTGATAATCAAGGTTCCCCTCCTTCAACAGGGACGGGGTTACTATTCCACAATGTTTGTGGTACCGAAACCAGACGGTTCGGTGAGACCCATTCTAAATTTAAAATCCTTGAACACTTATATAAGGAAGTTCAAAATGGAATCACTCAGGGCGGTTATTGCAAAGGTAATGGCTGAAATGATGATACTCCTTCGAAGGAAGGGAGTTATAATTATCCCATACTTGGACGATCTCCTTATAAAGGCGAGGTCCATGGAGCAGTTGTTGGTCGGAGTAGCACTATCTCAGGAAGTGCTACAACAGCACGGCTGGATTCTGAATATCCCAAAGTCGCAGCTGGTTCCTACGACGCGTCTGCTGTTCTTGGGTATGATTCTGGACACAGAACAGAAGAAGGTGTTTCTCCCGGAGGAGAAGGCCAAGGAGTTGTCATCTCTGGTCAGAGACCTCCTGAAACCAAAACAGGTGTCGGTGCATCACTGCACGCGAGTCCTGGGAAAGATGGTAGCTTCTTACGAAGCAATTCCCTTCGGCAGGTTCCATGCAAGGATCTTTCAGTGGGATCTGTTAGACAAGTGGTCCGGATCGCATCTTCAGATGCATCGGTTGATCACCCTGTCCCCGAGGGCCAGAGTGTCTCTGCTGTGGTGGCTGCAGAGTGCTCATCTTCTCGAGGGCCGCAGATTCGGCATTCAGGACTGGGTCCTGGTGACCACGGATGCAAGCCTTCGAGGTTGGGGGGCAGTCACTCAGGGAAGGAACTTCCAAGGACAATAGTCGAGTCAGGAGACTTCCCTACACATAAATATTCTGGAACTAAGGGCCATTTACAATGCCCTAAGTCAAGCAAAACCCCTGCTTCAAAACCAGCCGGTGCTGATTCAGTCAGACAACATCACGGCGGTCGCCCATGTAAACCGACAGGGCGACACAAGAAGCAGGATGGCAATGGCAGAAGCCACAAGGATTCTCCGATGGGCAGAGAATCACATGATAGCACTGTCAGCAGTGTTCATTCCGGGAGTGGACAACTGGGAAGCAGACTTCCTCAGCAGGCACGACCTCCACCCGGGAGAGTGGGGACTTCATCCAGAAGTCTTCCAGCTGATTGTAAATCGTTGGGAAAGGCCACAGGTGGACATGATGGCGTCCCGCCTCAACAAAAAGCTAAAAAGATATTGCGCCAGGTCAAGGGACCCTCAGGCGATAGCTGTGGACGCTCTAGTGACACCGTGGGTGTACCAATCGGTTTATGTGTTCCCTCCTCTTCCTCTCATACCAAAGGTACTGAGGATAATAAGAAACAGAGGAGTAAGAACTATACTCATCGTTCCGGATTGGCCAAGAAGAACTTGGTACCCGGAACTACAAGAAATGATCTCAGAGAACCCTTGGCCTCTGCCGCTCCGACAGGACCTGCTGCAGCAGGGGCCCTGTCTGTTCCAAGACTTACCGCGGCTGCGTTTGACGGCATGGCGGTTGAACGCCGGATCCTGATGGAAAAGGGCATTCCGGTTGAAGTCATTCCTACGCTGATAAAAGCTAGGAAGGATGTGACAGCAAAACATTATCACCGCATATGGCGAAAATATGTTGCTTGGTGTGAGGCTATGAAGGCCCCAACAGAGGAATTTCAGCTGGGTCGATTTCTGCACTTCCTACAGTCAGGAGTGACTATGGGCTTAAAATTGGGATCCATAAAAGTCCAGATTTCGGCCCTGTCTATTTTCTTCAAAAAGAACTGGCTTCACTGCCTGAAGTTCAGACGTTTGTCAAGGGAGTGCTGCATATTCAGCCCCCTTTTGTGCCTCCAGTGGCACCTTGGGATCTCAACGTTGTGTTGGATTTCCTAAAATCACATTGGTTTGAGCCACTTCACACCGTGGAGCTAAAATATCTCACGTGGAAAGTGGTCATGCTATTGGCCTTAGCTTCGGCTAGGCGTGTGTCAGAATTGGCGGCTTTGCTCGCTGGATCTGTAGCACGATTCAGCAGGCTCATTCTGCGGCTGGACTGCCGCATCCTAAATCAGTAAAAGCCCATTCCACGAGGAAGGTGGGCTCTTCTTGGGCGGCTGTCCGAGTGGTCTCGGCTTTACAACTTTGCCGAGCTGCTACCTGGTCGGGATCAAACACGTTTGCAAAATTCTACAAGTTTGATACCCTGGCTGAGAAGGACCTTGAGTTTGCTCATTCGGTGCTGCAGAGTCATCCGGCTTTGGTATAATCCCCATGGTCCTTACGGAGTACCCAGCATCCACTAGGACGTCAGAGAAAATAAGAATTTACTCACCGGTAATTCTATTTCTCGTAGTCCGTAGTGGATGCTGGGAGCCCGTCCCAAGTGCGGACTTCTGCAATACTTGTATATAGTTATTGCTTAACTATAGGGTTATTGTTCTGAGCCATCTGTTGAATGAGGCTCAGCTGTTATTCATACTGTTAGGTAGTTATCACAAGTTGTACGGTGTGATTGATGTGGCTGGTATGAGTCTTACCCTGGATTCCAAATCCTTTCCTAGTAATGTCAGCTCTTCCGGGCACAGTTTCCCTAACTGAGGTCTGGAGGAGGGGCATAGAGGGAGGAGCCAGTGCATACCAGATGTAGTACCTAATCTTTCTTTAAAGAGTGCCCAGTCTTCTGCGGAGCCCGTCTATTCCCCATGGTCCTTACGGAGTACCCAGCATCCACTACGGACTACGAGAAATAGAATTACCGGTGAGTAAATTCTTATTTTTATTTTATACAGAATACAGTTTAAAATGGCAAATTGGAGTGATGAAGAGGTTAGGGAGCTGCTTAGGATCAGAGGGGATGAAGAAATTGCTAGACAAAACACTGGGACAGTGAAGGATGCAGTAGTCTACAAAAACATGGTAAAGATGCTTGAAGCTGCTGGGTTCCATCGTACGACTAGCCAAATTATTAATAATGTGTAGGTCAGAAAAGTCCATTTAGAATGACAACCACTGTTTTCTATGGGAGAAACGGGTTCAGTGTGAAAGGTACCAAAACGGTAATGAAATGGTAATATACCAGTTACAACATGCGATGTGAAGGGGGTTTTACTGCTCAGACCCGTTTTAAGAACCATTTAAAAAACCGTTTCAAAAGCAGAGTTTGCAATGTGAAAGCAGCATTATAGGCTTCAAAAAAAATTGATTTATTCTAACGTTTAGGCATGTTCTCAAATAGAAGAGAACGGGTGCATGTGTGGGACTCTCCAGGCAATATAAATGATAACAGGCTAATTATACCGTATGTCCTATATGTAGGTTCAGTCCATGTGTGGTTGACTGTCCCACCAGAAGATACTTACATTGCACAATGGGCCTAATTCAGAGTTGATCGCAGCAGCAAATTAGTTAGCAGTTGGGCAAAACCATGGGGGTCATTCCGACCTGATCGGTGCTGTGCATTTTCACATAGCAGCCAATCAGGTCGGAACTGTGCGTGCGCCGGTGCCGAAGTGTGCCGGTGCATGCCAGACAGCCGACGGCTGTCGTAGCCCAGCGATAGCCTCTGCCTGATTGACAGGCAGAGGCGTTCGCTGGGCGGGAGGGGTCGGCACGGCAGCGTTTGGCCGCCGTTTTGTGGGTGCAACACAGGCGTGGCCGGATCGTGTGTGTGTGGGGGGGCCGTAGCGGCTGCGTGACGTCAAACGCAGATGCTGCGACCTGGCCAGCGACGACTAATGATCATCTTCCCTGACATGCGGGGGGACGCCCAGCACAGGACTAGTACAAAAGCATCACACGGCGGCAATGCCACGGAATGTCAGGGAAGATGATCATAGCTGTGTTAAATTTAGCACAGCTACGATCAGGTCGGAATGACCCCCCATGTGCACTGCAGATGGGGCAGATGTAACATGTGCAGAGAGAGTTAGATTTGGGTGGTGTGTGTTCAAACTGAAATCTAAATTGCAGTGTAAAAATAAAGCAGCCAGTATTTACCCTGCACAGAAACACTATAACCCACCCAAATCTAACTCTCTCTGCACATGTTATATCTGCCCCACCTGCAGTGCACATGGGGCCTAATTCAGACCTGATCGTAGCCCTGCAAAATTTTGCAGGGCTACGGTCAGTCACACAGACATGCTGGGGGATGCCCAGCACAGGGCTAGTCTGCCCCGCATGTCAGGCCCTCCCCCCCTCCCCCACAGAAGTACAAAAGCATCGCACAGCGGCGATGCTTTTGTACTTCAGGAGTAGCTCCCGGCCAGCGCAGCTCCTGTGCGCGGGCCGGGAGTTACTCGTCGCTGCCCGGGTTGCAACGGCTGCGTGTGATGTCATACAGCCGCTGCGGTCCAGCACGGTCCGGCCACACCTGCGTTGGCCGGACCGCACCCACAAAACGGCGGGCAATTGCCGCCGTGCCTCCCGCCCAGTGACTGCCTCTGCCTGTCAATCAGGCAGAGGCGATCGCTAGGCTACGACAGCTGTCAGCTGTCAGCCATGCGCCGGCACACTGCGGCGCCGCCGCATGCACACTTCAGACCCGATCGCTGCTGTGCAAAAATGCACAGCAGCGATCGGGCCAGAATGACTCCCATGGTTTTGCCCAACTGCTAACAAATTTCCTGCTGCGATCAACTCTGAATTATCCCCAGTGTACAGTATGTAGTGTTCACCGTTAAGGTGACATCTTTGTAAATTACCAGGGAAGTTGGATTGCTGCCACGGGACTTGCTGGCTCTGGGCTGCCATTTATCATCGGCACCCACTCCTCTGCCAAAGTTACAGTAGCTACAGCAGCCCCATAACTATCTCTCTGCCAGTAACTCCCAGCCCTGCCCCGCAGACAGACAGCTGCCCGGCCTCAGCATGCTACCAGCAGCCCTGATGCAGCACATAAATCACAGTCCAGGCCAGGGTTGTGTGGGGTTAGACCAAAGAGAAGGGCACCATGGGCCTAATTCAGACCTGATCGGTGCTCTGCTGTTTTTGCACAGCAGCCGATCAGGTCTGAACTGCGCTTGCGCCTGTGCCACAGTGCGCCGGCGCATGCCAGACAGCCGACGGCTGTCTCAGCCCTGATTGACAGGCAGAGGTGGTCGCTGGATGGGAGGGGCCGGTGGTGTTTTGCCACCATTAAGAGGGCGCGGTCCAGGCAATGCAGGCGTGCCCGGGCCGTTGGGGGGGTGGGCCGCGGCAGCTGCATTAAGTCACACGTAGCCGCTACAACCCTCACAGCGACGAGTAGCTCTTGCCAGTGCGCAGGAGCTGCGCTGGCAGGGAGCTACTCCTAAAGTACAAAAGCATCTCTGCTGTGCGATGCTTTTGTACTTGTGCAGGAAGGAGGGGGGGGCTGACAAGCGGGACAAACTAGTTAATAAATAAATAATAAATAAATAATGGCGTAGTGGCTAGCATTGCTTCTCACAGTCGTGAGGTCATGAGTTTATATCGTGACCACATATACTGTGTTGGGGTTGTATGTTCTCCCCATGGGTTATCTCACTACCAATGTCGGACGCAGTGGGGCAATGTGTTTCTTCTGTGCATACGCACTGCGCGTTCACATTGTTGGGGTTGCGGCTGAGATGTACAGGAGACCCATGGTCTCAGAAATGTGCTGTAAATGCAGTGGGTGTTGCAGGGCTGTGATGGAGGGGGGCGTGTTATGGGAGCGTCGCGGTCGTTTTGATGAAAGTGGTTGCATTCAAAGCCATACTAGGGTGGAGAAACTGCCACAAGGCGGGTGCAAGTATCGATGGTGCGTCTTTCTGTTGTCAGCATGGGTTTAGTATGAAATACCTACAATCAAAATCCCGACGGTCAAAATACTGACAGCAATTGACCGACAGTCAAAATCCCGACAAGGTCAAAATACCGACATTTAAAATACAGACAAGGTCAAAATACCGACATTTAAAATGTCGACACGTTTTCCAGTTTTTTTGGGTGTATGTCGACATATGTTGACATGGACACCATATAAGTGTACTGCGTCCCCTCACATGGCTCACTCGGCACACTGGGATGGTGAAGTATGAACAAGTCGGTTTCAATGAAAAAATCATGAAAAACTCATGTCGACTTTTTTGACCTGTTGACATGTTAAATGTCGGTATTTTGACCTTGCCGGCATTTGGAACGTCGGTCAATGGTTGTGGGGATTTTGGCCGTCTGGATTTTGATTGTAGGTAAATTGACCGCATCCCTTCCGCATATAAGGACGCTGAAAGTGGGCATCTTAGTCCTTGCACATTCGGATGCATGATGTGCATGAGGGAAGATCTTTGGAGCAGGCATCTGTCGCTGACTGCGACAGCCAATAGTCACAGATATGGCTGTGTCCAACTCAGATTCAGCCCCACCGTCTTTATCTTCCATGGGATATAAATCAGAGGACCAACTAGAATGTTAAGGCTACTACACAGGGGCTTACTGATCAGCAAGGTGGTCTGTGACAGTGCCTCTGCACTGGCTGGTACGGGACTGGCATCCCCCACCTACCTCAGGTCCTCTTAGTGTGCCTGGAAGCTCCCGGTGATCATGGACAAAACCCGTATCACAGAATTTTACATCTATTGTATATGATAACTGAGGCTGAGACTCCATCTAGTGGTGAGCTCTGTTAACTTCATTCCATTGTGAGTTTAGTATAACTCAGCATGAAGCTTTAACCACTCCTGAATATCTGTGTCACCAACTTATGCCTTGAATTTTTGATATAAATATCCCTGTGGCATCAAATGTCAGTCGGGGCAATACTGAGATGCTTCTTGCCGATATGATAGGATTAGGCCACACAGAGGGGAATGTGTGATGTGACATCTACTAAACCAGCGGTGGCCGCATGCGGATCTTTCTCCCTTCGCATTCGGCTCGGTCGGCTCCCTGCTCCCTCTGCCCAGCAGCCCGGCACACTGCTCAGTGTTTCTAAAGGCGCCTGCCCATGAGCCAATCAGAGCTTGCAGACCGGCAGCCAAGGCTCCTGATTGGCTGCCGGACCGCGAGCTTTGATTGGCTCACGGACCTGCGCCTGATTGGAGATACACACCACCGCCGGAGACTGTTGGGCAGGAGAGGCACATGCTGCACTCTCCTCCCCTCATGCACAGCAGACTGAGCATAGCAGCAGGTGTACCTGGCACTGGGGGCATATGTGTATCTGGCACTGCACTACTGGGGGTGTATTATGTGTATCTAGCACTGCTGGGGGTATATAATGTGTATCTGGCACTGTGGGGCATATGTGTGTCTGGCACTGTGGGGCATATGTGTATCTGGCACTATGGGCCATATGTGTATCTGGCACTATGGTGCATATGTGTATCTGGCACTGTGTGGCATATGTGTATCTGGCGCTGTGGGACATACAGATGTGTCCACTTACATCTTTGCTAATTTGCTAAATTTGGCACAACATGCAAAACATGGCTAAGGTGTTTTGCATGAGTAACGAGTGGATGGATGTTTAAATTTTTGTTTGCCATAATAGAATATGTATAAAGTAACATATTAAAGAAGCAAGTTAAGAAAAATCACAAGGCATGGCTAAATCTCTGAGTCTATAGTATGTTAAACCAAGCCATACATGGCCGGATATAGCAAAGATGTATGTGGACACATCTGTATGTGTATCTTGCACTGTGGGGCATATGTGTACCTGGCACTGTGGGGCATATGTGTACCTGGCACTGTGGGGCATATGTGTACCTGGCACTGTGGGGGATATGTGAACCTGGCACTGTGGGGGCACCCATTTTTTTGGGTGCGCGTGCCTTTGGCACGCGCACACAGTACCACTGACAGATTTTTTTTCTACTTATACCACTGACAGATTTTTTTTCTACTTGTACCACTGACAGATTTTTTTTCTACTTGTACCACTGACAGATTTTTTTTTTCTCCTTGTACCACTGACTGGGGCATTATATGTATGTGGCACTGTACTGGGGCATTATATGTATGTGGCACTGTACTTGGGGAATTATATGTATGTGGCACTGTACTGGGGCATTATATGTATGTGGCACTGTACTGGGGCATTATATGTATGTGGCACTGTACAAGATTACTAAAAATGGGGTTGTGATACAAGGTCATACTCCTACAAACGTCATACCAAAAGGTGTGTGCACAAAGTTGGGGTGTGGCTTTGTGACAACTAGGCCACGACCCCATTTTTGTGCACGCGCATGATACTGGCTCTTTCCCTTGTCTACAGATCTTTTCTGGCTCTTTGCCTCTGACTGGTTGGCCACCCCTGTACTAAACTGTGCCTAGCCATTTACAATAATTCTATTCCACAAACTTAGCTCTGAGCTTTGTTGCACTGATCCATGCAGAGACGTCGCAGCTCCAAGAAATCTGCAAACACTCCGACAAAGTCTTCTACAACAGAGGCTTTTCATACCTTATTTGGAACATCCACCTCTGATCCTACTTCTTCTGCTCAGCCATCCCCATCTATGACACTTGGTTCCATAGAAGCGGATAGGGTCTCGGAATCTTCCCCCATTAATCACCTGATCAACCCGGTAAAGAGGCCTTGGACATGAATGCTATAATGTCATAGCTGCGGTCTCTCCCAACTCATCAAGATATTCAACAAGATCTGCAATCCATGGAAAAAATGATTCAAGATTCTATTCAAGCTCATATTACTACCATACAAAATTACCTTACCCAAGTGGCGAACAGAGGGGTTGCATTAGAGGAATACAAGGAAGAGATGAACACTAAATTCGCTGATTTGTATGATCTTATTGATCATTAGTCTCGTTCATTTACATATATGAAATGCTGAATTGAAGATTTTGATAACAGAGGCAGGAGAAATAATTTGAGGATTAAAGGACTGCCAGAAGCCATCCCTCCCCAGGGACTTGTAGACGCCTTGACTAAAATATTTAATAAACTTTTAAATGCTGACTCTCAGATCATATTTGACAGGGCACATAGATCCCTTCGTCCTAAAGGCGCACCTACGGAACATCATTGAGATGTTGTATGTCGACTTCACTACTTCAAAGAGGTCAAAGAGGAGATACAGAAAAAGTCAAGACAATCCTCAGTGATAGAGTTTAAAGGACACCAGATACACATTTTTCAAGATCTTTTGTGGTCCACCTTGCAGCAGAAACATCTACTGAGACTTCTTACTGAGGCAATCCAGAAACTAGATTCCGTTAAAGATACCCTTTAAGTATCCAGTTAATACACAAAGGAACACTTTATACGCTTCAGGAATATGAGGATTTGCCGAAATTCTGTTCATCACTTCCATCCATTATACTTCCAAACTGGTTAGACCCTCTTAAACAGCCCACGTTGTTTTAACCTCGTAAGGAGACATGGCGCAAGGTCCGGAATTCCAGAAGACATAACCGTGCTGATCCAATAGGTGAGGCATCTGCAGGTACCTGATCAGCGACTGTGATCCACCATTATATATCCTTTAATATGCATTGTCCATTAGATAAGTGCACCTTTCTGACTAACATTTTTCTGGGTTTATGGTCCTCAGAGAATACTGAGATAAAATAATTTGGACTTTTCTTATTATGCGGTTTTTATCTCTTAAACTGAAATAAGCATAACTTGGCTTCTCATGTTTCTAGACTAAAGGCGTAATTCAGACCTGATCGCCGTTGTGCAAAATTGCACAGCGGCTGATTATCGAATGACTGCGCATGCGTACGGATCGTAATGTGCAGGCACGATGCCAAATAGTGGAATAATCATGCATTTTTTTATCGCTAGGCGAACGCAGGCTGATTGACAGGAAGAGGGCGTTTGGGGGTGGTAACTGCCCATTTCCTGGAAATGTCAGGAAAGATGCAGGCGTTCCCAAGCGTTTTCAGGGAGGGTGTGTGACATCAGCTCCGGCATGATCCACCTGATTCTTTCGCACTGTATGAGTAAGTCCTGGGCTACGCTCAGACTGCACAGACTGGAAAAAGAATTTGATGGTGAGTGAGTTGCGAACGGATTTGCAGATGTCCGCTGTCTGGCAAAGTTTTCGCACAGCGTACGCATGTATTCACACACTTGCACGGTGCAGGTTTTTTCCCTATCTATGGGCGGTAGCTATCTGATCGCAGACCGCTGCAATAACGCAGAAGAGTGATCAGGTCTGAATTAGGCCCCAGGTCAATACACACAATACTTATATCTAGGCATACATTTTACGTTGTATAAAAACTTTGTGTTTTGTTTTTATTGAAGATTATATTCGTCATGTCCACTAGTACCCTTTGAACTCCCCCTCTCTGCTGTACATTTTTTTGACCAAGGGTTACTTAAAAATTCTCATGGCTTTTCATGCAGAGTATTTTTGTTTGAATCTTTTCATATTCATTATGTCTTTTTTGATACCACGCTGCAGGTTAAGATATCTTACAGTCAGTGCTCGAAGTGGGCCAGTATACAACGGTATGGCATACTGGCACTTCTTCGAGAACTGCAGGGCCGACAAAGAATCTGAGCTCCCGGTCCGCCCGCCCTCCGCCGCTGCACTGGAAGCCCTGATCCCAGACTCCCAGCTGCAGAAGATCTGGGACCAGGCTGGCTTTATCCCTGCTGCCACATCGAGCTCCTGTGACCACGGTGCTAATATTTCAAAACTGCCACGAACCGGCAGCCAATCAGGAGCGGCAGCAGGGATAAAGCCGGCCTGGTCCCAGATCCGTTGCAGCCTCCAGCCTTCTCTGCCACCCTGCCGCCGCCCTCAGCCCTTCTTTGCACTATCTCGGAGCCCCACAGCCTCCTCCACCCTGCGCCTACCACAGCCTCCTCATCCACCGCACTGCAGACCACCGCCGCTGCTAACAGGTAATCTTTCCATGCTGCCTTTCTCTCTCCCTAGTCCCTGCTGTATGCCCTTGCTGTCCCTCTCTCTGTCACTCTCCCTGTCCCTATGTCCCTGCTGTCACTTTCCATGTTCCTGCTGTCACTCTCCCTGTCCCTATGTCCCTGCCAGGGCCATCTTTTCGTATGGGCTCATTGGGCTCTTGCCCAAGGGCCCCAGGAGTATAAGGGCCCTAGTCTGATAGGTGAGGGTCCCCTCTTTCCACGGGTACCAGATTTTTTAAAATCGGCCCTGGGGAACCGGAGATATCCGACTTGAAAGCAGTGGTCCCCATCCAAGCCTGTTAATTTTTCCCTTACAGATATCTTGGGTTCTGTCTGACTTAGAGTTTTTCTGAGAGTATATGCCAAAAGCTGGGACTCTCCCCTTTTGGTGGACACTGGCAGCTTGTCTCTACTATGCCCAGAACCAGAGATATCAGCCTTCAAGCAGCTGATCCCTGCTCCAGCTCCACACGCCTAATATGCAGTTTTAGATTTTCATTGGTGAATTGCTCTGGTTCCTGAACTCTGATGCCCATGTCCCCAGAACCTTCTGAAAGGTGGGACTTTCTAGTATTTTATCCCATTAAAAGCTAAGAAATATATTTTCAGGAACTTGAGATATCTGCAGTCAAGCAAGCTGCCCTCCCACCAGAAAATGATAAAAATTAAGCCCACTCCACTATCCATCCCTCCCCAACGTATTAAGCACCCCTTACCACTCTTGAAGTTATGTGCCAGGGCTTCTTCATTCAGCCCAATGTCCCCTTCTACAGTTTAGCCCCATCTGTGCAGTAAAGGAGTAATTAGCAGAAATTACTGCACCAGGTCCTACATGCTGAGTGGAAGATAGAACACACCCTACCACCCGCGAGACATCAAAGCTACCGCTGATAGCACCCCCACCCCTACTGCTGGAGGATGGGTAGGGGGCCCAGGGGCTGTGCTGTGCCCAGGGGCCTACACTGCTGTTAAGACGGCCCTGGTCCCTGATGTCACTCTCCCGGTCCCTGCTGTCACTCTCCCTGTCCCTCTGTCATTCTCCCTGTCCCTCTGTCACTCTCCCTGAATTTTGTATCATTCCGTGTGCTATAATGTGAATTTCAGCTCATACCTTGTGCTATAATGTGAATTTCGGCTCAATCTGTGTGCTATAATGATCATTTCAGCTCATTCTGTGTGCAATAATGTGAACTTTGGCTCATTCTGTGTGCTATAATGAGAATTTCAGCTCATTCTGTGTGCTATAATGGGAATTTCAGCTCATTCTGTGTGCTATAATGGGAATTTTGGCTCATACCGTGTGCTATAATGGGAATTTTGGCTCATTCTGTATGCTGTAATGTGAATTTCGGCTCATTCTGTGTACTATGGCCCTCATTCCGAGTTGTTCGCTCGTTATTTTTCTTTGCATCGGTGCGATTAGTCGCAAACTGCGCATGCGCAACGTTCGCAGTGCGCCTGCGCCAAGTAAATTTGCTAAAAAGTTTGGTATTTTACTCACGGCTTAACGAAGAAATCTCTTTGTTCTGGTGATCGGAGTGTGATTGACAGGAAGTGGGTGTTTCTGGGCGGAAACTAGCCGTTTTATGGGTGTGTGCGAAACAACGCAGCCATTTCTGGGAAAAACGCGGGAGTGTCTGAAGAAACGGGGGAGTGTCTGGGCGAACGCTGGGTGTGTTTGTGACGTCAAACCAGGAACGAAACTGACTGAACTGATCGCAGTGGCAGAGTAAGTCTCGAGCTACTCAGAAACTGCTAAGAAATTTCTATTCGCAATTCTGCGAATCTTTCGTTCGCAATTCTGCTATGCTAAAATACACTACTAAAAAGTAGGCGGCGGCTTAGCGTGTGCAAAGCTGCTAAAAGCAGCTAGCGAGCGAACAACTCGGAATGAGGGCCTATAATGTGCATTTCGGCTCATACCATGTGCTATAATGTGCATTTCGGCTCATACCGTGTGCTATAATGTGAATTTTGGCTCATACCGTGTGCTATAATGTGAAGTTTGGCTCATACTGTGTGGTATAATGTGAAAGGGGCACCAGTAAGTGGTGCATAATGTGTATAAGGGGTATATGGTGTGGTAAACTACACTGAAGGAAATGCCCCCTTTTGAGTGGCCATTCCCCCTTATCCAGAGCGCGCACTCCTTCGGCGCATGCATAATTACAATCTTCACTTTTCCATACCCCCACTTCAAAATTTCCACTTCGACCACTGCTTACAATTGTTTCTGACTTCCGCTGGTATACATTTCCCTTTGTTTATGTGTTTGATGTTCCCTTTCTTTCCTCTTGTGTCTCCCCACCTTTCCCATTTATCCTTGTTATTCAGCAGGTAAGAATTGACTGATGGGTGGCATCTATATGAAGTATATCCCCTCTTTAGCTCATGATGACTAGCTTGAAGTTACTCTCATACAATGTGAAAGGCCTTAACATATCAGAGAAGAGATCTCGTCTTCTACACACCTTGCATACCGATAAGGCTGAGGTGGTGTTTTTACAGGAAACACACTTCAAACACACTTCAAGAAATGTGCTTCACCAAGTCTTTGTTCATTTTCCCCTAAGATACTTTAATAACTTTTCAGGTGCAAAAGCCAGAGGAGTTACTATACTATTTGCTAGACATCTTAAATTAATTGTATTGGAGATACCAATAGGGAATGGAAGGGGTATAATGGTCAAGGGAACCATTGCTCAACAAAAGTATATGTTTGTAAATCTCTACCTCCCTAATCAAGGTCAGTCTCGCTCCCTTTAAGAGTCTCTAGAGATGAGTGAACAAAACGTAGAAGGTATCCTTGTGGTCAGTGGTGACTTTAATTGGGCACTTGAATCCCTGCTAGACACTTCTACTGGATATCCTAGGACTTCATTAGCAGAGACTAAATCAATCTTACAAGACTTCTGATTGGTAGACACGCATCTTTTACACCCAGCAGGTAGAAATTTTGCTTTTTATTCATCCCCTCATGGTTCCGATTTCCGGATAGATTACTTCTGTGTAAGCCACGCTCATCTAGACCTTCTCTTGGATGCAACCATTGGTCAGATAGTAGTTTCAGACCACACTCCAATTACACTTACTCTGACTCTTCGTCACCCCCCTATGCAACAGTGGCATTGTTGCCTGAATGAACAGCTACTTCAGGACCCAGAGTGCCACACAGTGGCGTCACAAGAGGGTGCGCCCGCACACGAGTGGCAACCGCCGAGGGGTGACTCCAAAGTGCCAGCTCCTGCATATTACAGTGCAGCAACCCAGCTCCTGTCTCTGCGTAGGAGCCAGCACTTGCAGCAGGAGCATTCCACAGGGGCAGCCCTCTCCTCCCAGACCCCCAGTATGATGAAAATGGGGGTTGGGAAGACTAGCCACGCCCACGTCCCATGAGACCATGCCCCCATCCCATGAAGCCACGCCCCCTCGTCCCATGATACCATGAAGCCACGCCCCCTTTTGTGTCAGCCACACCTGGTGTCAAGAGGCTTAGTGGTGCCTCTGGTGCCGCAGTCAATTAGAAAAGGCCATAGATGAATATAATACCTTAAATTCGACCGATGCAATCTTACCTGTAACACTGTGGGAAGCACACAAATGTGTGATTGGGGGCAAGTGCATCCAACTGGGTACATCTCTTAAAAAGCAGAGTGCAGAAATGCCTTACTCACGAAAATTAAAGTTTTAGAGCTAGCCCATAAAAGTACACTTGCCTCTGACATACTGGTGGAGCTTCGAAATGCAAGGGCTTCACTTAGTAATCTACTCAACAACGGAGTCCGCAGAATCTTCCGCAGATGTTGCCATAAATTCCATAGATGGGGGAACAAACCAGGGAAATTGCTGGCACGAGCTCTTAGAGCACAAAGGGCACTAACTTACATATCTATACTTAAAGAGTCTACAGGTGCTCCCCAAGTCATTGCTAGAATCTTCTACACTTATTAGTCGAAGTTATATAATCTGATTTCACACGCTTGATGTCTGAACAAAAGATGCACAAAGAAAGATGAGATAAATGGTTTCCCAAAAGACATCGAGTTTCCCTGAAGAAGTTACTCAAGCCCTTCAGGAACCCTTCACGGAGGGTGTACGTTTGTCTGCCCTGAAGTCATCCCCGGCAGGTAAAAGCCTGGGTCCTGATGGCTTCCCTATTTCTTATTATAAAGTCTTTCAGAACACACTTATCCCCCTTTTGCTCCAGGTATATAATACCGTATTCCAGAAGACCCATTTCTCTGATGAATCCCTTGGAACCCATATTACTGTTATTCCAAAAGAGGCTTCCGTCAGTTTAAAGACCAATCTCCTTATTAAATGTAGATGTTAAATTGTATGCAAAACTCATGGCTAATCATCTTGGACCGCTATTACAAAATATTATCCACCCAGATCATGTTGGTCTTGTCCCAGGGAGAGAGGCGAGGGACAATACTATCAAAATAAATGATCTGATAGCTCATGCGCAATCAGCAAAAGTTCCACTGATGCTCCTCTCCACTGACATGGAAAGTCCTTCGATCGGGTGGACTGGTCTTTCATGGTGGTGGTCTTGAGGTGATTTGGCCTGGGAGAAACATTTTCCAAAAAATTCTCTCACTATATTGGGCTCCATTGGCTCAGGTCAGAGTAAACGGGACGCGTTCTGAAACGATTAAAATATCTAATGGCACTCGCCAGGGCTGCCCACTCTCACCTCTAGTATTTGTTTTATGTATGGAAGCCTTTGCGAGGGCAGTAGATGGAATCTCAATATCACCGGCTTGCAGGTTGGAAATAATGGTCATCGTCTGGCCAATTTCACGGACTATTTACTTGCAGTTATAACTAACCCGGCCATCTTTCTACCAAATCTTATGCTAAAGTTTGCACGCTTTGGTAGATTATCTCATTTTAAAATTAATTATTTGAAATCTACGGCATTGAATATTACTATACCCAAGAGCAGGGTTTCAGCGCTGACCGCATCATTTCCATTCACAGGGCATCCTTCACATATGAAATATTTGGTAATACTAAATCCCCATGCCTTCATAAGACAGTTGACTCACTTGCCTCTTCTATGGAAATTGCGACAAGAGATGACACAGTGGCTCAGCAAAAGTTCTCTTGGCTAAGATATATATATAGTAAAAATTAATATGATTCCCAGATTACTATAATCCCTCTAAAACTCCTGCCCCTCTCGGAAGCCCATAAAAACATAAATCACTTTGTATGGGAGGGGGCCTAAATTTAAGCATAGTAATATATTCCGACATAAAACCCAAGGGTGCCAACAACTACCTATGATCACTGTGTATTATCAGGCCTAGGTCTTATATAGGATCCTGGATTGGTCCCTTCCAGGTTTACAGAAGAAACAATGGGTGGAATTGGAAAATATTGCTGCAGATTCAAATTTACTAGCTATTCCATGGCTTTTAAAAATAGGGCGCTCGACACACCCAACTGTAGGCCCCACTCTAGCACTTTGGAAGACGATACGTCTCAGACTGGGAATTTCATCAGAAGTATCTTCACTTATGCCTGTCCTGGATAATCCAGGTTTCCCATCGGACTCATCATGAAGGACAGCTTCCAACTGGAAGAGGGCAGGTATAATCAGACTATCACATTTGATCACAAGCAGAATAATTAAATCATTCTCCGAGATATGCAAGGCTGCCGATACATTAACAAAAGATTATTGGTTTTATCTCCAGATACGTCACTTTATCTCCTCTCTAAAAGGAGTATCTAGATGTGACAGAGATCTCGTGTCTTACAAAAAAAAATGTTTTCCCAGGACGTTGAGCCCACACATATCATTTCAGGAATATATAAGATTTTGTTGCAGGTGTTGTTTCCTAACAATCCTTCCTATTGTGATGCATAGGATAGGGATCTTATGCATTGAGGGATTAGAATTAACTGGGAAAAATAATGTCAAGTTATAGCGCAATGTTCCACAAGTCTTAAGGTTATTGAGACTCAATACAAACTACTAACAAGAGGGTACAGATGCCCTACTCTCCTACGCACATTTTCCCCTTCTGTTTACCTCTGTGTTGGCAATGTGGTAAAGACAGAGGCACTTTTATACACATTTGGTGGGATTGTCCATCAATCATTCCTTTTTGGACTAAGGTTATTGCGATATCATCTAAAATACTGGGATATCAGGTTCCACAGGGACCAGACTTCTGGTTACTATCACACTCTACCATTCCTATAGCTAGTTATAAAAAGAAATCCCTTCTCAAGCATCTAAACAATGCAGCTAGAGATGTGGTTCCGGACCGGTGCATTGGTGTTCCGTGGTAGCACCAACAATTTGGGAATGGTTCCAGTGAATACACTTTTACATGACCATGGAAGACATTTTTTACACAGCTTTAGAGAAACATTCGGATTATGTAGCCACTTGGTATAGCTGGGTGGAGTTTAAATCCACGCCAACCTATGTGGCACTAATACCCCCAAATTAATCACAGTAAAATAAGTAATTACCACTCATTTCTTTAGACTAGCATCTTACTCAAGTGTACTTACTTCCTACCCTTCCCTTATCCTTTTTATTCTCCCCTCTTGAGTTTCCCCTTGTCCCGTCGTCTATTTCCACTAACATTCACTGTTGATTACGATTCTTCCTTGTGCACATACAAAGTAGCTGCATATAATTAGTTAGATATATTTGCTAAGGCAAAAATAGAAAAAGCAACAACAATGTTAGTTATTTTACTTTATTCAAATCTCTTATTGATGTACTATGGAAGTATCATTGCATTCTTATACTTGAATGTTGTGAAAAACATCACTTACAAAATAAAGAATTTATTTAAAAAACAACTACTACACAGCGCCACACCTGGGCTCATGACGTCAATAATTGGACCCTGGTCCAGGCAGAGGTCAGGGCAGGTGGTAACAATGGAGAAGTCAGGGTCTAGGCAGAGGTCAGGGCAGGTGGTAACAATGGAGAATTCAGGGTCTAGGCCAGGGGTGGGGAACCTTCGGCCCTCCAGCTGTTGTTGAACTACACATACCAGCATGCCTTGCTACAGTTTTGCTATTTGGCCATGCTAATACTGTTGCAGGGCATGCTGGGATGTGTAGTTCTAGGCAGAGGTCAGGGCAGGTGGTAGCAATGGAGAATTGTAGATCCAGGCAGAAGTGAGGGCAGGCAGTCACAATAGAGAATTCTTGGTCACGGGAAGGTGACCACAGTGGAGAAGTCAGGTCCAAGCAGAGGTCTAGGAAAAGAGGCTACAATGGAGAAGTCGAGGTCCAGGCAGAGGTCAGGACAGGCAGTAACAATGAAGAAGCTGGAGTCCAGGGAAAGGTCAGGGCAATAAAGAAGTCTAGATCCTGCAAAAGATCAGGGAAACTAAATAAGGTACAGAGTTTTTCTGCTGCGGGGTACACTGGGCTCCACAAGGACTGGACAATGGGGTGTAGAGTAGGATCTTGATCCGAGGCACCAACAGGCTCAAAGCTTTGACTGTTCCCAGAATGCACAGCGCCTCCTCTATAACCCCGCCTCACTGCACAGGAGCTCAGTTTTGTAAGTTGGTGCTGCAGTAAGCAGGCAATGAACAGAGGGGCTGCCTGGAGCAGCCCTAAGAAAAGCTTTTTATGAGGTAAAAAGTGAAGACTTCAAGGGCAGCAGCGGTGGTAAATGTCTGACCACACAGGAGAGGCTACATATTGGTGTGAAATACACTGTTAAATCTTGACAAAGACGCCGCAGAGCGTCGAAACGCATTGATACGATACAGTGTAATATTGATGTCCTAAACCAGCACATCCATTGAAAGGGGTATATGACATTTATGATATCCGGATCACTA
Organism: Pseudophryne corroboree; assembly: GCF_028390025.1. Classification (NCBI taxonomy): domain Eukaryota; kingdom Metazoa; phylum Chordata; class Amphibia; order Anura; family Myobatrachidae; genus Pseudophryne; species Pseudophryne corroboree. Next base: position 449,753,168 of record NC_086450.1, on the reverse strand, counting down.
CATGTCAAATTGATTTCCATCTCTGCCCCCCATTTGGTACGGCTGGCTGTTCATTTGTTTTATATTTTTATAATAAAAAGAGGTTGTTTCGGCCCTAATTGGCTTTCTACCTTTCCTCTTTTTTAATTACATACTCACCATATGAGTGGCATTCACACTATATATATGGTGTCACAGAAAAAAAAACCACACGGAAAAGAAACCTTTATGTGCTTTTCATCCGCCATTTCCAAGTAAGCACATGTGTAAGCATCCATTACCGTATCTTCACGGCATCACTTTTGGGTGACCCCATAAGAAGGTGGACGGTTCATCTCTTTTGTGGGACCCTCTTCATCACTTAGTTCTCCCCAACACAGTGGAAAGAACTTTTTTACTTTACAGGACTACACTATGATAAATTTTTCTTTTTCATTTTATGTACACATATGACATCGCTGTGAGGATCGCTTAAAACAAGGGGACATTTGGAGCGCAGAAAGTGAGACTGTATTTTTCTGTTTTACATTCACTGCTGCAGCTCCAGCTCTCCCCAGCGGCGCTGTACACTCCCGAGCCCTGGTTGCCGGGTACCTACAGCGGAGGCTCCGGTTTTCTTCACTTTAGACACACACGGCTGGGGCTCTCCAGGATCGCGTGGCCGCGCTTCGGGAGGTGGTAAGTGGGTCCCACTTGCGGGACCCGGTCTTTATCGCGATCCGGCGCGGTCAGTGGGAGGCGGGCCACGTGCGCTGGCGGTGGACACTGTGGATACAGGCGATCCCACTAGATTACCAGTGCATGGGCGCAGGTCAGGTTTTCTCTCTAAACCAATTCTTATATCGCCCACAGTACCCGGTGGTTTTGCCAGCAGAGGGGATAAGGCTTAGACCTGAAGCCCCTCCCCCAGCCCCAGGGCGCCATTTCTAGCAAGTGTTCCCGCCCTGTCTTTTCCTCACTCCCTGTCAGTGTCTGCGTCGCCATTATCCCTCAGCTCACTGTTCTTGGGACTGCTTGGGCAAATCCTCCTATGTAAAGCCGCCTGGTTGTCAGTGCTGTGACTTTACATGACACTTAAGTATTCTACCTGCCTTTTTTAGTCAGTGCTAGTAAGATAGAGTGCATTTACTCAGGGTTTTCTAGTATAATTACCCTGTGATATACATCCAGTTCTTACTGTGTACTGTTATATCATTTGTTATATAGCTGTGTAAGCTAGTCCAGTGCAGTATTATTGTCAGTAATAACCTCTGCATTGTACAAACTGTGAATATCTGTGTGTGCATTTGATAGCTGAGTGGTGTCCATTTCGTGTCTTTCACTCAACCTGCTATCCCTATATTCTATAACCTGAGGGGGCTTGGTGCGTCAGGTTTTATCTAATATAGGATTTTCACAAAGATATACTGTATTACGTATTTTTCTCTGTGATTTAGTCACCATATATCTCCTTTATCTCTGCTAGTGCTGACTACACTGCGCAGGGGTTTGGGTTTAGAGATATAGTGCTGCTGATAATTGTACTGTTACTTCATACTGCAAGTTATATCATGTCTGCTTCTGAGGGTAACGGTTCTGGGGCTGAACACACTGCCGGTGTTGCTGAAGCCACAGACCCATATGAGGAGAATATAGCAGCTGTGGGCTCTGGTTCTGGGGGCTCCTTGCCCCCCAGTGGGACTGTGGCAACGGAGGCACATACTGACCCACTGTGGGCCGCTTTTTCCACGCTTCTGCATACGCTAGTTCATAAACTAACACCCCCTATGGGACCCCCAATGCCGGTACAACCGTATGTGGTCCCTGCAGCTAACCCGCCGTGGGCGGACGATTTATCTGCTCATTTAAAGAAGTTGAACCAGTCCCTGACTACTAAAAAGTCTGACCATTGCTGGCCTAAGTCCAAGGGGTCCTCTAAGCGAGCGCTTGTCTCCTCACAATCACTGCTGTCACTGACACCTCGTCTGAAGAAGACGGCATGTATATTGACCCCACAGGTTCTGACTCGGATACGGCTGATGGGGAGGGTAGTTCACATGTGGATGTTCCTGATCTTTTGGAGGCTATTAAGTTAATTCTACAGATTACGGATGATCCCGAGCCATCCGTCCCTCCTAAGAAACCAAATAGGTTCAAGCGTCAGAAGGTGGTTAAACAAGTTTTACCTCACTCTGACCATACGTCAGGAACCCTGGGAAAACCCGGGTACGAAGTTTGTGCCTCACAAGAAGATGCTGGCTCGCTATCACCTCGCGCCAGAGCTGTCTAAGAATTGGGAAACGCCTCCTCCAGTGGACTCACATGTGGTCAGGATGGTGGTTTCCTCAGCTCTGCCTGTCACTACCGTCACGTCTCTAAAAGAGCCTACGGATAAGCGTGTGGAGGGTTGTCTGAAAGCGATTTACACCCTCACAGGTGCTGCGCAAAGGCCCACTATTGCAGCTATATGGGCTGCCGAGGCTATTGAAGCGTGGGCCTTGGAGTTAGATACTGAAATCTCCTCTGACCATGCTAGACAATGCTTGTCATATATTGTCACAGCTTCTTGCTATATTAAAGAGGCGGCTTCGGATGCCGGTATCCTAGCAGCCAAGGCCTCTACTACGTCAGTCCTGGCTCGCCGGATATTGTGGCTGAGATCCTGGTCTGTGGATCTGGACTCTAGTAAAACCCTGGAGGTACTCCCTTTTAAGGGAGATATTCTGTTTGGGGAGGACTTAAATAAGATAGTGGCTGACTTGGCTACTGCCACAACTGCCTGTCCACCAAATACCGCTCCTTCTGTGTCGAAGGCTAAAGGTACGTCCTTTCGCCCTTCAGGTAAAGCAAAAAGTCAGGCGTACCACAAGCAGGCCCGCACTTCCAAACCTGGTAAGCCGAAGCCCAAAAGAGCCTTGGCTGCCCGTCAGCCAGCTTCCAAGACCGATGAGCCTGCCGCATGACGGGGTGGGCCTCCCCCTGGGGGATCCTAGGGTGGGGGGCCGGCTTCTAGGGTATACCCAGGAATGGTTGAAGACCACTTCAGATGCCTGGGTACGGGAAGTCATCACTCGAGGTTACGCCATAGCCTTCAAAAACCGACCCCCTCATCGATTTTGCCAGACAGACGTCCCGTCGGACCAGACAAAGGCAAACACTCTGCATTCGGTGGTACAGACTCTCCTGGATACAGGAGTTGTAGTACAGGTGCCTCTTGCTCAGAGGGGCCGGGGGTACTATTCTCCGCTGTTTCTAGTCCCGAAACCGAATGGGTCCTCCCGGCCCATTCTCAACCTCAAGGCATTGAACAAGTTTGTGAAGGTTTCCAAGTTCCGTATGGAAACCCTTCGCTCTATAGTTCTGGCCTTGGAACCTGGGGACTACATGGTCTCCCTGGATATACAGGATGCTTACCTGCATATTCCTATAGCAACGTCACATCAGCAATACCTGAGGTTCGCTATTGGCAAACTTCATTACCAGTTTCGGGCGTTACCTTTTGGTTTAACAACGGCTCCGCGAGTTTTCACCAAAGTAATGGCGGTGATGACGGTGGTACTCCGCCGTCAAGGGGTCAGGATACTGCCGTACCTGGACAACTTGTTAATCCTGGCAAATTCCCCAGAACTTCTCCTGTGTCATCTGGATATGACGGTCCGGTTTCTACAAGCCCACGGGTGGCTCATCAACTGGAAGAAATCCTCCCTGGTCCCTGCTCAGAGCATGGTGCACCTGGGAGCGCTATTGGACACTCACAACCAGGGGTTGTTCTTGTCTCAGGAGAAAGTCCTGAAGCTTCAGGACAGGATTCGTTGCTTTCTTTCTTGTCCGCAAGTGTCGATACATTCGGCGATGCAGGTGCTGGGCCTCATGGTCTCAGCATTTGACATGGTGGAGTATGCTCAATTCCATTCTCGCCCCCTCCAGAGATTGATTCTAGCCAAGTGGGACGGCCTGCCTCTCCGGATCAGGTCTCACATGATCTCATTGACTCCGGAGGTCCGTCTGTCTCTACTTTTGTGGCTCCGGGACCAACAGTTGTGCAGGGGACGTCCCTTCTGGATATCCCACTGGGTCCTGTTGACGACAGATGCCAGTCTAAGAGGTTGGGGTGCGGTGCTGGAGCAACACTCCCTTCAGGGTCGGTGGACCAAGGAGGAATCTCTCCTCTCGATCAACATTCTGGAATTGCGGGCGGTCTTCAATGCGTTGAACCTGGCCCAGCATTTAATTCAGAACCATCCTGTTCAAATACAGTCGGACAACGCCACTACAGTGGCTTACATAAATCATCAAGGCGGCACTCAAAGCCGTTTGGCAATGAAGGAAGTCTCACGGATTCTACGTTGGGCGGAATGCCATCTACCGGCCATATCGGCAATATTCATTCTGGGAGTCCTGAATTGGGAAGCGGACTTTCTCAGTCGTCAGGATGTGCATGCCGGCGAGTGGAGCCTCCATCCAGAAGTGTTTCAACTCCTAGTGGAAAAGTGGGGTCTTCCAGATGTAGATCTGATGGCGTCTCAACACAATCACAAGGTTCCGGTCTTCGGAGCAAGGACAAGGGATCCTCAAGCAGCATTCATGGATGCGCTGGCGGTGCCGTGGAGGTTTCGGCTGCCGTACGTGTTCCCTCCGGTGTCACTCCTGCCCAGGGTAATTCGGAAGTTCAAGCAAGAAAAAGGAAATCTGCTTCTCATAGCTTCGGCGTGGCCCAGACGGCCCTGGTTCTCAGACCTGCAAGGCCTATCGTCAGAGCGTCCACTACTGCTTCCACAACGCCCAGACCTCCTCGTTCAGGGCCCCTGTGTCTACCAGGACCTAGCCCGGCTGTCTTTGACGGCGTGGCTCTTGAAGCTTCCGTCTTGAGGGCTAAGGGTTTTTCTGAAGAGGTCATTAAAACTATGTTGCGGGTCCGGAAACCGGCTTCTGCTCGGATTTACTATAGGGTCTGGCATTCCTACTTTGTTTGGTGCGCATCTAATAATTATGACGCTTCCAAGTTTAGGCAGTAAAAGGTTGGATTAAGGATGCCGCACAGGACTGAGTGGTTTTTATTTTGAAATTTTTGCAAGAGGTTTCCAAGATAACCGACCAACCAGAAAATAGTTCTGGAATTTATCACCATCTACCAGTAAAGAGAATTTTTATATGTAGATATAAACAGTGATTGTCGATGGTGCTCCCATAGGTCCAATACATATGTAGTAAAGGGGAAAGAGACAGAAAAAAGAGACCCTTGTTGGGAGCACTCCCACTCGGAAACAAATATAATTTGAGTAATAGGCAGCGATGTAAAAAATGAAGTAATTTAAAACATAACCTTTAATTGTATTATACTAAAATATAGGTACACCAGAGAATATATTGTTTCACTAATAAGTGGCTATGAAATGTAAGCCACCTGGTAAAGCTAATTTGTGAAAATATTGATGAATATACAAGGCATTATATAGCAGGCTCAGAATGCTTGATTGTATATAAGCATATATATAAGGTAGGTACTTTAACCAAAGAGATGCCGTCAAAAAAACCTACAACACCTGGTATTCCTTAGTGGTCCACCACCTAAGTACTGACCAGGCCCAACACCGTATTGCTTCCAAGATCAGACGAGATTGGGCATGCGCGGTGTGGTATGGTAGTAGATAAACATTGATATGGCAAATTCTACCGCTAATGTATAGCTGGTAGAAGGTTATTGGTAAGCACCTCGTTACCAAGTTGACCAAATGATCTCTAAAGAGACAGTATATGTTTAACCATCATTGCACCAAAATGTATCCCAAATATGTAGGTATACGTAGGTTTAAATCATGTGGTCAATGTTTTCTTTGCCAGCGGGAAATGCCTGTATGTTTCATTGTGCTATACAGCACCTTTAGAAATGGGTTTCTGCAATGGGTGAGGCAGATATAGACCACTGTTATACTGATGACATGCCGTAATGTTTGTATGTGATCCAAAGAGAAATCGTCTCTATTATTAATTGGATCTCCCTATTGAAGGGGAAAAAGACGGTTATTATGAATTTGTGAACTCAAAAATTGCAAATAAAGCTACTACTATGCCATAATAGAAAATGTAGGATAAAGGATGGACATAGAATGGAAAAATTTTTAGCTTAGAGAAAGAAAAAAGAGACAGACTTAGAGAGTAGGCGAGATGTATAACAGTCTCAATTATCCATTTGGAAGTTAATTAGTACAATAATGCCCAACATGGTATAAGTACTGTCTTTGAAACAAAAGAGTAACCAAAATAGCTGTTTTGCATGTATCAACAGTGTGTCTATAATATATCTGTCTAACATGTAACAGACAGATAGATAACGCCAAAATGAACCCAGAAGGTACATAAAAAATGAACCCCCACAGAAAAAACATATGCTAGGTAAATTTTACAATGTATTTAGCTATGATATGCACAATAGCTTTCTACTTCTGTAAGAACCTGCATATAGATAGGTACTGATGCAATGCTTTATAATGATTGGCATAACATTTGCCAACGAGACCGATGCACATTGATTATTGAATTTATATATGTGCAAGTTGATTTGACGGGAGACAAAATAGTGAGTGGGACAAGAGGTATAGTTATATATTTGCCCGCTCGTGGTGCGCCGCTGGCCGCCGAGCTCCAGCGTCTGTGCGGCTTGTCTGATCTCCTCTCCTGCTGACGGGAGACAGAATAACCAGTGGGACAAAGGAAATACCTGTATGTTTGCCCGCTCGTGGTGCGCCGCTGGCCGCCGAGCTCCAGCGTCTATGCGGCTTGTCTGATCTCCTCTCCTGCCGGTCTCCGGTCACATGAGCGCACTCATCGTGACCCTGTTCACCTCCCAACGTACGTTTCACTGATTAGCTTGTTCACGGGTAGTGTCAAGTTTAGTACAGCCAAACTTTTGGCTTTTCGGCAGCAGGTCCTAGATTTTGGCCTGCGTCTGGCCTCCCTCAAGGTTCATATTTCGGCCTTGTCGGTGTGGTTTCAGAGAAAAATTGCGACTTTACCTGATGTTCATACTTTCACTCAGGGTGTGTTGCGTATCCAACCTCCCTATGTCCCGCCTGTGGCTCCTTGGGACTTGTCGGTGGTTTTGGAGGCATTGCAGGAGCCTCCGTTTGAACCCCTGGGTTCAGCTGACCTTAAGTGGCTTTCCCTTAAGGTGGTGTTCTTGCTGGCTATTGCCTCTGCTAGAAGAGTGTCGGATCTGGGTGCCTTGTCTTGTAGTTCCCCATATCTGATTTTTCACCGTGACCGGGCGGTTCTTAGGACTCGTCCCGGATATTACCTAAGGTGGTTTCTTCGTTCCACCTTAATCAGGAGATTGTGGTTCTGGCCTTTGTCTCTCCTGATTTGTCTCCCAAAGAGCGGTCTTTGGATGTGGTACGGGCTCTCCGTATCTACGTGAAGAGAACTGTTTCTATTCGAAAATCTGATTCTCTTTTTGTTTTGTTTGGATTTCACAAACGTGGCTGGCCTGCTCACAAACAGACCCTGGGCAGATGGATTAGAATGGTGATTGCACATGCTTATGTGAAGGCTGGTCTGTCAGCTCCTGCTCACATTACGGCCCATTCTACTCGGTCTGTTGGACCTTCTTGGGCGGCCCAACGTGGTGCGACCCTTGAACAATTGTGCAAGGCGGCTACTTGGTCCTCCGGGAACACGTTCATAAGGTTCTATGCCTTCGATACTGCCGCTTCCCAGGATGCTACCTTTGGACGCCGGGTTCTTGTGCCCGCTACAGTGCGTCCCCTTCCATAAGGAACTGCTTTAGTACATCCCCATTGTCCAATCCTTGTGGAGCCCAGTGTACCCCGCAGCAGAAAACGAGATTTATGGTAAGAACTTACCTTTGTTAAATCTCTTTCAGCGAGGTACACTGGGCTCCACAAGGCGCCCACTCTGACGCACTTGGCTTCTTTGGGTTGGTATGGCATTAGCCGCTGACACTTCTCTTGTCGTGAGAGTGTGGTGTATGTGGCTACTAACCGTTGTCGTCCCTTTTCCTGCTACTGCATTGGGCTGGTTAACTAAAAACTGAGCTCCTGTGCAGGGAGGCGGGGTTATAGAGGAGGTGGCGCTGTGCATTCTGGGAACAGTCAAAGCTTTGAGCCTGTTGGTGCCTCGGATCAAGATCCTACTCTACACCCCATTGTCCAATCCTTGTGGAGCCCAGTGTACCTCGCAGAAAGAGATTTAACAAAGGTAAGTTCTTACCATAAATCTCGTTTTTTCCAATACAATACACTCCATCTATCACTAATGTAAGTTCCAACAGCCAATCAAAGAACTCCACAGGCATCGGGTCTTCACAACAGCAATCAGCTGTGCAGCAGTCACGTGACTGCTCATTCAAACGATGCACCCGCCGCTCAGAAGCAGCCAGTGGGGAAGAGCAACAATGGATGGGTCAATTGATCTGTGACAGTGTTGAATTGCGTGCTGTGATTTGCGCCCACTGAATGCCAATGGCAGTCTTGTACTGAATACCATGACTGATGACCACTGGGTGGCAGTGTTGTACTGGGAGTTCTTTGACTAATCTCAGTCTCCACCTTATAAACCGCTACTAACTAGTCATAATAAAGGAAGATGTAAAGAGAAATAAGAAATCAATTTGAAGTTTAAACAATGCTTTTAGGAATTAATTGTGCAAACTTTATGCAAAGCTGCTACTCCCAGACATCCATACGTGTGTGGGAGTAGCAGAATGGACAGCAGTATAGAATGTATTTCGAGCAGTCAGACATTCTGTTGTGAAAATGTATTCTCACATCTCCGCCATCCCATGCCACGCTTCTCTGACACAGGCAACTGGCAACGTCTGTGCAATACCGCTCGCTATCTTCCACAAACTTATGTAGTCTAGGAATTTTGTGATGCCTCTTCCAGTTACTCTCTTTAAATACATCACACACAGAGAGGGGTTACCGGTTACCTACAGAATATAGTTTTTCAAAGGTGACTGTTTTAAAGTGTACATGTGCCCTGTGTGCTAGGTGATGGCAGCCATTTTGTCATACCTCAGTGACATCACTGGCTCTATAGTGGATGGATAGGCCTCATTATCATGTTCAGCACACAAAATGGCTGCCTCATCTGTGCGTACCTTCAGTTATGCCTACCTTATGGGGAGATCAGGAGGCAAATTAGGAAAAGACGAGGTCTGAATGACTAATTACTAATCATAATATTTTTACTATGAGCATTTATAAAAATAAAAAAAATTCCCCTTTATCATGAGGCCAATTTCTCTGACGTCCTAGTGGATGCTGGGAACTCCGTAAGGACCATGGGGAATAGACGGGCTCCGCAGGAGACTGAGACTGGGCACTCTAAAAGAAAGATTAGGTACTATCTGGTGTGCACTGGCTCCTCCCTCTATGCCCCTCCTCCAGACCTCAGTTAGAATCTGTGCCTGGCCAGAGCTGGATGCACCTAGTGGGCTCTCCTGAGCTTGCTAGAAAAGAAAGTATTTGTTAGGTTTTTTATTTTCAGTGAGATCTGCTGGCAACAGACTCACTGCTACGTGGGACTGAGGGGAGAGAAGCAAACCTACCTGCGTGCAGCTAGCTTGTGCTTCTTAGGCTACTGGACACCATTAGCTCCTGAGGGTTCGAACACAGGGCCTGACCTCGATCGTCCGTTCCCGGAGCCGCGCCGCCGTCCCCCTTGCAGAGCCAGAAGACAGAAGAGAAGGAGATGAAATCGGCGGCAGAAGACTCCGGTCTTCATTAAGGTAGCGCACAGCACTTCAGCTGTGCGCCATTGCTCCCACTGCACACCACACACTCCTGTCACTGTAGGGTGCAGGGCGCTGGGGGGGGGGGGGGGGGGGGGGCGCCCTGGGCAGCAATAAAATACCTTTTGGCATAAAAATACACATAATACAATCTGTGACTGTATATGTGTAAAACCCCCGCCATTTTTCAGTCAGAAACTGCAGGGAGAAAACCGCCGCTGAGGGGGCGGGGCCTTCTTCCTCAGCACACCAGCGCCATTTTTCCTTCACAGTTTCGCTGGAAGCAGCTCCCCAGGCTCTCCCCTGCAGTATTCCTGATACAAGAAGGGTAAAAAAGAGAGGGGGGGCACATAAATTTAGGCGCAAATAATATATATTAAGCAGCTATTGGGAAAAATCACTCATTATAGTGAAAATCCCTGTGTTATATAGCGCTGTGGTGTGTGCTGGCATACTCTCTCTCTGTCTCCCCAAAGGACTTTGTGGGGTCCTGTCCTCAGTCAGAGCATTCCCTGTGTGTGTGCGGTGTGTCGGTATGGCTGTGTCGACATGTTTGATGAGGAGGGTTACGTGGAGACGGAGCAAGGGCAGATAAGTGTGGTGTCGCCCCCGACGGGGCCGACACCGGATTGGATGGATATGTGGAAGGTCTTAACAGACAGTGTCAACTCCTTACATAAAAGGTTCGATGACGCAGCAGCCTTGGGATAGCCGGGATCTCAACCCGCGCCTGCCCAGGCGTCTCAGAGGCCATCAGGGGCTCATAAACGCCCGCTAGCTCAGATGGTAGACACAGATGTCGACACGGAGTCTGACTCCAGTGTAGATGAGGATGAGACAAATGCACAGTATACTAAAGCCATCCGATGCATGATTACTGCAATGAAAAATGTATTGCACATTTCTGATATTAACCCGGTTACTACCAAGAAGGGTATTATGTTTGGGGAGAAAAAGCAGCCAGTGACTTTTCCCACATCCGATGAATTAAATGAATTGTGTGAGGAAGCGTGGAGTTACCCTTTCCCGCCAACGGATAGGTTACGTTGGGAAACATCCCCTAGGGTGGACAAAGCGCTCACACGCTTATCAAAAAAGGTGGCACTGCCGTCTCAGGATACGGCCGCCTTAAAGGAGCCTGCGGATAGAAAGCAGGAAGCTATACTGAAGTCTGTGTATACACACTCAGGTACTATACTGAGACCTGCTATTGCTTCAGCATGGATGTGTAGTGCTGCAGCCGCATGGCCTGATACCCTGTCAGACAACATTGATTCCAACGACAGGGATACTATTTTGCTAACCATAGAACATATAAAAGACGTCGTCTTATATATGCGGGATGCACAGAGGGACATTTGCCTGCTGGCATCTAGAATTAATGCAATGTCCATTTCTGCCAGGAGAGTATTATGGACTCGGCAGTGGACAGGTGATGCTGATTCTAAAAGACACATGGAGGTTTTGCCTTATAAGGGTGAGGAATTGTTTGGGGACGGTCTCTCGGACCTCGTATCCACGGCAACAGCCGGGAAGTCAAATTTTTTACCTCAGGTTCCCTCACAGCCTAAGAAAGCACCGTATTATCATGTACAGTCCTTTCGGCCTCAGAAAGGCAAGCGGATCAGAGGCGCATCCTTTTTGCCCAGAGGCAGGGGTAGAGGAAAGAAGCTGCACCAGGCAGCCAGTTCCCAGGAACAAAAATCCTCCCCCGCTTCCTCTAAGTCCACCGCATGACGCTGGGGCTCCACAGGCGGAGCCAGGTGCGGTGGGGGCGCGTCTCCGAAACTTCAGCAACCAGTGGGTTCGCTCACAAGTGGATCTCTGGGCTGTTCAAATTGTATCTCAGGGATACAAGCTGGAGTTTGAGGCGACTCCCCCTCGCCGTTACCTCAAATCAGCCTTGCCAGCTGCTCCCAGGGAAAGGGAGGTAGTACTGGCGGCAATTCACAAGCTGTACCTCCAGCAGGTGATAATCAAGGTTCCCCTCCTTCAACAGGGACGGGGTTACTATTCCACAATGTTTGTGGTACCGAAACCAGATGGTTCGGTGAGACCCATTCTAAATTTAAAATCCTTGAACACTTATATAAGGAAGTTCAAGTTCAAAATGGAATCGCTCAGGGCGGTTATTGCAAGCCTGGAAGAGGGGGATTTTATGGTGTCGCTGGACATCAAGGATGCTTACTTGCATGTCCCCGTTTACCCACCTCACCAGGAGTACCTCAGGTTTGTGGTACAGGATTGTCATTACCAATTCCAGACGTTGCCGTTTGGTCTGTCCACGGCACCGAGAGTATTTACCAAGGTAATGGCCGAAATGGTGATACTCCTTCGGAAGAAGGGAGTTATAATTATCCCATACTTGGACGATCTCCTTATAAAGGCGAGGTCCAGAGAGCAGTTGTTAGTCAGCGTAGCACTATCTCGGGAAGTGTTGCTACAGCACGGCTGGATTCTGAATATCCCAAAGTCGCAGCTGATTCCTGCGACGCGTCTGCTCTTCCTGGGCATGATTCTGGACACAGAACAGAAGAAGGTGTTTCTCCCGGTGGAGAAGGCCCAGGAATTGTCATCTCTGGTCAGGGACCTCCTGAAACCAAAACAGGTGTCGGTGCATCACTGCACGTGAGTCCTGGGAAAGATGGTGGCTTCTTACGAAGCAATTCCCTTCGGCAGGTTCCATGCAAGGATCTTTCAGTGGGATCTGTTAGACAAATGGTCCGGATCGCATCTTCAGATGCATCGGTTGATCACCCTGTCCCCAAGGGCCAGGGTGTCTCTGCTGTGGTGGCTACAGAGTGCTCATCTTCTCGAGGGCCGCAGATTCGGCATATAGGACTGGGTCCTGGTGACCACGGACGCAAGCCTCCGAGGATGGGGGGCAGTCACTCAGGGAAGGAACTTCCAGGGACTGTGGTCAAGTCAGGAGACTTCACTACACATAAATATTCTGGAACTAAGGGCCATTTACAACGCCTTGAGTCAAGCAGAGCCCCTGCTTCAGAACCAACCAGTGCTGATTCAATCAGACAACATCACGGCGGTCGCCCATGTAAACCGACAGGGCGGCACAAAACGCAGGATGGCGATGGCAGAAGCCACAAGGATTCTCCGATGGGCGGAAAATCACGTGCTAGCACTGTCAGCAGTGTTCATTCCGGGAGTGGACAACTGGGAAGCAGACTTCCTCAGCAGGCACGACCAACACCCGGGATAGTGGGGACTTCATCCAGAAGTCTTCACGCAGATTGTAAACCGTTGGGAACGGCCACAGGTGGACATGATGGCGTCCCGCCTCAACAAAAAGCTAGAAAAATATTGCGCCAGGTCAAGGGACCCTCAGGCGATAGCTGTGGACGCACTAGTGACACCGTGGGTGTACCAGTCGGTTTATGTGTTCCCTCCTCTTCCTCTCATACCCAAGGTACTGAGGATAGTAAGATAGAGAGGAGTAAGAACTATACTCATCGTTCCGGATTGGCCAAGAAGAACTTGGTACCCAGAACTACAAGAAATGATCTCAGAGGATTCATGGCCTCTGCCTCTCAGACAGGACCTGTTACAGCAGGGGCCCTGTCTGTTCCAAGACTTACCGCGGCTGCGTTTGACGGCATGGCGGTTGAACGCCGGATCCTAACGGAAAAGGGCATTCCAGATGAAGTGATTCCTACGCTGATAAAGGCTAGGAAAGACGTGACAGCACAACATTATCACCGTATATGGCGAAAATATGTTGCTTGGTGTGAGGCCAGGAAGGCCCCTACAGAGGAATTCCAGCTGGGTCGATTCCTGCACTTCCTACAGTCAGGAGTGACTATGGGCCTAAAATTAGGATCCATAAAGGTCCAGATTTCGGCCCTATCTATTTTCTTTCAAAAAGAACTGGCTTCACTGCCTGAAGTTCAGACGTTTGTTAAGGGAGTGCTGCATATTCAGCCCCCTTTTGTGCCTCCAGTGGCACCTTGGGATCTTAACTTTGTGTTGGGTTTCCTGAAATCCCACTGGTTTGAGCCACTTAAGACCGTGGAGCTAAAATATCTCACGTGGAAAGTGGTCATGCTATTGGCCTAAGCTTCGGCTAGGCGTGTGTCAGAATTGGCGGCTTTGTCTTGTAAAAGCCCTTATCTGATCTTTCATATGGACAGGGCAGAATTGAGGACCCGTCCCCAATTTCTCCCTAAGGTGGTATCAGCGTTTCATTTGAACCAACCTATTGTGGTGCCTGCGGCTACTCGGGACTTGGAGGACTCCAAGTTACTAGATGTAGTCAGGGCTTTGAAAATCTATGTAGCCAGGACGGCTGGAGTCAGGAAAACTGACTCGCTGTTTATCCTGCATGCACCCAACAAGCTGGGTGCTCCTGCTTCAAAGCAAACTATTGCGCGCTGGATCTGTAACACGATCCAGCAAGCTCATTCTGCGGCAGGATTGCCGCATCCAAAATCAGTGAAAGCCCATTCCACAAGGAAGGTGGGCTTTTCTTGGGCGGCTGCCCGAGGGGTCTCGGCTTTACAGCTTTGCCTAGCTGCTACTTGGTCGGGTTCAAACACATTTGCTAAGTTCTACAAGTTTGATACCCTGGCTGAGGAGGACCTTGCCTTTGCTCATTCGGTGCTGCAGAGTCATCCGCACTCTCCCGCCCGTTTGGGAGCTTTGGTATAATCCCCATGGTCCTTACGGAGTTCCCAGCATCCACTAGGACGTCAGAGAAAATAAGAATTTACTCACCGGTAATTCTATTTCTCGTAGTCCGTAGTGGATGCTGGGCGCCCGTCCCAAGTGCGGACTCTCTGCAATACATGTATATAGTTATTGCTTAACTAAAGGGTTATTGTTATGAGCCATCTGTTACTGAGGCTCAGTTGTTGTTCATACTGTTAACTGGGTATGGTTATCACGAGTTGTATGGTGTGATTGGTGTGGCTGGTATGAGTCTTACCCTGGATTCCAAATCCTTTCCTTGTTGTGTCAGCTCTTCCGGGCACAGTTTCCTTAACTGAGGTCTGGAGGAGGGGCATAGAAGGAGGAGCCAGTGCACACCAGATAGTACCTAATCTTTCTTTTAGAGTGCCCAGTCTCAGTCTCCAGCGGAGTCCGTCTATTGCCCCATGGTCCTTACGGAGTTCCCAGCATCCACTACGGACTACGAGAAATAGAATTACCGGTGAGTAAATTCTTATTTTCTCTAGTAATGATAAGAATAAGAATTTGTGTCAGACGTGACAAGAAATAATGGAATACATTATCTCTGTACTGGAGGGATCAGCTTACTCTAGGGATGGGACATCAAAGCCCTAACGTCAGTGTTACCATGGGCATTGCCATAGACACTTTCCCACCAATGGTGGGGAAACCCATCGACCTCTCGCCATCGATGGCGATATAAACTCCACACTGGACATAAACATTAATGCTTCATGTTAAGACTCAAGATATTGGACCCAGAACCGGATTATAAGTATGGGGGGCCCGGGACACTTCTGACAGAAAGGTCCCTAATAAAGAGGCAGGCAGATGAATATATATATATATATATATATATGCTAGGTGCTTCATCGCGCCCTACGGGCGCTCTTCACACCGTCGCAAGGGGCTACGCCCCCTTAACCCTTGCATGCCTTTCTGGGGTTCAATATTTGTATTATATGGAGTATTACCTGCATTCCTTTGTTAGTGGTTAAATATTGCACAATGAAAGGGCGTGCGATGGTGAAGGAGGCGCAGCCCCTTGCGACAGCGTGAACAGCACCTGCAGGGCACGATGTACAGAATGTAGCGGGTGCGGAGGGGACTGCGGATGGGGGAGGGTGTCTGTAGATGCTGCGGGTGGAGGGGGGGCGGAAGCGGGGGGGGGGGCCCGGATGGGGAAGGGTCGGGAGGTGCTGCGGGTGGGGGAGGGGCAGAGGAGTGGGGGCTGCAGATGGGGGAGGGGTCCGGAGGCACTGCAGGTGGGGGAGGGGCAGGGGTGCCATGGGGTGGGGGAGGGGCAGGTGTGGGGATGTTGCGGATGGGTGAAGGGTTCCGGAGGTGCTGTGGGATGGGAAGGGGCGGGGGTGCCGGGGGTGGGGTAGGGGTTCGCAGGCGCCGTGGGTAGGGGAGGGGCAGGTACGGGTGGTGCGGCGGATGGGGAAGGAGGTCCGGAGGTGCTGCAGGTGGTGGAGGGGCAGGTGCAGGGGTGCCATGAATGGGGGAGGGGTGGGTGAGGGGGGGACCACGGATGGAGGAGGGTGTCTGCAGATGCTGCAGGTGGTGGAAGGGCAGGTGCAGGGGTGCCATGGGTGGGTGAGGGGGGGGACCGTGGATGGAGGAGGGTGTCTGCAGATGCTGCGGGTGGAGGGGGGCAGGTGTGGGGGGAGACGTATATGGGGGGTGGATGGTGGAGGGGGTCTGGAGGTGCTGTGGATGGTGAAGGGGCGGAGGAGTGGGAGCCGCGGGTGGTGTAGGGGGTCTGGAGGCACAGCGTGTGGGGGAGGGGTGGAGTGCCGCATGTGGTAGAGTGGAAGGTGCGGAGGTGTGGTGCATTGGGGAGGGGTCTGGAGGCGCTGCGGGTACTGTACCTCCCAAAAAGGTAGTTGGAGGGTATGCAGTAACAGGGCCAGGACAGGGGTGACAGGGTCATAACAGGGGTGACGGGGCCAGGACAGGGGTGACGGGGTCAGGACAGGGGTGACGGGGCCAGGATAAGGGTGACAGGGCCAGGGTAGGGGCGGCAGGACCAGGACAGGGGTGACAGGGCCAGTATAGGGTTGACAGGGCAAGCACAGGGGTGACAGGGCCAGCATAAGGGTGACAGGGCCAGGATAAGGGTGACAGGGCAAGGCCAGGGGTGACAGGGACATGACAGAACACAGGGCACGGGAGAGATTGGTATTAGGGACAGGACAGTGATGACAGACAGATGTGTGTTACCGGAGTCACTGCTGCTGGCTGCTGCTGTTCCACTCCAACCTGTTGGGATCTGCTGCTGGTGGAGACTTGGCATGGCTGACTCTCTTAGGCTGGAGTCCTGCTTCCTCTGCCCGTCCGCATCCCTCCCCCCTCCTCAGTCACACACCGCAGACCTCGCGCAGCTGCCGGGCACTGTGGTAAGGGGAGACTGGGAGTTACTGGTTTGCCCCCAGGAGACGCTGCGGCTGGAGGGAGGAGGGGGTCATAGCATGCACGCGGCGCGGACCTTGCGGCTGCTGGGCACTGTAATAAGGGGAGACTGGCAGTGACTGGTTAGCTCTCAGGAGACGCTGCGGCTGGAGGGAGGAGGGGGTCGGAGCCTGCAAGCAGCTCGGACTTCTGCAGCGCTGCCCGCCAGCTAAAGTGTGTGAAGGAGCTGGGCGCACCTCACTGCGGGCGGCAACGCTGCAGCTAGCAGTGGGGTTGCCGGGGCTGGAGATAACAGAGGCAGTACGGAACATGCACAGCGGCAGGTGCCCCACAAAACTGCAGCTAAGAAGCGTGGAGTGTGGCAGAAAGTGACGCTCCTCCGCGCCAGAGAGACCCTGCTGCGTATGCTGATGTGGGGGGTCAAGCACACAGTGAGCCGGTGCCCGTCTGTCTGTACGGCATACCCCCTCACACACCCCCACACCGTCCCGATTTTCGCGGGACAGTCCCATTTTTTGGGGTCTGTCCCGCTGTCCCACCCGCGGGTCGCAGTGTCCCGCGGTGGGGGGGGGGGGGGGGGGCAGTTGGAAAGCTCCTGTACTCGCTGTTCTGCTTAGCAGAGCAGCGGTGAATAGTGGAGACAGAGGGAGAGGGGGCATCAGGGGGTACGGATTAAAGGAGGGTTCCAGCAGCAGAGCCGGATTAAGGGGGGGGGGGGGCAGGGGGTACGTACCGTTGGCCCCCACAGTTTTAGGGGGCCCCCCCGTCTCGAATAGCTCTGTCCCAGCTCAGAAGCTCCCCCGTCCTGCCAGCAACAGCGGCAGCATTGTGCTACAGTCAGCACACGCTGCTGCGTATTGGCAGGTCTGTGGTGTTGCAGGGAGGCAGCAGTCTCCCTGCTTTCTTCTGCCTGTGCGGGTGTGTAGGGGGGAGCGACCACCTCCCCTGGATTTAGCCCTAGCTGAGGGGCCAAAATTCCATTAAAAAAAAATAATCCGGAATTTGCATAAGGGGGCGTGGCCTCGTGGGCGCGATTAGACCACGCCCCCAACCCCACAGCAGGCACAGCAATGAGATAGGGCTCCCCTGTCTCAAGTGCCCTGGGCCCCCCGAACTCATAATCAGCCCCTGGGGGCATGCCAGCAGCTCACAGAGCGCTGGGCATGCCCCCTCACTGACGAAAACGGGGGCCCTCCCGTAAAGCCACGCCCCTTTTCCGTTGGCCACGCCCTCTTTTCGTCGCTTGTGTGTCCCTCCTTCTGCCTGAAGAAAGCTGGGAGGTATGAACCCCTGCCTGTGCCATGCCCATACTATCTGCTTCTGCTCCTAGTCTCCTATAGATGTGGCCAGATCTGTGACTCATTTGACTAACTCCGCCCAGTGTTGTGACTCCGCCCAGCGTTAGCACATGAGTCACAAAGTCACAGATCTGGGCTATTATATAGGAGATATGTGTGTGTATATATATATCTGCCGCTGTTGCTGGCAGGACGGGGGAGCTTCTGAGCTGGGACAGAGCTATTCGAGCCGGGGGGCCCCCTAAAACTGTGGGGCCAACGGTACGTACCCCCTGCCTCCCCCCCTTAATCCGGCTCTGCTGATGGAACCCCCCTTTAATCCGTACCCCCTGATGCCCCCTCTCCCTCTGTCTCCACTATTCACCGCTGCTCTGCTAAGCAGAACAGCGAGTACAGGAGCTTTCCAACTGCCCACCCCCCCCACCGCGGGACACTGCGACCCGCGGGTGGGACAGCGGGACAGACCCCAAAAAATGGGACTGTCCCGCGAAAATCGGGACAGTTGGGAGGTATGGGGGTGTGTGAGGGGGTATGCCGTACAGACAGACGGGCACCGGCTCACTGTATGCTTGACCCCCCACATCAGCATACGCAGCAGGGTCTCTCTGGCGCGGAGGAGCGTCACTTTCTGCCACACTCCACGCTTCTTAGCTGCAGTTTTGTGGGGCACCTGCCGCTGTGCATGTTCCGTACTGCCTCTGTTATCTCCAGCCCCGGCAACCCCACTGCTAGCTGCAGCGTTGCCGCCCGCAGTGAGGTGCGCCCAGCTCCTTCACACACTTTAGCTGGCGGGCAGCGCTGCAGAAGTCCGAGCTGCTTGCAGGCTCCGACCCCCTCCTCCCTCCAGCCGCAGCGTCTCCTGAGAGCTAACCAGTCACTGCCAGTCTTCCCTTATTACAGTGCCCAGCAGCCGCAAGGTCCGCGCCGCGTGCATGCTATGACCCCCTCCTCCCTCCAGCCGCAGCGTCTCCTGGGGGCTAACCAGTAACTCCCAGTCTCCCCTTACCACAGTGCCCGGCAGCTGCGCGAGGTCTGCGGTGTGTGACTGAGGAGGGGGGAGGGATGCGGACGGGCAGAGGAAGCAGGACTCCAGCCTAAGAGAGTCAGCCATGCCAAGTCTCCACCAGCAGCAGATCCCAACAGGTTGGAGTGGAACAGCAGCAGCCAGCAGCAGTGACTCCAGTAACACACATCTGTCTGTCATCACTGTCCTGTCCCTAATACCAATCTCTCCCGTGCCCTGTGTTCTGTCATGTCCCTGTCACCCCTGGCCTTGCCCTGTCACCTTTATCCTGGCCCTTTCACCCTTATCCTGGCCCTGTCACCCTTATGCTGGCCCTGTCACCCCTGTGCTTGCCCTGTCAACCCTATACTGGCCCTGTCACCCCTGTCCTGGTCCTGCCGCCCCTACCCTGGCCCTGTCACCCTTATCCTGGCCCCGTCACCCCTGTCCTGGCCCCGTCACCCCTGTTATGACCCTGTCACCCCTGTCCTGGCCCTGTTACTGCATACCCTCCAACTACCTTTTTGGGAGGTACAGTACCCGCAGCGCCTCCAGACCCCTCCCCAATGCACCACACCTCCGCACCTTCCACTCCACCACATGCGGCACTCCACCCCTCCCCCACACGCTGTGCCTCCAGACCCCCTACACCACCCGCGGCTCCCACTCCTCCGCCCCTTCACCATCCACAGCACCTCCAGACCCCCTCCACCATCCACCCCCCATATACGTCTCCCCCCACACCTGCCCCCCTCCACCCGCAGCATCTGCAGACACCCTCCTCCATCCACGGTCCCCCCCCTCACCCACCCATGGCACCCCTGCACCTGCCCTTCCACCACCTGCAGCATCTGCAGACACCCTCTTCCATCCGCGGTCCCCCCCTCACCCACCCCTCACCCATTCATGGCACCCCTCCACCACCTGCAGCACCTCTGGACCTCCTTCCCAATCCGCCGCACCACCCGTACCTGCCCCTCCCCTTCCCACGGCGCCTGCGAACCCCTACCCCACCCCCGGCACCCCCGCCCCTTCCCATCCCACAGCACCTCCGGAACCCTTCACCCATCCGCAACATCCCCACACCTGCCCCTCCCCCACTCCATGGCACCCCTGCCCCTCCCCCACCTGCAGTGCCTCCGGACCCCTCCCCCATCTGCAGCCCCCACTCCTCTGCCCCTCCCCCACCCGCAGCACCTCCCGACCCTTCCCCATCCGGGCCCCCCCCCCGCTTCCGCCCCCCCCCTCCACCCGCAGCATCTACAGACACCCTCCCCCATCCGCAGTCCCCTCCGCACCCGCTACATTCTGTACATCGTGCCCTGCAGGTGCTGTTCACGCTGTCGCAAGGGGCTGCGCCTCCTTCACCATCGCACGCCCTTTCATTGTGCAATATTTAACCACTAACAAAGGAATGCAGGTAATACTCCATATAATACAAATATTGAACCCCAGAAAGGCATGCAAGGGTTAAGGGGGCGTAGCCCCTTGCGACGGTGTGAAGAGCGCCCGTAGGGCGCGATGAAGCACCTAGTATACAAAAATAGGGACTGCACTCAAAGGATTTTGTATGGCCACTTACTAATTTAAATATTTAAATATGTGCCATTTCCGGCTACGCCCAGTCCATAACCCAAGAGTACTCCAGTGCCCCCTATGGATTCAAAGAAAAGGATTTACCTGGTAAGTACCAAAATCCTATTTTTGTAGGTAGAAAAATAGTATATTCATTAATCACATAGTATCCATCAACGTTTCGGTGTGTGATTAGGTGTCATTTTTTTGTAATATTTGTTTGTCATCCTGAAGATGGTGTATGACACACCGAAACATTGATGGATACTATGTGATTATTGAATATACTATTTCTCTACTTACAAAAGCCTTTCACAGCCATCCCTATTTTGGGATACGCGCTTGCAGTTTTACCGTATTGGACTTGGACAATGGGGTATTAACATTTGAATTTATTGAGTGCCGGAACTGTACATGATATATGTATATATATAAGCTCACACATGTACAGTATACACAGTATATATTTACATATATACACATATGTGCATATAATATATATATATAGATAGATAGATAGATAGATACACTTATATAAATATACACATAAATCCAGTACACACACACGCACACATATGTGTGTGTGTGTGTGTGTGTGTGTGTGTGTGTATATATATATTTATATATATATATGAACCAGAGTCTAAAATGTGAATTTAATTGATAGCAGCAGGACACCGCAGCCACACAGCCAGCCTTACTTTTTGCGGACACAACCTTGCTTGGATTTCTACCCTCAGGGTAGATGCTAGATCCAAGTGGCCTAAGGGACCTTTTACATCAGGGGGAGGAGCCACAACAGAAGGGGGGAGGAGCCTGGTCAGTGGGATAGGTCCTCTGCTATACACGCCACCAACTATTACCTTTAGTAACCCGGTGGAAAGCGAAGTGGAGCAGAGCGAGCCACCAAGCCCGAAGCGAGCCCGTGAGGGTACTTTTCGGGTACCCTGTTTGGCCATAGCTCCTCCCCCTGTTGACGTGTCTCCTCCCCTAGTGATGTCAGAAGGTCCCTTCTCCCACTCCAGTTTAGAACCAACCCTCTGCTCAGTGGCAGTGCTGGCTCCACATGCCACCAGGGATCCCACCTCCTCCTTCCTACAGCCTGTACGCCGCTTGCCAATTGTTGAGCAGGCTGCCTACTTCACACACTATTGGGCAGGGCTCAGCTGCCCTGTAATAATATGCGTCGCCAGCACTATGGCAGTCAGGCAGTGCAGTCGGGACTGGGGAGCCGGAAGCGCAGTACAGATCGGAATGGCGGGTGGCAGGAGGCGGGTGGCCCTTTTAAAGAGGGGGGCTTGGGTACTCACCCCCAGGGCCCCCCCCCTTAATCCGGCTCTGATTGGACCCCCTTGCCCTGTGCTGGACGGCCCCAGCATGTGAGTAGATGGTCGCAGATCTTGCTGTGGAAGCAAGATCTGTTACCATATGTGAGTAACCCCCCCCCCAGTATATTGTGGGAAGTTTTGCAAGTATTGATACTAACATTGCCGTCTTCTTGTTAGCAAATATTTGTGATATTTCTTTTCTTCCCACTCAGCATAATATAATATACTAGGTGCTTCATCGCGCCCTACGGGCGCTCTTCGCACCGTCGCAAGGGGCTACGCCCCCTTAACCCTTGCATGCCTTTCTGGGGTTCAATATGTCAAAGTCAGAAAAATATCCCCATACACACTACCATATTTGCACCGCACACTGGTCTGCGCTGCGCATGCGTACGCTCTCCCGTGAAGGTGCATACCCGCAATAGCGTGCACCCGCGGGCGCACGGTATGCGTATTTACGGTAGAGTTTATGTAATCGTAGCGTGCGACTCATTCGTTACATATTTTCACAATTAATGTAGTTTGTAGATCATGGTCCCTTTGATAGATTCTGAAAGTTTGGTTAATATAGAATGTCCCTGAGCTGAGGAATCCCTCTTTGTATCGTAGGAAGGGTCTAACAGGAGTCATGCAGTAGTGTTTGGTACCCATCGGAAGAGTATTTAAATAGCAATATTCCGGTGTTGGTTTGGAGCGTATTAATCGCTCGTGCGAATAGTTATGGACATAAGAAGTTTATGTCCATTTCTACTATTTACTCATACTCAGGTATGCGGCGGGAAACCTAGTTCCCCACCCACCTGAGCTGTTTGAAATCGTCACAGCCCACCTGTATGAATCAACCTATGACCTTTTGTTATGATGCAGGGCCGAATTCCGACGTCCAATGGACAATGGGATTGTAGGGACTGTAAGATTGCATTGTGTGTGGGGCATAAATAGGCAGGCCGACCACATCCAGCTCTCACTCTTCAACGGTTCTCATTGCTGAAAATCGGGTGCTGGATGTCCAGGCGCATGCGATCGTTTACCCTTGTGCGTAAGTTTCTCTCCGTAATCATATTGTCTTACTGTGAGCCAATCTCTCTCTCTCTCCGTCTCTCTCTCTCTCTCTCCGTCTCTCTCTCTCTCTCTCCGTCTCTCTCTCTCTCTCTCCGTCTCTCTCCCTTCTCTTTCTCTCGTATCTCCCATTGACTAGTATTGTATTGTATTAGATCAGCATAGTATTGTATTGTATTTCTTGTATAGTTATTTGGTTAGGAAGTCTCTGTTATATTGTAGTGTATCATTTGTACTGTGATTCTTTTTGCAAGTATAATAGTTATAATACAGATAATAGGCTTTGGACCCTAAACAGGTATCTGTGTATTTTCTCATAGTGTTGTGTTCACTTGAGCGTCGGTGACGCTCAAGCAGCTTTGTAGTTAGTCAGGTTACACAAGGTTGCACTTACACCCTGTATTCACATTAAGGTATTCTGTGTATTACATTGATAAAAGGTTTAGACATAAAGGTATAGCGTTGTGAGCGTCTGCGCCGCTGGTGATCTCCTCGTGGTCTCGAGCGTCCGCTACGCCGTAGCGAATCATTACTCTAGTCATAGCCAATAACGTGCTGTCCTGTGATCTCTGGGCCGTGAGCGAACGTGACGCTTGTGCGTCTCGCCTACGGCTGAGCGATCGTTACGTACGGTACTTCTTAAGTAAACAGCGTACTGTGTTCTTAGACTTCATTAAGGGTTGTTTATACGACAAAGGAATTTAGCATTGTCAATTGGGGACTCGTCCTGTCCTTCTCATATCTGCACTAGGTAGATCAGCAGACATTATCCCCCAGCAAAGGGTGGGAGGTTGTCTCGCAGTGCTGACGGGATAAGCGTCTGCTTCGCTTAGATAAAGAGTGCTGAAGGAATCCGGGAACCGGAAGTAAGAACAAAACGCTTGTGTCTTTTAAAACTGTTTATTTCTCTTCTGTCTTGCGTACACACGCACGCACATATATATCTGCATTTCTTTTTCATTTGTGTATTTTCGTATATCACTCTCCTACTTGCCTTTTATAGTTGATAAAATGTGCTGAGAGAGATTTGTCGCTATTTCAATAAGTTGAGTAAAGGTAACATAGTTAAAATATAGACAAACACACAGCTTGTCAGTGTGGTGCGCGGTAGATGATAAAGGATCCTCTACATTGATAAAAGTATAAATTGTGTTACGGTGGATCTTTGCTTTGCGTACACGTGTCTCTAACAAAGACTTGCGTACGCAATCCAGAGGCAGACGCACGCAGCGTATATTACGCGACGGAGCGTCTGTGTACGCCCACGTAACTCAAACCACAAGTTGATTTTTAACGCAAAGCGATAAGTAGCGCAACGCGGTAAATAACGCAAGGCGATAAATAGCACAAATTGATTTCAGCTTTCCAAAACTTAGTTTAAATACCTTACTTTACTGTAATACCTCTGGGGAGAGCTATCAGACTACGGGAAATGATTTTTTTCTGATCAGAAAACTATAAGAATGATATTGGGTTGAAAACGGTATGAGTGTATTGAATCCCGCTTTGTGGACTTTGTGATCTAGGTGATAATCCCGCTTTGTGAACTTTGTGATCTATGTGGAACGTGATGAGCACGATCTGAGTGAAAACGTGCAACAGAGTGTGATAAAGTTTTCGTTGTATTACGCTCTGGCTGTTTTTGAGCACAGTAGGGAGACTCCAATGATCCTACCATTTATGGGCAACAAGTGTCTATAAGTGGTACGATTGGACCGCACGGTTGTATGTGTGACCAATAACGCAACGTGATATGAGGTCGTATATCCATGCGTAAATCTTGCCCTCATACGTGTTGTAGGGAGCACATGCAAGCGTGATTTGTGTAAAAGAAAAAAAAAGGGAATTTTCTCAGGAAAATCTCTAGAGATAGGGCCTGCAACGGCTACACGTGTCTGCTAGAAGGCGGAACGGGGATACCCGGAGCAGAAGAAGTTCAGTGGAAGAGCTTTAAGGATTTCCAACGAAGTTCTGTGTTTGGTGCATTTTAGGAAGTTTTTCTGTGTTAAAAAGGTCCACAATGGCAGCCAAGTGCACAACACAGAGACGGTCGGAGGTCAGGATTCAGACTCCAGAGGCTTGCAGACCCCGAGGGTCTGCTCGGTTAGTAATGTGGGGGAAATATGGTCCCCACACTGAGACCTTTTGTGATGAATGGACACGAATGACTGCGGGGGATAAGGCACCATTTCCCGGGATAGGTAGTTTTGACTCAGAGGTGTTGCGTAATTTAAGGCGAAGGATATGTCTCATCAAATCAGCAAAGAGACGAATCAAGCATTATGATTGTTTACAGATATGGCAACAGGAGGGTGAAATGCAAAGAAATGTAACTTACTTACCTAACTTTCATCTTGAGAGGGGAGAGATGGCAATGGAGGGGATTGTGGTTGCGGAGAGAAGCACAAGGGTGAACAATAAAAATGCTCTTAGCAACTGTAGTATAGATGATAAGAATAAGTGTGATAAATGTAACAATACTAATTGTAATGCTGTTGAATGTACAACTATTAACCCATGCAAGTCGCACCCCATGTTAAACTTTCCTCAGGAACACCAACAAGAAAGTGAACCCAGAACGATGTCGGCACCTCCTCCAGAAGCCATCACACAAGACATCCAGGTGGACGCGACCCAATCGGTAAAAACTGTAATCAAACCCCCTAATGGAGGGTCAGGTGAGGTCGTGTCCACAGGTATGTATGGTATTATACATCACGCACAAACAAATGTACCTTATATCATAGAATCAATTCAGAATGACATTACTGGACTTAATCCTGTTAGGGTAATTGCAGTACCAAATGGGGAAACTGACTCTTCAGGAATCACTCCTGTCAGGAACATCGCCATGTACTGCCCTTTTTCCCGAACAGAATTAAGAGCAATTCTGTCTGAATTTCCTGATCCCAGGAAAGACTTAGTTGCTTGTCAAAGATACATTAGAGTGCTAGGACATACTGCAGAGCCAAGTAACAAAGATTGGAGGACAGTTTTGAGGGCATGTTTACCCCCCGATGTTGATTCATTGAAATTTATCACTGATTGTAAGCTAGATGAGGAAGTGCCACTAACAAACAAGTATAACCAAGATAATGTAAAAAGAATCAATCTACAGTTGAAAGAATATTTTCCTACAGTAGTAAAGTGGAATAAAATCTATACAATAAGACAAAAAGAAGGTGAATCCGCAGAAGAGTATTTTCACCGGGCTCTGCAGGATATGGCTAGGTACACTGGTATAGATGACATTGAAACTAATGTACACCACAGAGAGGTAGCTGTGTCCGTATTAGCGAGCAACTTGAAAGACACACTAAAAATTAGGGTACAAACCTCAATACCTCATTGGAGAGGTATCTCGGTTGCGGCATTAAGAGAGTCCGCTATCGAGCATGACCGAAATATCAAAAGAACCAGGGAAGCGCAGGGAGAGCGGTTGATGACACTGAACATCCAAGCACTAGAGAATGCATCAAGTCGACCGGAACCCCAGGCCCCTAGCACATGGAGAAAGCCAAGGATTTGTTACAATTGTAGAAGAGAAGGGCATTATGCCAACAACTGTAATAACCCACATAAAGTTAGACCCCCTAGACCAAGAAATGAGCAAAATTACAATACACACCATTATAATCAGGGATCACATAGGCAGGAAAAGTGATTATTAGGAATGGAGGCAAGCCTGAGGTAACGGTTAATTAAAGTGGGAGGTCATTCACTGAAGACACAGGAATGACCAGGTGAAAAGTTGTAAATGTATTTGTGAAAAATGTTTTTTTCTCTCTCTCTCTATCCCCATCTCTGACGAGTAGTGGTAAGAATTCACACATTGCATATCCACTTGGTCCTTGCAGAAGTCTACCAAACCCCAGCATGACCTCCGCCACAATGTATTTCTGGCCAGATACAAACAGTGGAGTAATGCAGGTGCTGGTGGGGAGGGACTGCTCAAGGAGACCATTAGACACGTAGATATGACAGCCTGATAATCTGACAATGTTTTCCTAATGCTGAACAATGTTTTAAAAAAAAATGCTTTGATTCTCTTTTCCTATTGATGGTTAATGTCGAGTTATGTAATATATATATGCATATGAATTGTTCTCTATCTCTTTTGTTTTTTTTTTGTTTTCTCTCTCTTCTCACTCATGTTTTCATGGTTTAAAGATGGTATGTCAACCCTCAGTTGGACCAATGGTAATGCCAGATTTTTGCTCCTTACAGAAAGATCGCCGGTTAGGAAGGAATATTGCATCACCAGAATGTTCGTTTGGAAGACTGAGAGACAGCACCTTTGAGAGGACAGCAGAACAAGAAGAACAACAAGACGAGAGAACTTATTATCGTAACGAGTTCTCTCCCCCTCAAACTGATTTTCTTATACCCCCTTTACAAAATGTCTTCCTTTCTCCTCCTGTAAGATGGACTTGCCCCAAGAGACTGTGATATGGATTTTCCCGTTAACCATGATGTTGACCAGAGCAGTCTGTTTCGGTGAGAGTACCAGTGAGGTCGAGAAAGGATCCAGAAAGGTTCTAATGACTGAGATGGAGGTGTAAATTTCCAATAGCAACCCAATCACCAGGCAAAGGCGAGTACCGGACACGATCTAACAACCTTGTTATTTGTAAACATTTTGAAGGATTGTTAGTTTAAGAAGAAAGACCGTATCTGTAGGCTCTGTAACAATAATGCCAATCCAGTTTTAATAACCATACGGACCGGCATCCATTGAGTGACTATCACTCCTTAGTGGGTAACGTGTTAAACCAAACAGATTGTTGGGTATGCTCTCAAGTACCTCAGGGTCATAGCAAATCAGGGCTAGTACCATTTCCTTTAACGTTAGGGGAGGTACTTGAGCTAAGTGGTGGGAGACCGGTGGACCGGAGGTTTAATATCTCCAGCCCTCCTAGTTTGAAGCTCCACCAATACCATGTGGATAGGTCCCTCTTATGTTTTAATATCTCCAATCCCAGAAAACCGGGAAATTGGGAAGTGTCGTGGAGCAATTTAACCATGACCTTCTCACACAGAGCAGATAGAATGCCTACAGATACAGAGCTTGTACGCCACATAGCCAGTAGAGGAAAATCTTTCCGGTATCGATATACCTTAGGAAATAGGATTACTAGAGTTGGAGAAGTATCACCAGGATACTGTGCACATATCGTACAAACTGATACGTGCATTAAGCAGATGGAAGAATTAGGGTCAGGAGATTTCACCTGGAAGGTTTGTAACATGGTCATGTCCTTCTCCGTCCCATATGTTCTCCCCGATGACGCATATTTCATATGCGGGAGAAAGGCGTACAAGTGGCTTGCCCCAAACTCTGAAGGATTGTGTTATATTGGAAAAGTATTGCCTGAAGTGATGACTGTAACACATGACAAAATGAAAGACATACACCGTGGTGCCCAAGCTCCTTATACTCACACTCATTACGAGCACCGAGTTAAAAGACAACTGTCAGAAAGGTTAGAGCATCCGGCCTCTGATCTTATCCATGAATCCACCGGGATTCAGGTTCTGGTAGCGTTAGATTTCACTCGCACCGCTCGAGGAGTGATGAATTATAGATACATTTCCGCACTCGCCAATTTGTTAGATAATATAACTGAAATGTATGATGACACGTTTAGATACACTGGAAGAGAACTTCAAGCTTATAAAACAGAACTAGTTCAGCATAGGATGGTTCTTAATTATCTTACAGCAGTAACAGGCGGATATTGTGTTACATTGGCAACACAGTACGGCATAAAGTGTTGCACGTATATCACAAATAGCACCGAGGATCCGGTAGAGGTCATAGACCAAAAGATGGACGATATTCTCCAATTGAAGTGGGAATTTCGTCGAAAACACAATCTCACCCTTGCTGCTGTAGGTAATGAGCTGACTGGTTGGGTGTCATGGTTGAACCCGCGAAATTGGTTCTCCGGCTTAGGAGACTGGGCTCAAGGAGTCATAATGGATGTTGGAAAGTTTCTACTATGTATCTTGGGTGTCGCTATATCGATTGGATTGATATTTAGATGCGGGCAGGCTTTAATGAGGTGCAAACAAAGTACAAAAGTGATGAGCTTGAGGAGTGAGGAAACCGTAATTAACCTGGATTTGATTTATGACCCAATGATAGAAACCAGGATGTGATGAAAAATGCGATTATACGGTCCGTTTCTTTCACCTGTTTTTCTGCTTTTCTCCAAGATGCAAAGACCCCCTTGGACGAGGAAGTTGACGAGACGCTATACAGACAACAGACAAGCACCAAAGATGAAGTTTTGACAACCTATGATATGGACACTTGATGAACTTTGCCATGGATCCCCAGTTTCCCTAGTATTTTTAAACTCACGCTAGCCCAACATTTTTGTAAATCTGATGGCACTGACAAAGCTATTTGCTCATGCCCAAGGAGCAATACAGCGCAAAGAAGACGACTCTCAACAGATACCGAACAAAACTTCAACAACAGATGTACATTTCCCTGACATAGAATATCATTGCATTTTCCATAAGTGTTCTTTATCTTCATCTCTACAACCCTCAGGTAATGACACACATAGACGATAGGGAATACAGGCACAGATATCAGCAACCACATACCTCCCCCATTCATGTATCATCAACTAAAATGTGCATCCCCATTTTGTTACAACTGAAAGCCGAAATGAGCTCGGTAAAGTTTGACAGCCCATCCACAGACCTGTACCACGGGATAAGAAGGAATTCAAATGTATACTTCGCAATACCTCGAAGCTTGATTTACCACACGTACGGCACGATGATACATGACCCTCCAAACATGGACTCATACACACATGCTTCTGCTTTCTCACTAGGTCATACCCTCTTCACACCTACTCCTCTCTTCTTCCTTACCCCACCATGGAAATCAATTAACCCCTGACTTATATTTTTCTCCTTTTGAAATGTTTTGAAGGTGGCAGTTATTATTGACTGCCAAAGGGTGGACTGTCAAAGTCAGAAAAATATCCCCATACACACTACCATATTTGCACCGCACACTGGTCTGCGCTGCGCATGCGTACGCTCTCCCGTGAAGGCGCATACCCGCAATAGCGTGCACCCGCGGGCGCACGGTATGCGTATTTACGGTAGAGTTTATGTAATCGTAGCGTGCGACTCATTCGTTACATATTTTCACAATTAATGTAGTTTGTAGATCATGGTCCCTTTGATAGATTCTGAAAGTTTGGTTAATATAGAATGTCCCTGAGCTGAGGAATCCCTCTTTGTATCGTAGGAAGGGTCTAACAGGAGTCATGCAGTAGTGTTTGGTACCCATCGGAAGAGTATTTAAATAGCAATATTCCGGTGTTGGTTTGGAGCGTATTAATCGCTCGTGCGAATAGTTATGGACATAAGAAGTTTATGTCCATTTCTACTATTTACTCATACTCAGGTATGCGGCGGGAAACCTAGTTCCCCACCCACCTGAGCTGTTTGAAATCGTCACAGCCCACCTGTATGAATCAACCTATGACCTTTTGTTATGATGCAGGGCCGAATTCCGACGTCCAATGGACAATGGGATTGTAGGGACTGTAAGATTGCATTGTGTGTGGGGCATAAATAGGCAGGCCGACCACATCCAGCTCTCACTCTTCAACGGTTCTCATTGCTGAAAATCGGGTGCTGGATGTCCAGGCGCATGCGATCGTTTACCCTTGTGCGTAAGTTTCTCTCCGTAATCATATTGTCTTACTGTGAGCCAATCTCTCTCTCTCTCCGTCTCTCTCTCTCCGTCTCTCTCTCTCTCTCTCCGTCTCTCTCTCTCTCTCTCCGTCTCTCTCCCTTCTCTTTCTCTCGTATCTCCCATTGACTAGTATTGTATTGTATTAGATCAGCATAGTATTGTATTGTATTTCTTGTATAGTTATTTGGTTAGGAAGTCTCTGTTATATTGTAGTGTATCATTTGTACTGTGATTCTTTTTGCAAGTATAATAGTTATAATACAGATAATAGGCTTTGGACCCTAAACAGGTATCTGTGTATTTTCTCATAGTGTTGTGTTCACTTGAGCGTCGGTGACGCTCAAGCAGCTTTGTAGTTAGTCAGGTTACACAAGGTTGCACTTACACCCTGTATTCACATTAAGGTATTCTGTGTATTACATTGATAAAAGGTTTAGACATAAAGGTATAGCGTTGTGAGCGTCTGCGCCGCTGGTGATCTCCTCGTGGTCTCGAGCGTCCGCTACGCCGTAGCGAATCATTACTCTAGTCATAGCCAATAACGTGCTGTCCTGTGATCTCTGGGCCGTGAGCGAACGTGACGCTTGTGCGTCTCGCCTACGGCTGAGCGATCGTTACGTACGGTACTTCTTAAGTAAACAGCGTACTGTGTTCTTAGACTTCATTAAGGGTTGTTTATACGACAAAGGAATTTAGCATTGTCAAATATTTGTATTATATGGAGTATTACCTGCATTCCTTTGTTAGTGGTTAAATATTGCACAATGAAAGGGCGTGCGATGGTGAAGGAGGCGCAGCCCCTTGCGACAGCGTGAACAGCACCTGCAGGGCACGATGTACAGAATGTAGCGGGTGCGGAGGGGACTGCGGATGGGGGAGGGTGTCTGTAGATGCTGCGGGTGGAGGGGGGGCGGAAGCGGGGGGGGGGGCCCGGATGGGGAAGGGTCGGGAGGTGCTGCGGGTGGGGGAGGGGCAGAGGAGTGGGGGCTGCAGATGGGGGAGGGGTCCGGAGGCACTGCAGGTGGGGGAGGGGCAGGGGTGCCATGGGGTGGGGGAGGGGCAGGTGTGGGGATGTTGCGGATGGGTGAAGGGTTCCGGAGGTGCTGTGGGATGGGAAGGGGCGGGGGTGCCGGGGGTGGGGTAGGGGTTCGCAGGCGCCGTGGGTAGGGGAGGGGCAGGTACGGGTGGTGCGGCGGATGGGGAAGGAGGTCCGGAGGTGCTGCAGGTGGTGGAGGGGCAGGTGCAGGGGTGCCATGAATGGGGGAGGGGTGGGTGAGGGGGGTACCGCGGATGGAGGAGGGTGTCTGCAGATGCTGCAGGTGGTGGAAGGGCAGGTGCAGGGGTGCCATGGGTGGGTGAGGGGGGGGACCGTGGATGGAGGAGGGTGTCTGCAGATGCTGCGGGTGGAGGGGGGCAGGTGTGGGGGGAGACGTATATGGGGGGTGGAGGGGGTCTGGAGGTGCTGTGGATGGTGAAGGGGCGGAGGAGTGGGAGCCGCGGGTGGTGTAGGGGGTCTGGAGGCACAGCGTGTGGGGGAGGGGTGGAGTGCCGCATGTGGTGGAGTGGAAGGTGCGGAGGTGTGGTGCATTGGGGAGGGGTCTGGAGGCGCTGCGGGTACTGTACCTCCCAAAAAGGTAGTTGGAGGGTATGCAGTAACAGGGCCAGGACAGGGGTGACAGGGTCATAACAGGGGTGACGGGGCCAGGACAGGGGTGACGGGGTCAGAACAGGGGTGACGGGGCCAGGATAAGGGTGACAGGGCCAGGGTAGGGGTGGCAGGACCAGGACAGGGGTGACAGGGCCAGTATAGGGTTGACAGGGCAAGCACAGGGGTGACAGGGCCAGCATAAGGGTGACAGGGCCAGGATAAGGGTGAAAGGGCCAGGATAAGGGTGACAGGGCAAGGCCAGGGGTGACAGGGACATGACAGAACACAGGGCACGGGAGAGATTGGTATTAGGGACAGGACAGTGATGACAGACAGATGTGTGTTACCGGAGTCACTGCTGCTGGCTGCTGCTGTTCCACTCCAACCTGTTGGGATCTGCTGCTGGTGGAGACTTGGCATGGCTGACTCTCTTAGGCTGGAGTCCTGCTTCCTCTGCCCGTCCGCATCCCTCCCCCCTCCTCAGTCACACACCGCAGACCTCGCGCAGCTGCCGGGCACTGTGGTAAGGGGAGACTGGGAGTTACTGGTTAGCCCCCAGGAGACGCTGCGGCTGGAGGGAGGAGGGGGTCATAGCATGCACGCGGCGCGGACCTTGCGGCTGCTGGGCACTGTAATAAGGGAAGACTGGCAGTGACTGGTTAGCTCTCAGGAGACGCTGCGGCTGGAGGGAGGAGGGGGTCGGAGCCTGCAAGCAGCTCGGACTTCTGCAGCGCTGCCCGCCAGCTAAAGTGTGTGAAGGAGCTGGGCGCACCTCACTGCGGGCGGCAACGCTGCAGCTAGCAGTGGGGTTGCCGGGGCTGGAGATAACAGAGGCAGTACGGAACATGCACAGCGGCAGGTGCCCCACAAAACTGCAGCTAAGAAGCGTGGAGTGTGGCAGAAAGTGACGCTCCTCCGCGCCAGAGAGACCCTGCTGCGTATGCTGATGTGGGGGGTCAAGCACACAGTGAGCCGGTGCCCATCTGTCTGTACGGCATACCCCCTCACACACCCCCATACCTCCCACCTGTCCCG
This sequence comes from Pseudophryne corroboree, assembly GCF_028390025.1. NCBI lineage: Eukaryota > Metazoa > Chordata > Amphibia > Anura > Myobatrachidae > Pseudophryne > Pseudophryne corroboree. The sequence goes on along the minus strand of NC_086450.1, from coordinate 449,719,680 downwards.
ATTTTCGCGGGACAGTCCCATTTTTTGGGGTCTGTCCCGCTGTCCCACCCGCGGGTCGCAGTGTCCCGCGGTGGGGGGGGGCAGTTGGAAAGCTCCTGTACTCGCTGTTCTGCTTAGCAGAGCAGCGGTGAATAGTGGAGACAGAGGGAGAGGGGGCATCAGGGGGTACGGATTAAAGGGGGGTTCCAGCAGCAGAGCCGGATTAGGGGGGGGGGGGGGGGCAGGGGGTACGTACCGTTGGCCCCACAGTTTTAGGGGGCCCCCCGGCTCGAATAGCTCTGTCCCAGCTCAGAAGCTCCCCCGTCCTGCCAGCAACAGCGGCAGCATTGTGCTACAGTCAGCACACGCTGCTGCGTATTGGCAGGTCTGTGGTGTTACAGGGAGGCAGCAGTCTCCCTGCTTTCTTCTGCCTGTGCGGGTGTGTAAGGGGGAGCGACCACCTCCCCTGGATTTAGCCCTAGCTGAGGGGCCAAAATTCCATTAAAAAAAAATAATCCGGAATTTGCATAAGGGGGCGTGGCCTCGTGGGCGCGATTAGACCACGCCCCCAACCCCACAGCAGGCACAGCAATGAGATAGGGCTCCCCTGTCTCAAGTGCCCTGGGCCCCCCGAACTCATAATCAGCCCCTGGGGGCATGCCAGCAGCTCACAGAGCGCTGGGCATGCCCCCTCACTGACGAAAACGGGGGCCCTCCCGTAAAGCCACGCCCCTTTTCCGTTGGTCACGCCCTCTTTTCGTCGCTTGTGTGTCCCTCCTTCTGCCTGAAGAAAGCTGGGAGGTATGAACCCCTGCCTGTGCCATGCCCATACTATCTGCTTCTGCTCCTAGTCTCCTATAGATGTGGCCAGATCTGTGACTCATTTGACTAACTCCGCCCAGTGTTGTGACTCCGCCCAGCGTTAGCAAATGAGTCACAAAGTCACAGATCTGGGCTATTATATAGGAGATAGTGAAAGAGAGCGCTCAGCGATAGGAATTTTTTTATATATACACAATATAACATTTTTTTAAACATAAACCATTCCTTATAAAAGCACCCTCAATATAGTACCAGTATAGCCGGCAAATTACATCAATTAATAGCAATATAGCTTATAACAAATTATTTGTATAGCTGCCAAATTGTACTTAGTCCACCAATATTTTTGTATTTTGCATTTGTATCAGAAGGTCTGAGGAAACCGTCATAAGGTATAGGACGGAGAAACATGTTAAGGGATCCTCACTCGACTTCTATACCAGTTTGACCTTGGAAACGCTGCCCACCACCGGACAACGCTCTCCCTCGTTGCTGCACTGTGTCGCTGCCCAACTGACGTCTCACACGGAACACCGCTCTCCTTGCTGCTACGGACTCTGTATTGCACTTGAAACAGGTAGTCATTGGCCCTCATTCCGAGTTGTTCGCTCGTTAGTTTTTTTTGCAACGGAGCGATTAGTCGCAAACTGCGCATGCGCAATGTTCGCAGTGCGCCTGCGCCAAGTAAATTTGCTAAAAAGTTTGGTATTTTACTCGCGGCCTAACGAAGAAATTTCATCGTTCTGGTGATCGTAGTGTGATTGACAGGAAGTGGGTGTTTCTGGGCGGAAACTAGCCGTTTTATGGGTGTGTGCGAAAAAACGCTTGCGTTTCTGGGAAAAACGCGGGAGTGTCTGAAGAAACGGGGGAGTGTCTGGGCGAACGCTGGGAGTGTTTGTGACGTCAAACCAAGATCGAAACTGACTGAACTGATCGCAGTGTAGGAGTAAGTCTCGAGCTTCTCATAAACTGCTAAGAAATTTCTATTCGCAATTCTGCTAATCTTTCGTTCGCAATTCTGCTATGCTAAGATACACTCCCAGTAGGCGACGGCTTAGTGTGTGCAAAGCTGCTAAAAGCAGCTAGCGAGCGAACAACTCGGAATGAGGGCCATTACCCGGACACTTGCTATGTGAATACCGGAGTACAAGTTCTTTCACCTGTGTGTGCAACTATTGCTGCTATGAACTGAGTCTAGAGGAGTTTGGATACTATTTAAGAGACTGTCTGGGCCCACTAGTGAAAATAAGTACAAGGCTTACTAAGAGGTGGAGCACGGCGCTGTCCTACAAAAATATTGGTGGACTAAGTACAATTTGGCAGCTATACAAATAATTTTTTATAAGATATATTGCTATTAATTGATGTAATTTGACGGCTATACTGGTACTATATTAAGGGTGCTTTTATAAGGAATGGTTTATGTTTTAATTTTTTCAGATTTTGTATATATAATACATTTTCCAATCACTGAGTGCTCTCTTTCACTATATATTCCAATTTTGTTGTAAACCTCTTTCAGATGACTATACTGGGAGCTGCATACGATTGGTTACAGGTGGTCAGCACAATTATAAATTTTTACAAGAATTTCTAGTGTTTTCTGTGTATTTAAATATACATAGTGTTCTTTTTTGCGCCTGAATTATTCTTGGGGCCCACGACTGTGTGGGTGCGAACACCGCAGATCGGCTGCTGTTGTTTGCACACACCCAGCATTGGTGGTCATTCCGAGTTGTTCGCTCACTAGCTGCTTTTAGCAGCATTGCAAACGCTAGGCCGCCGCCCTCTGGGAGTGTATCTTAGCTTAGCAGAATTGCGAACGAAAGGTTAGCAGAATTGCTACAAAAAATTTTCAAGCAGTTTCTGAGTAGCTCCAGATCTACTCCTAGAATGCGATCACCTCATTCCGTTTAGTTCCTGGTTTGACGTCACAAACACGCCCTGCGTTCGGTCAGCCACTCCCCCGTTTCTCCAGCCACTCCTGCGTTTTTTCCTGGCATGCCTGCGGTTTTTTTTTTTGCACACTCCCGGAAAACGCTCAGTTACCACCCAGAAACACCCCTTTCCTGTCAATCACTCACCGATCAGCAGTGCGACCGAAAAGCGCCACACGAACAACAGCAAAACTGCTACGTTTTTAGTTAAATAACTAAGCGCATGCACACTGCGTACCATGCGCATGCGCATTTAGCAACAAATCGCAGCATAGCGAAAATCGGCAACGAGCGAACAACTCGGAATGACCACTATTGTGTCCTCTGAATTCTTACATATTTTTTTTCCTTTCAGCATAATATACATGATTAATGTGATGCCTATGCAATAAATTCCAAATGCAATTTGACCTTGTGTGAATTCCTCCCTAAGCATCTAAGTATGTTTTTTGGTGTAGTAGATGCTAATTTATTGTGAACACTGGGCTGTCTGCATCTTGTAGGCACTTCCTACTATACTGTGCTAGAAAAATGACAGAAGCTAGTTGGTGGATTGGGCAACATCTACATTAAGGGGCGGTATTCAATTAAGTGCTGCTTTCTCTTACGTCCTAGAGGATACTGGGGTCCATATTAGTACCATGGGGTATAGACGGGACCACCAGGAGCCATTGGCACTTTAAGAGTTTAATAGTGTGGGCTGGCTCCTCCCTCTATGCCCCTCCTACCAGACTCAGTTTAGAAAATGTGCCCGGAGGAGCCGGTCACAGCTAGGGGAGCTCTACAGAGCTTCTCTAGTAAAAAGTTTTTTTTTTAGAGTTTGTTATTTTACAGGGAGGCTGCTAGCAACAGCCTCCCTGCATCGAGGGACTGAGGGGGGGAGCAGTGTCCGCCCTGCAGGGTCTGAGCCACTGCCTCCGCTGACTGGACATTGAGCTCCAGAAGGGACAGATCGCGCCCCGCCACAGGGGGACTCTCACCCCGGCAGCCAGCCGCCACCCCCTCTCTGAGCTGAAGTGTGGTGAGTTAGTCACTGTCCCCCCTTGCAAGCGGGGGGTCATTGTGAAAAGTGCGGCTTAAGGGTGGTAGCGCGGTATTAACCGTGCTCCCGGACGGCTCAGCGGTACTGCAGTGCGGCGCTGTGAGGGGCGCCCTGAGCCAGCACAGAACCCTGCACTGACCATTTCCAGCCTGTTGGGGTCCGCGGATCTCAGCTAGCTAAAAAATCCTCAGGCCAGTATAATTTTCAAGAGCGAGAAGACAGCGCCATTGAAGGGGCGGAGCTTCTCCTCAGAGCGGACCCAGCAGCATTCAGCGCCAGTTTTCCTGCCTGCAATCACTACCAGTGTCCAGGTCCCTCCAGTGCAACTCCAGCTATCTGTACGGTACCAGGGGGTTGTAGAAGGGAGGGGAGGCTGTATGCAGACTGTGTCTCCTATTAAGGAACTCAGTCAGCGTGGGTTAGGGTCTCCCTATACCTGTAAAAGCGCTGTATGTGGGTTGGCTCCAATCTCTGTGTCTCTCTGCCATTCTTGGGGGGAAACTCTGTCTACCCAATACCCTGTGTGTTTGTGGGGTGTTTGGTGTGTGTGTGTGTGTGTGTGTGTGTGTGTGTGTGTGTGTGTGTGTGTGTGTGTGTGTGTGTGACAACATGTCTAGGGACACTGTTTCATATGCTGCAGAGGATTTGTTTTCCCAGGAAGGCTCCATACCATGTAATCAGGATTGCACTGTTGTAGCGCAGATCCCGGCTAGAGAGCCAGAATGGTTAGTCTCTCTGAGGGGGACTGTTTCTCAGATTTCTGATAGGGTTGCTAGGACTGAGCATGCCACTCAGGTCCTGCAATCCTTACGCAGGATGACACCGACTCTGACACTGCAGACTGTGACGGGGATGTGTCAAGGGGGACGGCATCACTTGCTAGGGGGGTGCAGTTGATGATTGAAGCTGTAAGGGATGTGTTACACATTACTGACACAGCTCCTGAGCAGGTGGAGGAGGCCTTCTTTACAGATAATAAGAAGCCCCCCCCCCCCATACCTTCCCGGCATCCAAAGAATTAAACGCTATCTTTGAAAAAGCCTGGGAAACTCCGGAAAATAAATTTCAGATCCCTAAGAGGGTCTTGGTTGCTTTTCCCTTCCCAGAGAAAGATAGAAAGAAATGGGAGTCCCAGCCTCTGTCTACAGGCTGTCCAAACAGGTAGTGTTGCCAGTCCCGGGATCTACCGCGTTGAAGGACTCGGCAGATCGCAAAGTGGATGCTACGCTAAAGTCCATTTACACGGCTTCCGGGGCTATATTACGGCCTACTATAGCCTGTGCTTGGATTGCAAAAGCTATTGCCAGGTGGTCAATCACTCTGCAGGAGGAGTTGGCTTCGCTGGATAAAGGTGACGTTGATTTATTTTTACGCCATATTCAGGATTCTGCAGGGTTCCTGGTGGATTCTATGAAGGACCTGGGTTCCATGGCTGCGGGGATCTCCGCCATGTTCGTATCGGCTCGCAGGGGTCTCTGACTGCGCCAATGGTCTGCGGACGCGTAATCCAGGAAGTCTATACAGGTCAGGCTCTCTATGGGGAGGCGCTGAATGCGTGTATTGCCACGGCTACCGCGGGTAAGTCTCCTTTTCTCCCCTCAGCTACACCGGCTACGAAGAAGCCTTTTACACCAGCCACGTCACAGTCCTTTAGGCCCGCGTGGTCTAGAAAGAACAAGCCTTCGAACACCTTCTTCAGAGGTGTTCGTGCCAAAGGAAAGAAACCTGCTCCCGCAGGTTCCCAAAGCCAGAAGCTCGCTTCTGATACCCCTAAGTCCTCTGCATGATGGTGGACAGATAGGCCTGGAGGAGGGTCAGGTGGGGGCAAGACTCCGGCAGTTCAGCCACGTCTGGGTGTCGTCTGGCCTGGACCCCTGGGTTCTGGATATTGTGTCCAGGGGGTACAGACTGGAGTTTCAAGATCCCCCACCTCACCGTTTCTTCAAGTCAGGCTTGCCAGCTCCGCTGGCAGATAGAACGATTCTTCTGGAGGCCATCAGAAAATTCGTGGTGTCAGAGGTCATTGTTCCAGTTCCACCTCAGCAGTGGAACAAGGGTTATTATTCAAACCTTTTTGTGGTACCGAAAATGGATGGTTCGGTACGGCCTACTCTAACTTAAAGTCTTTGAACCCTTATCTCAGGGAGTTCAAATTCAAAATGGAATCTCTGATAGCTGTCATCTCAGGACTGATGGAGGGGGGAGTTCCTGGTGTTGCTGGACATCAAGGATGTTTACCTCCACATTTCCATTTGGTCGCCGCATCAGGCATACCTCAGGTTTGGTCTGAGTGTGGCGCACTCAAAAAGGAAATGACTATATAAAATATAACTTTTATTTATTAGATATTAAAAGGCCTGTAACTGTGAAATATTAAAACCAAAAGCAACTACTGACAAAACACCATGTAAACATATATTGTTAAAAACACACACTGTGCCCAATGTGTCGTGCGTACCCTATATACAGTATTCAATTGATTGGTACTATGACCTCCAATGATAATGTGAGTGTTGTCTTATTAAATATTTTTGTCAATAAAGATATTGCTGTTAAAAAATATCTAGTGGTGAATCCTTCTTATTGTCTAATTTTTTACTTAGTACTGAATAGTATATCTTCAAAGGTGCTGTCTGCACTGTTGAATTAAGTAGCCTCAAGGTTAGCCCATCGGTAAGACTGCTTATCTCTATATACCCAATCAGAGTCTGTAAGATCTGAATTTAGATGTTATTAACTAGTAGTGCCTCACAAATATCATGAACATTGGTGGATATTCTTTCTTTCCATCATATTGTACTGATAAACTGCTGTCTGATGGTATACCTATATTCACATACAAATATGACTGGATAGTTATAAACAATGCTGTCAGCTTTAATAGCAAGATTCACTGTTGTGTGTTTGTAATAAACAGTTAGCATAAGCATAAGTGTACCACCTAGCCCTCACGGCTTTATTAGACACTGCGGATGATATTGTGCACTGCTTGTGTTACCCTGTCAGCTCCTGAAGCACTCGCCATCTAAATGTCACAAGGTCTCGTATCACCCCTCGTGTTAAGTAAAATTATTCAAGTTCTAATATTAGTAAGTGCTCACAGTTGGCATAACAGTTGACATATATATGTCTGTTATTCATGCAGTGCATCTACTCTTATAGCAACGATGACGACTGTATCCCTTGACACCTAACCAGCACGGCTTTGTTTAATAATACAGGTAACCCTGTACACTGTTTATACTGTCCTATCAATTCCTAGAGCACTTGCCTCTAAACATCACAAGGTCTCATATCAGTCCTCGTGTCAAGTGAACGTATTCAAGTTCTAACATTAGTGGGTGCTCATAATTATTATTGTCAGTATTGTACCCTCGTTCACTATTCCAGCTTGTATCAACTTGCAGTGATTATCCTATATACGGCTATTAGTTGGTGCTCATACTTATTGCTGTCAGCATTATACATTCATTCACTATTCCAGCATGTATCAACTCGCAGTAATTATCATGTATACGGCTGTTATAGATGTACTCAATTTATATTTCTCTTACGCCCTAGAGGATGCTGGGGACTCCGTAAGGACCATGGGATAGACGGGCTCCGCAGGAGACATGGGCACTTTAAGAAAGACTTTAGGTATGGGTGTGCACTGGCTGCTCCCTCTATGCCCCTCCTCCAGACCTCAGTTTACTACTGTGCCCAGAGGAGACTGGGTGCATTACAGGGAGCTCTCCTGAGTTTCCTGTCAGAAAGTATATTTGTTACGTTTTTTTTTTTCAGGGAGCTTGCTGGCAACAGACTCCCTGCATCGAGGGACTGAGGGGAGAGAAACAGACCTACTTTAATGCTAGGCTCTGTTTCTTAGGCTACTGGACACCATTAGCTCCAGAGGGATCGGTACGCAGGTCTCACCCTCGCCGTCCGTCCCAGAGCCGCGCCGCCGTCCTCGCAGAGCCGCAAGGTAGAAGCCGGGTGAGTATGAGAAGAAAAGAAGACTTCAGAGGCGGCAGAAGACTTCATGATCTTCACTGAGGTAACGCACAGCAGTAAAGCTGTGCACCATTGCTCCCATACACCTCACACATGGCAGTCACAAGGGTGTAGGGCGCAGGGGGGGCGCCCTGGGCAGCATATGAACCTCTCTTTGGCAAAAATATATATATATACAGCTGGGCACTGTATATATAAAGAGCCCCCGCCAGTTTTTTAGTATATTTGAGCGGGACAGAAGCCCGCCGCCGAGGGGGCGGGGCTTCTCCCTCAGCACTCACCAGCGCCATTTTCTCCACAGCACAGCGCTGAGAGGAAGCTCCCCGGACTCTCCCCTGCTTATTCCACGGTGAAAGAGGATTTTAAAGAAGGGGGCACATAATTTGGCGCATATATATATAAACAGCGCTACTGGGTAAACATATATTTTTTGTGTTTTTTCCTGGGTCATATAGCACTAGGTGTGTGCTGGCATACTCTCTCTGTCTCTCCAAAGGGCCTTGTGGGAGAACTGTCTTCAGATAAGAGGATTCCCTGAGTGTGTGGTGTGTCGGTACGCGTGTGTCGCCATGTCTGAGGTAGAAGGCTCGTCTAGGGAGGAGGGGATAGCAAATGAATGTGGTGTCTCCGTTGACAACGCTGACACCTGACTGGATGGATATGTGGAATGTTTTAAGTGCTAATGTAAATTTATTGCACAAAAGATTAGACAAAGCTGAAGGCTAGGGAACAGCCAGGGAGTCAACCCATGTCTGTCCCTATGTCACGGGGACCTTCGGGGTCTCAAAAGCGCCCACTATCCCAAATAGTAGACACAGATACCGACACGGATTCTGACTCCAGTGTCGACTACGATGATGCAAAGTTACAGCCAAAAGTGGCTAAATGTATTCGATATATGATTATTGCAATAATAGATGTTTTGCATATCACAGAGGAACCCCCTGTCCCTGACACGAGGGTGCACATGTATAAGGGAAAGAAACCTGAGGTAACCTTTCCCCCCTCACATGAGTTGAACGAATTATGTGAAAAAGCTTGGGAATCTCCACACAAAAAACTGCAGATTCCCAAAAGGATTCTTATGGCGTATCCTTTCCCGCCAACGGACAGGATACGGTGGGAATCCTCCCCTAGGGTAGACAAAGCATTGACACGCTTATCCAAAAAGGTAGCGCTGCCATCCCAAGATACGGCTACCCTCAGGGATCCTGCTGACCGCAAGCAGGAGGTTACCTTGAAGTCCATTTACACACATTCTGGTATCTTACTCAGACCGGCAATTGCGTCGGCCTGGGTTTGTAGCGCTGTAGCAGCATGGAGATACCTTATCAGCGGAAATTGAGACCCTAGATAAGGATACCATTTTATTGACCCTAGGGCATATAAAAGATGCTGTCTTATATATGAGAGATGCTCAAAGAGACATTAGTCTACTGGGTTCTAGAATCAACGCTATGTCGATTTCTGCTAGACGAGTCCTATGGACCCAGGAACAGAAGTCCTCCCCGGCCTCTACAAAATCCACCGCATGACGCTGGGGCTCCGCTAAAGGAGTCCGCCCCAGTGGGGGCACGTCTTCGAGTGATGCCGACTCAAAGAGGCATATGGAGGTTTTACCTTATAAGGGTGAGGTATTTTTTTGGGGAAGGTCTCTCGGACCTGGTCTCCACAGCTACAGCTGGTAAATCAAATTTTCTCTATCGTCCTAGTGGATGCTGGGGTTCCTGAAAGGACCATGGGGAATAGCGGCTCCGCAGGAGACAGGGCACAAAAAGTAAAGCTTTAGGATCAGGTGGTGTGCACTGGCTCCTCCCCCTATGACCCTCCTCCAAGCCACAGTTAGATTTTTGTGCCCGGCCGAGAAGGGTGCAATCTAGGTGGCTCTCCTAAAGAGCTGCTTAGAAAAGTTTAGCTTAGGTTTTTTATTTTACAGTGAGTCCTGCTGGCAACAGGATCACTGCAACGAGGGACTTAGGGGAGAAGAAGTGAACTCACCTGCGTGCAGGATGGATTGGCTTCTTTGGCTACTGGACATTAGCTCCAGAGGGACGATCACAGGTACAGCCTGGATGGTCACCGGAGCCTCGCCGCCGGCCCCCTTGCAGATGCTGAAAAGAGAAGAAGGTCCAGAATCGGCGGCAGAAGACTCCTCAGTCTTCTTAAGGTAGCGCACAGCACTGCAGCTGTGCGCCATTGCTCTCAGCACACTTCACACGGCAGTCACTGAGGGTGCAGGGCGCTGGGAGGGGGGCGCCCTGGGAGGCAATGTAAACCTATTTTTTGGCAAAAAATACCTCACATATAGCCTCCGGGGGCTATATGGAGATATTTAACCCCTGCCAGAATCCGTTGAAGAGCGGGAGACGAGCCCGCCGAAAAAGGGGCGGGGCCTATCTCCTCAGCACACAGCGCCATTTTCCCTCACAGAAAGGCTGGAGGGAAGGCTCCCAGGCTCTCCCCTGCACTGCACTACAGAAACACGGTTAAAACAGAGAGGGGGGGCACTAATTTGGCGTTCGAAATATATAAAAAGATGCTATAAGGGAAAACACTTATATAAGGTTGTCCCTATATAATTATAGCGTTTTTTGGTGTGTGCTGGCAAACTCTCCCTCTGTCTCTCCAAAGGGCTAGTGGGTCCTGTCCTCTATCAGAGCATTCCCTGTGTGTGTGCTGTGTGTCGGTACATGTGTGTCGACATGTATGAGGACGATGTTGGTGAGGAGGCGGAGCAATTGCCTGTAATGGTGATGTCACTCTCTAGGGAGTCGACACCGGAATGGATGGCTTATTTAGGGAATTACGTGATAATGTCAACACGCTGCAAGGTCGGTTGACGACATGAGACGGCCGACAAACAATTAGTACCAGTCCAGACGTCTCAAAAACACCGTCAGGGGTTTTAAAACGCCCGTTTACCTTAGTCGGTCGACACAGACACGGACACTGAATCCAGTGTCGACGGTGAATAAACAAACGTATTCCTTATTAGGGCCACACGTTAAGGGCAATGAAGGAGGTGTTACATATTTCTGATACTACAAGTACCACAAAAGAGGGTATTATGTGGGATGTGAAAAAACTACCTGTAGTTTTTCCTGAATCAGATAAATTAAATGAAGTGTGTGATGATGCGTGGGTTCCCCCCGATAGAAAATTATTGGCGGTATACCCTTTCCCGCCAGAAGTTATGGCGCGTTGGGAAACACCCCTTAGGGTGGATAAGGCGCTCACACGCTTATCAAAACAAGTGGCGGTACCGTCTATAGATAGGGCCGTCCTCAAGGAGCCAGCTGACAGGAGGCTGGAAAATATCATATAAAAGTATATACACACATACTGGTGTTATACTGCGACCAGCGATCGCCTCAGCCTGGATGTGCAGAGCTGGGGTGGCTTGGTCGGATTCCCTGACTAAAAATATTGATACCCTTGACAGGGACAGTATTTTATTGACTATAGAGCATTTAAAGGATGCATTTCTATATATGCGAGATGCACAGAGGGATATTTGCACTCTGGCATCAAGAGTAAGTGCGATGTCCATATCTGCCAGAAGATGTTTATGGACACGACAGTGGTCAGGTGATGCAGATTCCAAACGGCACAAAGGTGCATTGCCGTATAAAGGAAGAGGAGTTATTTGGGGTCGGTCCATCGGACCTGGTGGCCACGGCAACTGCTGGAAAATCCACAGTTTTTACCCTAAGTCACATCTCTGCAGAAAAAGACACCGTCTTTTCAGCCTCAGTCCTTTCGTCCCTATAAGAGTCATATTTGCCCAGGGATAGAGGAAAGGGAAGAAGACTGCAGCAGGCAGCCCATTCCCAGGAACAGAAGCCTTCCACCGCTTCTGCCAAGCTCTCAGCATGACGCTGGGACCGTACAGGACCCCTGGATCCTACAAGTAGTATCCCAGGGGTACAGATTGGAATGTCGAAACGTTTCCCCCTCGCAGGCTCCTGAAGTCTGCTTTACCAAGGTATCCCTCCGACAAGGAGGCAGTATGGGAAAAAATTCACAAGCTGTATTCCCAGCAGGTGATAATCAAATTACCCCTCCAACAACAAGGAAAGGGGTATTATTCCACAATATATTGTGGTACTGAAGCCAGAAGGCTAGGTGAGACCTATTCTAAATCTAAAAAAATTTGAACACTTACAAAGGTTCAAATCAAGATGGAGTCACTCAGAGCAGTGATAACGAACAGGAAGAAGGGGACTATATAGTGTCCCGGGACATCAGGGATGCTTACCTCCATGTCCCAAATTTGCCCTTCTCACTAAGGGTACCTCAGGTTCGTGGTATAGAACTGTCACTGTCAGTTTCAGACGCTGCCGTTTGGATTGTCCACGGCACCCCGGGTCTTTACCAAGGTAATGGCCGAAATGATGATTCTTCTTCGAAGAAAAGGCGTCTTAATTACCCCTTACTTGGACGATCTCCTGATAAGGGCAAAGTCCAGGGAACAGTTGGAGGTCGGAGTAGCACTATCTCGGATACTGCTACAACAGCACGGATGGATTCTAAATATTCCAAAATCGCAGCTGATCCTGACGACACGTCTGCTGTGCCTAGGGATGATTCTGGACACAGTCCAGAAAAAGGTGTTTCTCCCGGATGAGAAAGCCAGGGAGTTATCCGAGCTAGTCAAGAACCTCCTAAAACCAGGAAAAGTGTCAGTGCATCATTGCACAAGGGTCCTGGTAAAAATGGTGGCTTCCTACGAAGCAATTCCATTCGGCAGATTTCACGCAAGAACTTTTCAGTGGGATCTGCTGGACAAATGGTCCGGATCGCATCTTCAGATGCATCAGCGGATAACCCTATATCCAAGGACAAGGGTGTCTCTCCTGTGGTGGTTACAGAGTGCTCATCTTCTAGAGGGCCGCAGATTCGGCATTCAGGATTGGATGCTGGTGACCACGGAGGCCAGCCCGAGAGGCTGGGGAGCAGTCACACAAGGAAAAAATTTCCAGGGAGTGTGATCAAGTCTGGAGACTTTTCTCCACATAAATATACTGGAGCTAAGGGTAAATTTATAATGCTCTAAGCTTAGCAAGACCTCTGCTTCAAGGTCAGCCGGTATTGATCCAGTGGGAAAAACATCACGGCAGTCGCCCACGTAAACAGACAGGGCGGCACAAGAAGCAGGAGGGCAATGGCAAAAACTGCAAGGACTTTTCGCTGGGCGGAAAATCATGTGATAGCACTGTCAGCAGTGTTTCATTCCGGGAGTGGAAACTGGGAAGCAGACTTCCTCAGCAGGCACGACCTCCACCCGGGAGAGTGGAAACTTCATCGGGAAGTTTTTCCACATGATGGTGAACCGTTGGGAAATACCAAAGGTGGACATGATGGCGTCCCGTCTGAACAAAAAACGGGACAGGTATTGCGCCAGGTCAAGAGACCCTCAGGCAATAGCTGTGGACGTTCTGGTAACACCGTGGGTGTACCAGTCGGTGTATGTGTTCCCTCCTCTGCTTCTCATACCTAAGGTACTGAGAATTATAAGACGTAGAGGAGTAAGAACTATACTCATGGCTCCGGATTGGCCAAGAAGGACTTGGTACCCGGAACTTCAAGAGATGCTCACAGAGGACTTATGGCCTCTGCCGCTAAGAAGGGACTTGCTTCAGCAAGTACCATGTCTGTTCCAAGACTTACCGCAGCTGCGTTTGACGGCATGGCGGTGGAACGCCGGATCCTAAGGGAAAAAGGCATTCCGGAAGAGGTCATTCCTACCCTGGTCAAAGCCAGGAAGGAGGTGACCGCACAACATTATCACCACATGTGGCGAAAATATGTTGCGTGGTGTGAGGCCAGGAAGGCCCCACGAAGAAATTTCAACTCGGTCGATTCCTGCATTTCCTGCAAACAGGAGTGTCTATGGGCCTCAAATTGGGGCCCATTAAGGTTCAAATTTCGGCCCTGTCGATTTTCTTCCAGAAAGAATTGGCTTCAGTTCCTGAAGTCCAGAAGTTTGTCAAGGGAGTATTGCATATACAACCCCCTTTTGTGCCTCCAGTGGCACTGTGGGATCTCAACGTAGTTCTGGGATTCCTCAAATCACATTGGTTTAAAACCAGTCAAATCTGTGGATTTGAAGCATCTCACATGAAAAGTGACCATGCTCTTGGCCCTGGCCTGGGCCAGGCGAGTGTAAAATTGGTGGGGTTTTTCTCAAAAAAGCCCATATCTGTTTGTCCATTCGGACAGGGCAGAGCTGCGGACTCGTCCCCAGTTCTCTCCCTAAGGTGGTGTCAGTGTTTCACCTGAACCAGCTTATTGTGGTGCCTTGCGCCTACTAGGGACTTGGAGGACTCCAAGTTGCTGGATGTTGTCAGGGCCCTGAAAGTGTAGGTTCCAGGACGGCTGGAGTCAGGAAAACTGACTTGCTGTTATCCTGTATGCACCCAACAAACTGGGTGCTCTTGCTTCTAAGCAGACTATTGCTAGTTGGATGTGTAATACAATTCAGCTTGCACATTCTGTGGCAGGCCTGCCACAGCCAAAATATGTAAATGCCCATTCCACAAGGAAGGTGGGCTCATCTTGGGCGGCTGCCCGAGGGGTCTCGGCTTTACAACTTTGCCGAGCGGCTATTTAGTCAGGGGCAAACACGTTTGTAAAATCCTACAAATTTGATACCCTGGCTAAGGAGGACCTGGAGTTCTCTCATTCGGTGCTGCAGAGTCATCCGCACTCTCCCGCCCGTTTGGGAGCTTTGGTATAATCCCCATGGTCCTTTCAGGAACCCCAGCATCCACTAGGACGATAGAGAAAATAAGAATTTACTTACCGATAATTCTATTTCTCGGAGTCCGTAGTGGATGCTGGGCGCCCATCCCAAGTGCGGATTATCTGCATTACTTGTACATAGTTACAAAAATCGGGTTATTATTGTTGTGAGCCATCTTTTCAGAGGCTCCGCTGTTATCATACTGTTAACTGGGTTCAGATCACAGGTTGTACAGTGTGATTGGTGTGGCTGGTATGAGTCTTACCCGGGATTCAAAATCCTTCCTTATTGTGTACGCTCGTCCGGGCACAGTATCCTAACTGAGGCTTGGAGGAGGGTCATAGGGGGAGGAGCCAGTGCACACCACCTGATCCTAAAGCTTTACTTTTTGTGCCCTGTCTCCTGCGGAGCCGCTATTCCCCATGGTCCTTTCAGGAACCCCAGCATCCACTACGGACTCCGAGAAATAGAATTATCGGTAAGTAAATTCTTATTTTTTGCCTTATATTCCCTCACAGCCTAAGAAAGCGCCACATTATCAAATGCAGTCCTTTCGATCACAAAGAAACAAGAAATAACGAGGCGCATCCTTTCTTGCCAGAGGTAAGGGCAGAGGAAAAAAGCTGCACAACACAGCTAGTTTCATAAAATGTAATCTCCCCCACTTAACTATAAAAAGCGAAATATTAAAATATAGAGATAGAAGGAAATGAAATAATAAAATCTGGCGTTGGAGCACCCGATATTCCTCCTGTTATTATTTAAATATTCGATCCAAATATCATTAGTATTATTGTGTCTGAACCAAGATGATATATTAATTCTGATTCTCTAAATATATCATAAAGTGATCTATTCGTAATATCCTCCCTCCTCTTATAAACCAGTCCAATTGTATGGTTGTGAGGTGATTACGGATAGGATGTATATAGATCACTAAGCATTAAATAGATAGTATGCAATCTTATATCAAGTACAGTTTAACTGTCCTTTCAGTTCAATAGTGTATTTCCTCATACAATGTGGTGAGGTTGATACAGTGTATTGTGTTCAATCCTCCACTGTTACAAATTGACTGAGCAGGGGCGTGGTTTGGCCAGCAAGCTGAAAGGAAGGGTTATATGGCAGCTCCTGCTAGCCCTTCACGAATTTAGCATTTAGAATAACCAAAACGGGTCTTTCATCGACCCCATAGCACCTAGTGGCTCTACCCTAATCCACCTGATCGAGGGGTAACGACTGCGGAGCCGGGGGACCCTTTTAAGGGTCTCTGCGGGTTGCGGCCTACCCCTCCCTGTGAAGCCGGGGACTAAAGTGGAGATCCCCCCCCGGACCTGTTCCGACACTCGGCCGAGTGAAATACCCCTGCTCAGAAGGAGACGGAGCCTGTACGTGCCCACATCAAGAGGCAGCGACAAGAGGAGGAGGAGACCGCGGGCCGTGAAGTCGTGGGCCCCTCGGACCTTCACTCATGAAGCGCGGCGGCGCTGACGGAGGCCCTGAAAACCCGCGGACCAGACGGAGGCGACGGCTGGTAGGTTTTGACTAGCCTGCTAGTCCCTCGCCGTCCGGCGGCCCTGCGGCACCCACAACGCCTCTCCCACTCGCTCTCGCTCAGCCAGGAAGGCGCGCATCATAGGCCCGACATCCGAGGCCTCCGCTCCCCGCATCCGTGGGCCGGGGACTGCAGTTTGGAAGAGGCCCGGCCGTGAGTTCCGGGACCGGAACGAAGACACGGCGGGCCCCAAGCACACACCCTCAAACACCTTCCCCATCCATAGGGCCCCTCTCCACCTGTGGCAGGCCTATTAACAGGCCCTATTAGCACTCACTATCTGGGGGCATTCATTTATTATTTATTATTATATTCCCCAAACAACACACAGCCCACTGAGGTGAATACACTCCTTGGAGACCCTGCAGCATTTACCTCATCATATTCCACTGTGTCTGCTGAGTTCCTTGGAGGACCCTTAACGATCTACAGTTTTGATATTATACTTATTTAGATCAAGGGGCTTAATTCCTATTTTTAAGTGGCAGTGCCCTTTGAGATCTATATCTTGAGCTGGAGCTCCCCCTAGTGGCCTACTCATATACATAGTTATACATATGTCACTTAGGTCCCTTTATAATTTCCTGATAGAATCTGCAAAGGAAGCGGGTCGCTCTCTGGGAGCCGGCAATGTGGGCGCCTCATATCTATCTCCATATTACCGAAAAAACGGGATCTGATGCCCACTATGTGCCTGTTATTCTAACAACGATCATCGATTAATGGCGTGTTAGTGCCATTCCATTGGGAGTCACCATGCTATAGGCGCTTCACAGCGTACCAAGCAATGCCAAGTCCACACTTATGATATCTTCTACAATCAAGTATTCATCTACTCACTTCTAAGCATGGTTAGATCCGGGAAAAAGAAATGTAATACCGCACAACCTAAGGAGACCGCGTCCCAACCGGGAATGAGATCGTTCCTACAACCTACACCCGCAAGGCTATCCGGAAACCTCTCTCCCTCCAGCCCGTCTTCCTGTCATTCTGCTTCCTCTGCCTCCCCGTTAAGGATGGAGCAGCCTACCTCACACACTCACAGCGATACCGCTCTTCAAGATATCCTGCAATTTATGAAAACACTCCCGACTAAGCAAGATATCCAAGATACTATGCGAAGAGAATTGGCATCAATCAAACAAGATATCTCACAGCTCTCTGATAGAGTAAACACGCTGTAAGAGCACCGAGACTCCACCGATAACTTCTTGGGGTCCTTGACAGACGTTATCAAATCCCAGTCAGACGAGATCAGATCGCTACGGTCTCGTGTATTGGATTTGGATAACAGAGGTAGGAGGAATAATATCCGGGTGAGAGGTATTCCAGAAGAGATCCCCCAGACAGGTATAGTGGATGCCCTGACGACAATCTTCAATACAATTCTGGGCAAAGATCCAGCTGCCGCTATAACATTTGATAGAGCCCACCGCGCTCTAAAACCGAGGGGGCTTTCTACCGATCAACCCCGAGACGTCATATGTCGCCTGCATTATTTTTCCCAGAAGGAAGAAATCATGAATAAAGCACGTCATATTGATGACTTGGAATACAAAGGCGACCCTATTTCCATCTTTCAAGATCTGTCCTGGCACACCCTGCAACAAAGGAAGATTCTTCGCCCCCTGACGGACGAACTCCGCAAGCGACAGCTGAAATACAGATGGGGTTTTCCTTTCAGCTTACAGGTATCTTCTTCAGGCAAGATACACTCTCTCCATACCATATCTGACCTCCCCACTTTCTGCTCCGGTCTCGGTCTCCCGCCTTTAAAGGTCCCGGACTGGGACTTCACTCTCCCGGATCTACACCCACCACAGCCTTCGAAAGGGGGAGAGCCATGGCAAGTGGTCGGCAGCTCTCAAAAGAAATCTTCAAAATCACTTCCTGCACGCCAGGATTCCCCCCCTACTTGAAGAAATGGATTCCCATTACTCTGCTGATTGAATTCTGCTATTTTCTTGGGGAGGACTGAATAACCTGACTGTGATGTACCGGGTGAGACACATTACACGCGGCCTAGTGCCAATTCAACCTCGTTTTACTGTGTCCCCCCTTTCTCCCCCCCGGTCTCATTTTCAGTCCTAGAATTCAGAGACGGGACTTTATCAGAAGTTAGTTACTTGTTCCCACCGATTAATATTATTGGTTATTATAACCTTTACCAAGTTAGTATTGTACTATTACGATGTTTATGCTAAAAATAGTGCCTGTAGGGGTGACTCCCTTACCCCGACCCCGCATACGGCCGTCGTGCCCCATGGGGATGCTGGTTAATATACCTACCTGCTTCTCCATTGCGGATGTTACTATGTTTACGATGTTCCTATTCTTTGCATCCTGCTCTTTTTTTCACTCTTTTTCTCCTCATTGTTTTTTCTTTTTCGTTGGTGACCTGTCCGAGTGCTACACTTCTTTGTGTTATGATACAATGTGATGTCTCTCCCAGGTGTACTTAAATTCACCTCGATCAATGCAAAGGGACTTAACACCCCCGAGAAAAGATCCCATTTACTTCGGACACTAAGATCTGACAGAGTGGATGTAGCTCTGATTCAGGAGACACATTTTAAGATCTCTGCTCGAGGCCCTTCCTTAGTAAATCAAAGATATCCCCTTGCTTTTTATTCCAATAACCCTGAAAGTAAATCTAAAGGAGTCGCTATAATTTTTTCCAAAGCCCTCCAAGTGTCTAACGTCTCGGTCCACAAACTTGTCCCAGGGAGGTTATTAGTGGTCCAATGCAATATATTTTCCCAGACATACACCCTCATATCCCTTTACGCTCCTAATCAAGGTCAAATACCCTTTTTTCGATCCTTTCTTCCCCGACTTGAGGCCCTTGTGGTGGGTATAGTGGTTTTGGGAGGCGACCTAAACTGGTCCATGGACCCCTCCATCGACACTTCTCCACCAGCCCCTAAATTCTCTGAACACAAACATAGACAGGTTAGGAAGATTTTCCACGAATTTCAATTGGCCGACTCCTGGCGGGTCACACATCCCACTGACAGAGATTTCTCTTTTTTCTCACATCCACATCAGGTTTACTCACGCCTTGACTATATGTTCTTAAGCCATAGACACCTCCCCCTAATCGTAGATGCCTCTATTGGCTCCATCACGTGGTCGGACCATGCCCCAGTATCCTTGTCCCTATCGGCCCCCTCTCGAACCCCCGGTCCTTGGACCTGGCGCCTCAATGAATCGCTCTTATATGATACATATTGCAAATCAGAATTGGATAAGGCACTGTCCGACTACTTTGATATAAACGATACAGGAGAGGTGTCTGACATTACGATCTGGGAGGCCCACAAATGTGTTATACGGGGTAAATTGATCCAATTAGGCTCATTTGTGAAGAAAAACAGTCAGGCCTTGATCACTACATTATTACATAAAATTCATGCCTTAGAATCCCGTCACAAATCTTCCCTGACCCCATCAGATTTAATGGAGCTGTCTGCGGCCCGAGCACAACTCCGAACAACCCTTAATAACAAAACCCAAGCCTCCTTGCGTAGATGTAATAGTAAATACTATAAGTGGGGGAATAAACCAGGCAGGCTCTTAGCCCAGGCACTTAGATCCCAGAGATTGGCCTCCTTCATCCCTTCAATGAAAAATAACACGGGATCCACATGCTTTAAATCACCGGAGATAGCAGCATGCTTTAAAAATTACTATAATACTCTATATAACCTAGGTGATCCTTCCCAGGCCCATGACCCCCTTTCCAATATGTTAAGAGCCAGGAAATATCTAGCCGATGTGGCATTTCCTCAACTATCAAGGTCTGCTCGGAAATCTTTAGAAGCACCTTTCACCTTAACCGAGGTGGAACATGTTATCTCTTCCGCTCCCCTACGTAAAAGTCCGGGCCCAGACGGCTTCACAGCCACCTATTATAAGATATTTAAAGAAGTTCTTGCTCCTAAAATACTGCGGGCTTTTAACTCCATATCCGCCGAAACCCACTTCTCCAGACAATCACTTGAGGCCCATATCACGGTGATCCCTAAGCAAGGAAAGGACCCCTCAGTATGCTCCAGCTACAGGCCAATTTCCCTGCTTAATCTAGATCTCAAATTCTTCGCGAAGTTAATGGCTCTTAGACTAAATGAATTTCTCCCGTCGCTCGTCCATAACGACCAAGTGGGCTTCATCCCCGGTCGTGAAGCTAAAGATAACACGACTAAACTTCTCAATCTCATCCATCTGGCCTCTAGCAGTAAGACATCCACTATACTGTTGTCTACAGATGCCGAAAAGGCCTTCGACAGGATAAATTGGGACTTCATGAGAGCGGTGCTGGAGCATATTGGGTTGGGCCCACGAGCCCTCCATAGAATACTGTCTTTGTATACACAACCATCAGCTAAAGTACGGGTTAACGGGACCCTCTCTGATAACTTTCCTATCAGTAATGGAACGAGACAGGGCTGCCCCTTATCCCCCTTGATGTTCGTCCTCTGTATTGAAGCTCTAGCCAGGGCGATTAGAGCAAATGACAAGATCAAGGGACTACAAGTAGGGGATATAGATTATAAACTTGCTTTATTTGCAGACGATCTGCTGACGACGGTCACAGACCCCGCACTCTCGCTCCCCAACCTGATGAGCGAGTTGGACACCTTCAGCTCACTATCAGGCTTTAAAATCAACTCAGCCAAATCCTATGCCCTTCATATCTCAACCCCCCAGTCGGTCTTAACCGGCCTGAAAGCCACATTTCCCTTTCAGTGGAGGGACTCCCACATCACATACCTGGGAGTTCAGCTATCTAGTGACCCCTCACGCCTATTGTCCTTGAACTTCCATCCTATTCTCCGGGCCATTAGAAATGACTATTGCAGATGGCAGTACAATAATCTCTCTTGGCTAGGTAGAATCAACGTAGTAAAGATGAACACGTTACCCAAACTGCTCTATCTCCTTCAGACCTTACCAATTCAGATCCCCGACTCCTGGTTCCGGACTGTGAGATCTTTGATCCAGCAATTTATTTGGCGTCGTAAGAGACCTAGAATCAAAGGATCAATCCTGACTCGACCACCCCAAAGGGGTGGATTCCTGTTACCAGATATTAAACTCTACCACCAAGCAATCCTCTTGAACAGAGTCTTAGATTGGACCAGGAGCCGGGAGATTAAACAATGGGTGGTCTTAGAAGGTTTATGCTTACAACTGTTCCCAGAAATCTTCCCTTGGCTCCCGGCCTTGCCCAAACTACTACACCCTCACCCGACTATTTCTCCTACACTTTCTTTTTGGAAGGGGACACGACGCAGATCGTGCATCTCTTCTGTCTTTGGCCCCCTCACCTCCTTTCTGAGCAATCCGACCTTCCCACCTGCCCTCTCACTGGGGTACTATCAAAACTGGGCGTTAGAGGGACTCTTTAGAGTGGGGCAGTTAGTCCAACCATCTGGGGTTAAACAGTTCTCGGAGATACGAGAGAAATGGGAGATTCCACAGACAGACTTCTGGAAATTCCTGCAGGTCCGACACTTCCTACACACAGATAATGTATACCGTGAGGCATCAAGGGAGCTGACCGCGTTTGAAAAAATGTGCGTGGCCCCTATGAATCCCATACACACTGTCTCCACCCTGTACAAACTCCTACATGCGTCTGACTCCCTGACACCTCCCCATTTTACTAAAAAATGGGAGAGGGATCTAAACATCTCACTCTCAGACAAGGAATGGGACTCTATCTTTCTTAAAACCCATAAGAGCTCCATCTGTATCCAGGTTAGAGAAACGCAATATAAGATCCTGATGAGATGGTACAGACACCCCACTCTCTTACACGTCATTTCCCCATCTATCTCACCTACTTGTTGGAGATGTCATGGGGACCTAGGATCTCTATTACACATATGGTGGACCTGCCCACTTATTAAAAATTACTGGGACGACGTAATTTCAACCTCCGGTGCTATTTTACATACCTCCGTCCCATCTGACCCGGCCTTTTGGTTATTAAATCATTCCACTACCCCAATTTCTACCTACAAGTCATCTTTATTACGACACCTGGGCAATGCCGCACGAGCAGTAGTCCCCACAATGTGGAAATCTATTAGCCCCCCCACAAGGTACACCTGGTTCTCCAGACTAGATTATTACATGAACATGGAAGATGTATTAATGAGCGCTGGGGACAGGCGTTCGGAATTTACTGCTATGTGGTGGCCTTGGATAGACTACAAGACATCCGAGTCGTATAAGACTTACATTTCCTCTGCGAAATAGAGTGGATGATGGGAACCGCTTTCAGACACAATTACTAGGGGGTCCTAGACAAATATGCTCTACTCTTAACTCATTGCACATATCTTACTATCCTTTTCTCAACGTACTCGGTTCAGTCACCTCACTTCTTTGTTGCTTCTTTTTCTTTTTCCTGTTATTTACCTATGCTATATTATGTTTCTTTAATTCAAAATGTTAATATGGACTATAACTGTATTGAGCATACGATTATCAATCTGTGTACGCTCATGTTGTCACACCATTTTGCTATTGATTGTAACCCAGATATGTTTACAACATGTTATAAGTCTGTATTGTTTCAATAAAAACAGATTAAAAAAAAAAAAAAAAAATTGACTGAGCAGATCACTGTAGCAATATTGTAACAGATGGGTTGCTCATTCACTCCTCTGTGCCTTAATGCAGAGCATAATCCCAGATCAGTACATCTATAATAATAATGTACTGTAATATGGGGATACGAAATTATCCCATTCACAGTTGCTGCCTCCCTAAGTGTGTTATTTTTTATTTTATTTTTTATATTTTTATTTATTTGTTATTCTTTGCTGTTCAAGAATTTTAACTCATGCAGGGCTGTAAAGACTAAAGGCCCATACACACTTGACGATGCACACATCGTTAACGACCGTCGTTAACGACTTCCCTTGAACTTCCCTTGAACAGCTGAGCAAACGACATGAGCATACACACTACCAACGACCAAAGACCAAAGACCATTCATCGTTGAAGCATCCAAGCTGAACAGTTTATTAAAATAATGAGCTGGGAACAGGGCTGGTGAACAGTGGCTTGGTCGTTGGTCGTTGGTCCCATACACATTCAACGACGTCTATGGTCGGTAACGACCATAGTGTAAATTGAGCATACATGCTCCACAGATAAACGATGGACGTTAACGTCCCGCGGGGCCGCGCATCGTTGGTCGTTGGATGCATACACACTTGACGATATAATGAACGACGTCGTTGATGAGGGCTAAAATGAACGACGTCGTTCATTTTATCGTCAAGTGTGTATGGGCCTCAGTGGCGGATTTAGCGGGGGGCGATCAGGGCGAACGCCCCCCCTACATATACCGGCAGCGGGATGGAGGCCGGGTCCCGCTGCGGTATTGGGAACGGGTTGGAGAGCGGTGCAGCGCGGCGGGGGACGAGGAGAGAGAGGAGCGTCCTGACGCGCGTACAGTGACCTCTGTTCTGAGCACGCCCCCTCCTTCCTGTACGCGCGTCAGGACGCTCTCTCTCTGTCTTCGTCCTCCGCCTCGCTGCACCGCTCGGCACCCGTTCCCAATATCACGGCGGGACCCGGCCTCCATCAATGATTAGGTGTGTGTGTATTGTGTGTGTGTGTCCCATTTCTCCCCCCTCCTCTCTTCTCCCGGCATTATGTCCCTGCATTCTGTTGCCTCATTCAGCGTGCTATAATGTGCACTTCGGCTCATACAGTGTGCTATAACATTGGCTAATACAGTGTGCTATAAAGTGAATTTTGGCTCATACAGTGTGCTATAAAGTGAATTTTGGCTCATACAGTGTGCTATAACATTGGCTCATACAGTGTGCTATAACGTTGGCTCATACAGTGTGCTATAAAGTGAATTTTGTCTCATACAGTGTGCTATAAAGTGAATGTTGGCTCATACAGTGTGCTATAATGTGCACTTCGGCTCATACAGTGTGCTATAACATTGGCTCATACAGTGTGCTATAACGTTGGCTCATACAGTGTGCTATAAAGTGAATTTTGGCTCATACAGTGTGCTATAAAGTGAATTTTGGCTCATACAGTGTGCTATAAAGTGAATTTTGGCTCATACAGTGTGCTATAACATTGGCTCATACAGTGTGCTATAACGTTGGCTCATACAGTGTGCTATAAAGTGAATTTTGGCTCATACAGTGTGCTATAAAGTGAATTTTGGCTCATACAGTGTGCTATAAAGTGAATTTTGGCTCATACAGTGTGCTATAACGTTGGCTCATACAGTGTGCTATAAAGTGAATTTTGGCTCATACAGTGTGCTATAACGTTGGCTCATACAGTGTGCTATAATGTGAATTTCAGCTCATACAGTGTGCTTCAATGTTGAATTTCTTTGTAAGAATATCCTTATGTCTATCCCATGCATGTTTAAATTGCCCTACTGTCTTATCCTCTACCACCTCTGATGGAAGGAATGGCGATTTGGCAGTCTGTATCACCAGTGCGCAGGGTTCTCTCCACTAACTTGCAACATTTTATTAGTAATGGCAACAATAGGAAATTTTAGAAGCGAACGGGAAGGGCATTACTAAGTGGGAGGGGCTATGATTAGGGAGAGGAGTCATAATTCTTAAACCGCCCCCCCTAAAAGTTAAGTCTAGATCCGCCACTGATGGGCCTTTAGTTTATAGGTATGCAATTCTGCATTAAACAGTCGCAGACATGATAATAATATATGGCAGCTTGGCTATTAGATCTTTCCTCTATACGATCATGAGGTACATAATCCAAATTGCCACCGCTGTGTAATTACATGCAGATAAATCAATGCTGCCATTGTATTATCAAATAGGGCTAAGGTTGATCTCTAATATTAAGCCTTTATGCCTGCTATCAGTGTACTAAATACACGTACGTTGTGCTGAGTGGGAAGATATCACAAAATGACAGTCTGCACGTGCTGCATACATTTAGAGCTTTCTCATGATGCAAAGAGCTTCTATTAGTGTTTGCATACTTTGATAAGATTACTTAATTAGTATTCATGACACATAACATAATTATACAATATTTGCAGGAGCAAAAAACGGGGCTACCAGCGCCTCACTCCAATGCGCATTTCGCCCGTAGCTTAATCATGGAGCCATGGAGCTAGTACTGAATATTGGGGATCATTTTGACCTGATTGCATGCTGCACTTCTTCGCAGCCGTGCGATCGGGTCGGAACCGTGCATGCGCCGGCGCCGCAGTGCGCCGCCGCATGGCAGTCATCGTTGCCTAGCGATTGCCTCTGAGACAGAGGCTGTCGCTAGGCGGGAGGGGGATAAACGGCGGTGTTTAGCCGCCGTTTAGGGGGAGCGGTCCGGTCAATGCTGGCGTGGACGGACCGTTGGGCGGTGTGGGCCTCCCGGCCAGCCGCAGGAGCTGCGCTGGCCAGGAGTTACTCCTCAAATAACTTAGCACAGCTATGATCAACTCGGAATGACCCCCATTATTAGTTGGCGCACAGCTCCACTCTGTGGACAGTTTAGGCCATTGTGCAAATTTAGCACTAGAACATTTCTTGTCTGACCTTTCTTAAAGATGGTAATTGTACTGTAATGACTGATGTTTGCCATTATCAGATGTCTTAGGGGTGAGATTGGTTATGTTCAGGGGTTAAAGTGAGCCGGAACGGGGCGGAACTGCGTTCCGTCAGTTCCGCCTCCTCCGGCTCACCTAACCTGCTGTGTGCCGCCGCAAGGAGATGCCAGGCGCCCGCTGAAATTGTGTTACCAGAGGGCGCACGGTTCTCTCTCTCACAGCGGCAGCCGGAGGCAGGAGCTCAGTACTGAGCTCCGGCTTCTGGCTCAGTGAGTGCACGCTATGGGAGAAACGTCATAACGTCTCTCTCATAGTGCTCAGGAGCGGACGCCGAGAGTACTGCAGCGGTCGGATGCGGGAGCGGGTCTCTGTGAGTATGGTGTGTTGTTTTGTTTTTTTATGTGTGTGTATCTACTGGGGGCAAGCTACTGGGGTGCTAACTACAAGGAGTAAGCTACTGAGGGCAAACTCCTGGGGCACATTACTACTGGGGCACATTACTACAGGGTGCATTACTACAGGGGTGCATTACTACAGGGGGCATTACTACAGGGGGGCATTACTACTGGGACATTACTACTGGGGCACATTACTGCTGGGGGCATTACTACAGGGGGCATTACTACAGGGGAGCATTACTACTGGGGCATTACTACTGGGGCACATTACTGCTGGGGGCATTACTGCTTGGGGTATAACTACAGGGGTTAAACTGCTGGGGGCATTACTACAGGGGGGGCATTACTACAGGGGGGCATTATTACTGGGGGCATTACTACAGGAGGGCATTATTACTAGGGGCATTCCTACAGGGGGCATTACTACTGGAGCACATTACTGCTGGGGGCATTACTGCGGGGGGCATAACTACAGGGGTTAAACTACAGGGGGCATTACTACAGGGGGGCATAACTACAGGGGCTAAACTAGTGGGGGCATTACTACTGGGGGCATAACTACAGGGGCTAAACTACTGGGGGCATTACTACTTGGGGGTAAACTACATGGGGCTAAACTGCTGGGGGCATTACTACTGGGGGGCATAACTGCAGGGGCTAAACTACAGGGGGCATTACCCCTGGGGGCTAAACTACATGGAGAAAACTACATGAGGATTTAACTACAGGGGGCTAAATGACTGGGGGCATTACTACAGGTGACATTACTACTGGGGGCAATACTATACCGGGGCATTATTATTAAGGGCATTACTAATGGGGGCAATGTAAAGGGGGCACTTCATAGGGGGCATCACTCCTGGGGACATAAGGGGTACTACTACTGGAGGCATTGCATAAGGGGCACCACTACTATGGGCTCTATATAAGGGACACTACCACTGTGGGCATTACCAGTACAGTGGACATTGCATAAGGAGCACTACTACTATGGGCATTGTATAAGGGGCGCTACTGATGTGGGCATTGTGTATTATGGGGTGCTACTACTTTGGGCATTATGTGTATTAGGGGTGCTACTACTCAAAGTGGGTGGTCAGGGGGTCAGATGACGCGATTTGCGTCATCCTGACCCCGCCCCCTGCCTTGCAATGCCAATATTATCGGCATTGCTAGATAGGGGGCAGGGCCATGATGACGTGATCATGCGGCCACATCCCCAACCCCGCCCCTAAACATCATCCTCCACCTCGCCACGCCCCTGCTGCTCTGACTTGGCTGCCTCCTCCCGGAGGGGGCAGCCAGATTGTTGGTAAGTATGTGTCACTTGCTCTATAGTGGATGGATAGGCCTCATTATCATGTTCAGCACACAAAATGGCTACCTCCTCTGTGTGTACCCTCAGTCATGCCTACCTTATGGGGAGATCTGGAGGCTAATTAGGAAAAGGCGAGGTTTGAACGACTAATAACTAATCAGAATATTTTTACTATGATCATTTATTATTAAAAAAAAGTTATTCTCCTTTACCATGAGGCCAATTTCTATAATAATAATAATAATAATAATAATAATAATAGTAGTAGTAGTAGTAGTAGTAATTTGTGTCAGGCGTGACAAGAAATAATGGAATACAGCTTAATCTAGGGATGGGACATCAAAGCTATGTTACCATGGGCATTGCCTTAGACACTTTCCCACCAATGGGGAAATCCATCGGCCTCTCGCCATCGATGGTGATATAAACACCACATTGGACATAAACATTAAAGCTACATGCTAGAGATATGCGCGGACCCCACGAGTTTTGATTTTGGTTCTAATTCATAAAACTTTTTTTTTTTTTTTATGAATTTCTGTCCAATACGGTATGAACTGCAATGTACATGTTCACCACAAGATGGCGCTGGAGGCAAGTTTCTATTTCTGTGTTAGTTTCAAACATGAAGAATCAGCAGCTAAAGGCCACACAGGACCCTCAATCAGATGTCACCAACTACATAGTCATTATCAGCCTCATGATATTGCTTACTCACAGCAAGATCAATTTTTCATCTTATTTATATTATTTGTGTATCTGAGAGAATGTGATATGGGGGCTCAAGTAGAAGCAGATGTATTTTATGGTAAGAAAAGAACAACCCACCAACGTAAAATGGGAGCGTCTTCAGGGTGGCTGCATGACGTCACACACAGCTGCTTAGAGAAAAAAAATGGCGCCGGACCACCTGCCAGCGCAGCCAGACTGCGCAAGCAGGAGTCAACCTCAGATCGATGCATTCGCAATTAAATTGCGAACGCATCATGGGGCAGCACCACAAACATGCTGGACGACCTTGCTCTGTGCTGGGCGGCCCCCAGCTTGTGAGTAGATGGACACAGATCTTGCTGCGGAAGCAAGATCTACGCCCATCTCTGAGTAACCCCCAATATATTTTGGGAAGTTTTGCAAGTATTGATAGTAACATTACTGTCTGCAGTACGGGGTTTCTTGTTTGCAAATATTTGCTGTGATATTTCTTTTCTTTCCACTCAGCATAATATATATAATTAATGTGATTCCTATGCAATAAATGCCAAATGCAATTTGACCTTGTATGAATTCATCCCTAAGCAAGTATGTTTTTCGGTGTATTAAATGATATTTTATTGGGAACACTGGGCTGTCTGCATCTTGTAGGCACTTCCTACTAGACTGTGCTAGAAAAAAGACAGAAGCTAGTTGGTGGCTTGGGCAACATCTACATTAAGGGGGGTATTCAATTAAGTGCCTTTTTTTGACTGGTCGAAAAATAGTTACTAATTTAACACAGGGTATTCAATTGCGTCTTTTCCCGTTTTTTAATCCATTTTCGCCATTTCACTTTTTTTTTGTCGAATCGGCATGGGTGAAAATTGCACCAAAAAGAGGCAAAAACACCCATGAATTCACCATAACATGTGGTTTTCGCCAGTGCCAGATTTTTAGACCAGTTGAAAAAAACGGCACTGGCATTGAATAGGTCGAATGTAAATTCAACCTAAAAATGGGCAAAAAGTGACGTTTTTTTCGACTGGTCAAAAAAATTGCACTAATTGAATACCCCCCTACAGTTTATCCAAATCCTGTTACATCCGTGTAAGAAACATCTCCAGAATCGTCCATATCTAACTCAACACACTGCAAAAACTTTCATTCATTTTCTGAATTACCATAGATTCCATATTGGACTTCCCCTCTCCAGACTTTCACCCCTACATTCTATTTAGAATACAGCAGCAGTAGCGGATCTTGCCACGGGCAAGCAGGACTTTTGCCCGGGGCGCCGCCATCCGGAGGGCGCCGCACCATGGCAAGATCCGCTGCTGCTGTGGTGCCCCCCGCTGCCCGTTGTGAAGGGAAACTAGACGCTACGCGTCTAGTTTCCCTTCATGGGCTGCCCGCTGTGAAGGGAAACTAGACGCTACGCGTCTAATTTCCCTTCCTGGAGAGGACCTTCACTGTAATGATGTGCAGTGCGCGTTGACGTCATCGCGCACCGCACAGCAAAGGTCCTCTCCAAGAAGGGAACTAGACGCTTAGCGTCTAGTTTACCTTCGTGGAGAGGACCTTTGCTGTGCGGTGCGTGATGACGTCATCGCGCACCGCACATCCTACAACAGTACAGCAGGCGTAACTGGCCACGCCCCCTGTATGAAGCCACGCCTCCTGATGCCGCCCGGGGCGCCAGAAGCCCCGGAACCGGCCCTGTACAGCAGCTACAACTCATTTTCCTCACAAAACGTTCTGCTGCTGCTCTGCTCTACCAGTCCTGATAAGATACACTGGCTGCTTGTATCTTATCAGATGCAATATATAATACTTCTACTAACATACAATGCACTAAACCATCGCTCATCTCTTTTCTCACAAGGAGCAGGATAATACGCATCGCACGATGAGACACATCCCACCACTTATTGGGTACATAGTGGCATTAATAACACCGGTATGAAATGATAAATTCAGAATGAGCCCTGCCATCTGCCACCAGGCTAGGTGAGCTCTTGTGTCAGGTCCCCTGTGATGAGCTCAAATTCAGCTGGAGAGAAATGAACACACGACTCGTGGTTCTAAAGTATCTGTGTCTTTACTTCTACTGGGTTGACCCTTTATAGTGGTCACAATTTACATGAACACAAAGAAATCACAACTGAGCATGCTCATCGTTAACATACAGTAAGAATGTGCACTTCACTTTAAACATTATATATATATATATATATACAGTAGCGGCTCTTGCCACAGGCAAGCAGGCTTTTTGCCCGGGGTGCTGTTACCCCGAGGGCTCCGCCGCCGTGTCAAGAGTCGCTACTCCTGACCCCCTCTCCCCGGCTGCAGCAGGCGCGGTGGGCTGTGTGGGCGCCCGCTGCAGCCAGCGTCACTGACTGACGCTAAAGGTCCTAATTGACCCCTAGTGTCAAGAGCGGCGCTGCTATGGGAGAGATGTCATGACGTCTCTCCCATAGAGGGCACAGCTACTGGGGCCACTGCTACAGGGGGCACAGCTACTGGGAGCACTACTACAGGGGAACAGCTACTGGGGAACAGCTACTAGGCGCACAACTACAGAGAGCACTGCTACAGGGGAACAGCTACAGGGGGCACAGCTACTGGGGCACAGCTACTGGGGGCACAGCTACTGGGGAACAGCTACTAGGCGCACAACTACAGAGAGCACTGCTACAGGGGAACAGCTACAAGGGGCACAGCTACTGGGGCACAGCTACTGGGAGCACTACTACAGGGGGCACTGCTACAGGGGACACTGCTACAGGGGGCACAGCTACTGGGGGCACTACTACAGGGGGCACAGCTACTGGGGACACTTACAGGGGGCACAGCTACTGGGGGCACTACTACAGGGGGCACAGCTACTGGGGGCACTACTACAGGGGCACAGCTACTGGGGGCATTACTACAGGGGCACAGCTAATGGGGTTAAATCTACAGGGGGCACAACTAGGGGCACAACTACAGGGGGCACTGCTACAGGGGGCAAATCAACTGGGGGCATTACTACAGGGGGCACAGCTACTGGGGGAAAATCAACTGGGGGCACAACTACTGGGGGCATGCCCTTGGCGCGCACCATCTCTATTTTACTGTGGGACGTCTCTCCCATAGAGGGCACTGCAACGGGGGAACAGCTACTAGGGGCACTACTACTGAGGGCAAATCTACAGGGGGCACAACTACAGGGGGCACTACTACTGGGGGCACTGCTACAGGGGGAACAGCTACTGGGGCAAATCAACTGGGGGCATAACTACAGGGGGCACAGCTACTGGGCGCAAATCTACAGGGGGCACAACTACAGGGGGCACTACTACAGGGGGCACTACTACTACAGGGGGCACAACTACAGGGGGCACTACTACAGGAGGCACTACTACAGGGGGCACAGCTACTGGGGGTAAATCTACAGGGGGCACATACTGGGGGCACTACTACAAGGGGCACGGCTACAGGGGGAACAGCTACTGGGGGCATTACTACAGGGGGCACAGCTTCTGGGGGCATTACTACGGGGGGCACTGCTACAGGGGGAACAGCTACTGGGGCAAATCAACTGGGGGCAAATCTACGGGGAGCACAGATACTGGGGGCACAGCTACAGGGGGATAACTGTGGCCATGCCCCTATGTTTGACCGTGCGCCTTTGGCGCGCACATCTCTATTTTACTGGTGGGGGCGCCACAGGAAACTTTCGCCCTGGGCGCCACAAGGTCTAGAACCGGCCCTGTATATATAGGGCAGCATTGGTCCACATAAAAGTATTCAAAAGTAAACAACATCTGTGTATCTTTTTAAGGAATGTGCTCCTTGAGATTCAGACAATGGTGGTAAATTCAGATCTGATCGCTGGGCAGCAATTTTTGTAGCCCTGCGATCAGATAGTCACCGCCTACAGGGGGAGTGGGTTTTCGCTGTGCAAGTGTACGTTCGCATGCATAGCAGAGCGGCACAAACTGATTTTGTGCAGTGTCTGCGCAGCCCAGGACTTACTCAGCTGCTGCGATCACATGAGGCTGATCAGGGCTGGAGCTGACGTCAGACACCC
Source organism: Pseudophryne corroboree (assembly GCF_028390025.1). NCBI lineage: Eukaryota > Metazoa > Chordata > Amphibia > Anura > Myobatrachidae > Pseudophryne > Pseudophryne corroboree. The sequence goes on along the minus strand of NC_086450.1, from coordinate 449,687,549 downwards.
TCCCTGAAAACGCTTGATCCTGCCTGCACTTTCCCTGACACTCCCAGAAAACGGTCAGTTGCCACCCACAAATGGCCTCTTCCTGTCAATCTCCTTGCGATCGCCCGTGCAAATAGATTTTTCGCACCATACCATCGCAAGGCGCCAATGCCCGTTGCAGCCATGCGGTGCGGTGCATACGCATGCGAAGTTCGGATCTAATCACCCGCTGTGCAAAAAAGCAAAGCAGCGATCAGATCTGAATTACCCCCAATATTATCAGACATCCTAAAACTCCCTTACCGTTCTCATCGTCTCTCTTCATTCAATTGAAACATAAGTATCAGTTACTGTTTTATAAAACAAAGACTTGTTCATAGCATTGAAACAATTATAAATTAATACAATCAGCTTAACTGTTGCTGAGATATTTCTTTACTGGGAAATTCCCTCATCTTGCTGAGACGTTCTGCTAATGAATAAAACCAAACATGGCTACCACTGAAACAATATGGTTGCTTCAAATCCTTTGATTCATCATTTTCCTTCTTTATTATTCATTACATACCTTGTTCTGACTTAAGGGCCCCATACACTAGAACGATAATGCCCAATTTCAGCCCATTTCGGGCATTCGGGCCAATATGTCGGGTGAAATTGGGCATTTTGGAGGTGTTTCCGATCCGATCCGATGCGCGTTCCCGTGAGGGTCGGATCAGCTCCCCTAGATCGTTAGTTCTGCACTCGTGATATGTCGGTTCCCGCAGGCATGACTGGGATTGCATAAGATATATTGCATACAAAATGTACCAAATCATTTGGAATTGTATGGAACCACTCCCTGGAAGCTCCCGGGAGAGTTCAAGGGAAAACGCCTCCGACTTCAGCCTCAGACATATCGTTCTAGTGTATAGGGCCCTTAACTCTTACATTTCTAACTGGGTCCCGGTTTTGTTGGACAACAGGTACTTTACGCGCAAGACATTACTAATGAATAGGGTAAAACCATTCCTCATCTCGAGTCCATGATTCCACTGTCCCTAACTATCCTACAGATTATTCAGTTTATCTGCAATTCTTTATTGAGTCCTTTTGCAATATTCTTGCATTCATGGTTTCAAAACGAATTATCCAGATGATTGGTACTGTTCAGGGAAATGACAGTCGCTTTGCACTTTCTGCACGTTCTGTCTTCATCAGGAGTCAGTTCATCATTACATATGTAACATGTGTCTGGTTTTAGTTGTGGATACATTGTCTGGTAGCCGGTTTCAGAAGATTCAGCATCATTATCGGTTCCAATAAACATAATGACATTTAGATCTTTGTTCTTCTTCCCTTTAATAGAACACCAACAATTCAGTGTAAATATTTTCTTAATAATCCAGATCACAATTCTTATCACATGTATTACTAGAAGTAAAACTAATCCTTTGGCAATAATCAATAGAATACCGGAGAACCATCCTCCGTTTCCATTACAAATTCCCGAAAACCAATTCATTGGGTTCAACCATGAAAACCACCCAGAGAACCATTCATCTTCATGATGAGCGTTAGCAAATTGGTTCTTCAACTCTTTTACTTGGGATAGGTGGTCCTCAATAGCCTCATCAACTTCATATGTATCATTAACGTAATTACAACAGGCTTCTTCTACAACCATGCACATACCACCTTCCTTCGCCGTCAGATAATCCAAAGCCATTCTATGGGATTGCTCCTTGCGTTTTATCATCTTTACCTCTTGCAAATCAAGCTCAAAAGTTTCATCATACAATTTCGTAATATTGTCTAACAGCTTTGCCAGATCTATAACGAATGGAAATGCTTTTTTAAGGCAACACCTGTTAATCCATGGTATGTCATTTAGGTTTCTTGGGACAGCTCTTTTGGACCTCTGTTGTGGCTTTTGTGTATCATCAGGTGAGATAGAATCTCTGTAAAAGGTTGTGGGCACTAGCTGACCTAGGGTGCAGCTACCATATCCTCCATATGGGAGCCACTTGTATGCCTCTCTTCCGCATAAATAATATACATTTTCTGGTAACATATATGGAATGTTATGCACTATTTTCCGTAAACTCATTAATGTACTTTCTTCTACTTGCAGGTGCGGTGTTATACCTGCTTGGTCTGTATATTCACATTTGTGGGTTACATATAACGTACTCCACCATTCCTGGGCAGTTTCTGCCATTTGGATTTTAATTCCGCTTACTAGTGTAGTTGTTTTGTTACCATTATCACAGCTGTAAACATTATAGCCACGGGTCTGAGTAAAGTTTACCTTGGACTGGGCACAATTTACTAGTCCCAGTTGTTTAGGTACTGCTGTCAAACTTTTCAACTCTTCGTTTACATTACCCATCCCTGTAACTGTGTCATTTTCTCTGATTTGGGGTAATTCAAGACAAAAGTCTGGGTCTCGTGCCATACCAATGGTCATAAGTGACACAGACTTCTGGGAAAATGTCTTATTGGGCTGCCTTGCCTCTTCAAATTCAAGATTTAATAACTCAGTCATATTAAGGGGAACTCCGACCCAATTCATGGATGTAGTGGCTTTTGGTGTCTGGGTACAAACCCATGAGTTATTTAATCCCAAACTCTGGGCTGCTTTGTAATGTGACTGTACTAAGGAGTTTGACCAAGGTTCAGAGAGTTCCTTTTTAACTCTGCTGTCAGTGCTTGTGTTCACTTTAAATGTGCAGTTCTGGCAATTGTCATATTTCATAAGATCATTCATTAATGAACAAATGAGGATCACAGTAAACACCACCATCATGGCAGAACACATTATGCACCCCCAAAGACCCTTAGCAGGCTTTGGACATATCAAACAGTATGTGCTTATGGTACAGTTTGATAACTGGCGGATACTTCCTTTGGGACTTTCTTGTATCTCAGTGTCCTTATCACCACTTCTGCTGAGGTCTGTGTGGTCAGTAGAACTTGGCATGGTCTTCTGAATCGGGATCAGTACTAAATCTGTTGACCGCATCCCTCTGAATCAGGGTTCAAGGGCTTTTTCTGAAGCACTTTCTTTACAACTATTCAGTCTTCAAATAGCAGCTTGTAAGTACTCATATATGCATCAGGATCTGAAATACAGGTGAAAACTTGATACTAGATTTCAATTAATCAGTTGTTGCAACTGGATCACACGTCCAGTTAAGTCACAATGTATTTTATTATAACTTCAAGGATCAAAGTGTATTTCAAAGTATCACAGCAGACACCTGCTGTGGTGTCTGCAGGTGTCTGCTGTGATACTGAGCTTTGAAAACAGGATTTTGGTACTTACCGGTAAATCCCTTTCTCTGAGTCCATAGGGAACACTGGAGTTCAGTACTATGGGGGTATAGATGGGGTGATCAGGTGAGCCGGCACTTTAAAATTTTTAATGTGTGTGACTGGCTCTTCCCCCTCTATACCCCTCCCCAGACCAGTTAAGAAACTGTGCCCGAGGAGAGACGGCAACACGACCAACAGAGGAGGAGGTAAGCAAGACAACCATAAAGAGAAATCTCTGTAAAAACAGGAACCTCAGAAATACACAGATATACATTGAACATGAGTGTGCGTGCAGAGATATAGAAATATATAGACAGATATATCTCTATACTCACAAGATTGTCCTACATTGTAAATCACACATGTTTTAGCTGTTGCACCCAGGATTAGAATTCCTGACCCGTGACACTGGAGGTAGACACCGCACCGATAGAGCCATGTACGATTGCGGGAAAAACATACAAAAGAGAAGAACAAAATGACAGTAACGCATGGAAACCTTGCAACCAGGTCCGAAGCGCACTCAGACACCCGGAACCACTGGTACAATCAGTGGAAGAACCATACCACCGGAATAGAGCAGCGCAGGGTGGGCGTCCAGCGTCCCCTATGGACTCAGAGTAAAGTACCAAAATCCTGTTTTCTCTATCATCCATAGGGGACGCTGGAGTTCAGTACTATGGGGTCATCCCAGAGCTTCCCAAACGGGCGGGAGAGCGCTGAGAATTTCGGAAAACTGCAAAGGCAAGCCATGACTCAAGTTTGCAACTGAGAGCATAGTGGAGCATGACAAAAAGATGTCAGTCAACCTAAGATACAGCATGACCCAGAGGCAAACTGATACAGAGACCCAACAAGACAACAGGGATACAGATCTCGCATTTGATACAGATAATGTACCAACAGCCCTGCTAGAGAAGCAGACAGCCTGTCGAGTCTGGTGAGGCAGATATTGGAAACAAGGTAGAACCGTCATGGTTACGCAAAGACTAAAGCCACAATAAGGCCCCCGAAAGACATACCGACTACAGAGGCTAATGAGACTGCAACACTGCAATATCACTAGGGATCTGAAGGATCAATGCGGAATGTTGAAAGCAAACAACTCACTGAGGATGCGCCATAGCGAAGATCAACAAATGAGTGTTAGCCTTAAGAAGAGCAGTAGAGATCTGCTATGCACGTCAGGCAACATATACCATCCGATAGGATATGAATGCATGTGACCACAGAAACTGCAGTGTATGTCGCATAAAATAAAGGGCCCCATACACTAGGACGATAATGCCCGATTTCATCCGATTTCGGGCATTCGGCTTGATATATCGGATGAAATCGGGCATTTTGGAAGTGTTTCCGATCCGATCCACGTTCCTATGACCATCGGATCCTCCAGATTGAATGTGCTGCACATTCAATCACGTCCGACCCCGAAGGCATGGCTGGGATCACCCAAGATACATCGTATGCAAAAGGACAGCATACAATGTATCTTGGGCGATCCTGCCCCCCGGGAGGCTGCCGGGGTGATCGCCTGCGACATGTCAGATGGACATGTCGCAGAAGTGTATGGGGCCCTCAAGAGATCCAACATGTAGAGCCATCAGAGTTCCCCGCATTCCATCACCACACCCTGAACAGCCAATCTGTCAAATGTAGGTGAACAAGTCCGAACGCAGAGGCAACAGACCAGGTTTGCCCGCAAGTAGTGTATATTGTTGTCACTGCATGAAGAAACAGGGAAAGAGTAGAAGTCCGTTAATACACAAACTAACTGGCATACCCACATAGTAGACAAGGCCGTCCCTGTAGTAGACCCCACTAGAGCAGATAAAAGGAGAGGAGAACCTTACAAAACGCCTGTTGCAAGGACTATGGTCGATCAGACGTCCTGTGGATAGAAAGCCTAAGGTGGAGCACAATATGTTGACTCCATGCTGTTATAAGCATGCTACAATAGATGAATAGAGCATAATCCGCCTAAGTGTATGCAGCAGTAGTGTCGTCTGACCGGACTTCAGTAATCCACTCCCAAGGAGAAAAGATGTGACCCAAGACCTTTCCAGCAGTTATTTGCACTGGTCCGGAGACACAAATTGAGTAGTACTGGAAGTCCTATTGAAGGCCAACCAACGCTCCCAGAAGGAGAGAACACTAACTGAGGCGAGGATCCAACAAGATAATTTCATACAGTTCTGGAGAGTATCCAATGGCGTCTACACTCTCAGACTAAAGACGCTGTCTTTGCCGAGACCTGAGGAAAACGTCCTTCATTAAACTACCAGGCTAGTAGAGGACTGAAAAACACAAGGATCTGTGTTAAAGTGCATAAGGACAGGGAGAACATACAAACTCCAGTCTTCTATGGCCAAACCCTGAGTGCTGTGAGTCAGCAACGCTATTTGTAATCATATCTGGAAGTAGTAATAATAACCGTAATTCTAGACAGAGTTATCGCCAATAAAAATGTCATCTATATAGATATATCTATACATAACACCTAAAAATATATAACATATTGTATACAGCCCTGTATATACATCCCTAGAATATATATTTTGGTGCCAGCTTATGCAACGCAGACCCCAGCGCTATTAATAAGTGGTCTGAGCGGGGTTTGAACTAGGGACCCAGAGCATGGTATGCCAGCGTTCTAACCACTGGGTCCTCTGGCCATTTGTGTGTGTGTGCAGGGTACCTCATTGTGGGCAGGGAACTAAATATTTGGGATATAGAGCCTGCCAGTTATAAAAACCACTGGTACTGTGAGTCACCACACTAAAGATGGGAGCTTACTATGGGGGTCATTCCGAGTTGATCGCACGTAGCAACTTTTTGCTGCTCGTGCGATCAACTAGACGCCGCCTGTGGGGGAGTGTATTTTGCTATGCTAAAAAAGTTTTGTGAAAAAGACTTTCCCTGCAGTTACTTATGCCGTGCAATGAATCCAAAGATAAAGGTCCCGGAATTGACGTCAGACATGCGCCCTCCAAACGCCTCGACACGCCTGCGTTCGGATCTCCACACCCAGAAAATGGTGAGTAGACGCCCCGATCCGCCTCCCAGCTGTCAATCTTCTTGCGATCCACACTACAACCGCTTTCTTCGTTCCCGGTGTCGTTGCCCAGCGACTGCCATCAAAGAGCAACAACGCGCCTGAGCATTGCGTCCACCACGCATGCGCAGAACCGACCCGTTCGCACCGCTGCGATGAACCGCAGTTGCGAACGGGTCAGAATGACCCCCTATGTCTCCTGCCCTTGTCTCTACGGAGCTTAGCTCCGCCCCCACCCACATGGCGCCTACATTTAGAAATGCTTTACTGCAATTGGCGCGCATCTGCTGTTTTAAATTAACCGTACCCAGAGAGGGTATTAATGGAATCAGTAGCACCCCCGGAGGTGTATCCCCTGGTGCGCATAGAACGGGAGTGACAAATGTCCACAGACAGTGTGGGCTGGCAGGCAGATCTGATGTAAGTCTCTCCTGCCACGGGCAACACTTTAGCATGTAGCAGATGTCTCCAGAGCTACTCACTGCTAGTGTTGGACCCCATGCTCGTGTAGCCACATAGCCCCGCAAAATGGCCCCCGCAGTGCGGGAGCTCCCTGTGTCCGCAGTTCATTTTCTGGAGCCCTGCTGAGTGAACTCTGTCTTACCTGGGAGCGCTTCCCTGGATGCCGCACTGCCGCCAGTTTGACCCCGCCCCGGGCTCCCTGCTAGTCTGGACTCCTGGTTTAAAAGATGGCGCTCAAGTGTAGTGAGGGGAGTGTTAGCTAACACACTGGGGATCGGGGCAACAGCAGGACTGAGCGACTATAATGGTTTCTGAACACCAGCCTGTCTATATTGTGCTCCATGGGATTAGCCCACTAAGCCACCGGGATTCACATACAGGGTCCATCGTGACGTGCTCAGATGAACTGAACCGACCGCTTCAGCAAACAGCGTCTTGCTGGAGGTGGGAACATGAGTGGGAGCCGCTGCGGAAGAGAGATAGCGTACCTGTCAGTGTCGTTTCTCTCTGCTCCAGGCTAGAATTCTCAGTCTGTTGAATAGCCGCCCTGTAGATTCCGGAGCCTGGTAACAGGGATTCTCCATACATACCACTCTTCATACTTCAGCCATGCTGCCGGTGGCGGAGGGCTGCTGGATGCGAGACACCCAGGGACAGATGTCCCTGCAGCCGGGACTCAGGCTCCAGACCCCGCAGGGTGGGACCGAGCCCCTCTGGCAGCTCCCACATAGCAGCCTGGCAGGGGCAAACTGTCAGACTGTTGAAGTATTAAGAAAATAAAATATCTCTAAAGTGCCGGCTCACCTTATCACCCCATCTATACCCCATAGTACTGGACTCCAGCGTCCCCTATGGATGATAGAGAAATACACTGTTATCATTGAAAGTCTCTGAGTGCCGCTGAACCTGTTTCCATACTATATATATATATATATATATATAATGTGTTCAGTATGATTTCCCGAAGGACGGGATGCCGGCGGTCAGGATATAGCAGCATCCTGTCCATCAGAATGCCGATATGTCCCCTCTAAAGTACCCTAACCCTCTTCTGCCCCCTACCCTAACCCTCCCTTGTGGGTGCCTAAACCTAACTCTCCTTTCCTCACTGCCTAAACCTAACCCTTCCTTCCCCACTGCCTAAACCTAACCCTTCCTTCCCCACTGCCTAAACCTAACCCTTCCTTCCCCACTGCCTAAACCTAATTCTTCCTTCCCCACTGTCTAAACCTAATCCTTCCTTCCCCACTGCCTAAACCTAACCCTTCCTTCCCCACTGCCTAAACCTAACCCTCCTTTCCTCACTGCCTAAACCTAACCCTTCCTTCCCCACTGCCTAAACCTAACCCTTCCTTCCCCACTGCCTAAACTTAACCCTTCCTTCCCCACTGCCTAAACCTAACCCTCCCTTCCTCACTGCCTAAACCTAACCCTTCCTTCCCCACTGCCTAAACCTAACCCTTCCTTCCCCACTGCCTAAACCTAACCTTTCCTTCCCCACTGCCTAAACCTAACCCTCCTTTCCTCACTGCCTAAACCTAACCCTTCCTTCCCCACTGCCTAAACCTAACCCTTCCTTCCCCACTGCCTAAACCTAACCTTTCCTTCCCCACTGCCTAAACCTAACCCTCCTTTCCTCACTGCCTAAACCTAACCCTTCCTTCCCCACTGCCTAAACCTAACCCTCCCTTCCTCACTGCCTAAACCTAACCCTTCCTTCCCCACTGCCTAAACCTAACCCTCCTTTCCCCACTGCCTAAACCTAACCCTTCCTTCCCCACTGCCCAAACCTAACCCTCCCTTCCTCACTGCCTAAACCTAACCCTCCCTTCCCCACTGCCTAAACCTAACCCTCCCTTCCCCACTGCCTAAACCTAACCCTTCCTTTCCCACTACCTAAACCTAACCCTACCTTCCCCGCTGCCTAAACCTAACCTTACTTCCCCACTGCCTAAACCTAACCCCCCCTTCCCCACTGCCTAAACCTAACCCTCCCTTCCCCACTGCCTAAACCTAACCCTCCCTCCCCTGCTGCCTAAACCTAACCTTCTTCCCCACTGCCGAAACCTAACCTTCCCTTCCCCACTGCCTAAACCTAATCATTCCTTCCTCACTGCCTAAACCTAACCCTCCCCTCAATGTGCCTAACCCTCCATCCCCGGTTCCGAACCGTAACCTTCCCGGCCCTGCACCCTAACCCCCCTTCTCCTGCCTAAACCTACCCACCCCCCACCCCCCGCGCGCAGCAGGACGCGTGCGCATCCTGCTGAATGGACATTCGGGATTCCGACTGTCGGGAATGTGAGTACGGTAATCCTGTGCTGCGTCGGCATATAGATGCCGGGATTACGTCAGGAAGCTATCTGCTTCCTATGAATATATATATATATACACAAACACACACATATACATATATTTTTTTAAAGTTAGTCTTGATAAAAGGGCAGAAGCCCTGAAACATTGACAACTAAACTGTGTCTTCTATTATTCTAAGTCTCTATGAGTGCCAGCCCATTCTTGCTGCTTTACATTTGTCTTTGGGAGCAGGGCACCGGAGCATTCATTACATTAACTAGTGGAGTGTCGGACCTTGTGTTTATATATATTTCTCTGACGTCCTAGTGGATGCTTGGTACTCCGTAAGGACCATGGGGAATAGACGGGCTCCGCAGGAGACTGGGCACTTTTTTAAAGAATGTCACGATCCGGGTATCTGGACGCCATTACTTACCCTTCAGATGCCTCCTGAGGCTGGCTCAGCGTTCCAGGACCGGATCCCATCTGTTACACTGATGTCCACATTCCTGCCTCCTCTCCTGTCACTCTGAGACGCGGTCACCGCGGCGCCATGTAACATCTGGAATGGCGTTCCCCGCGGCCTCCACCGCTGTCCCTGAGTTCCTGCATGCAGAGTGTCAGAGTGGCGATTACGTCAGCCGCGGCCTCCGCTGTGCCCGCGTGGTTTAGATGTGCAATCATCAGTCTGGCGTCTCCTGTCTCCTGTGGCCGGCGCCGCCATTGCTGTTTCAATTCTCACATGGATTACAAACCAAACTTCCCTCCAAGTGTCTGCATGGGCGCAGCCATCTTGGATTTTGTCATCTGATCATTTCCACCAATCTGCTGTCTGTATTGTTAATCTGCATAATTGCCTAGCCAACCCCTTCCTTGCTGCAGGTATAAATATGCTGTGCCTGAGCAAGGAAGGCGTCAGTGCTTTGGTTGTCTAACCTAGTTCCAGTTTGTCTCTCTCCTGTGGTTGTCTTCCAGGTTCCAGCTCCTGTCTCCAGACTTCTGCTATAGAGACCCGCACCAGCATTCCATCTGCGGTGTAGCCTGACTCTCCGATCCATTCTGGACTCACCTGTTTCCAGCTACAACAATCACCTGCTTCCAGCCCAGCTTCCAGCAGTGTACAGCTTCTCTTAAAGGGCCGGTGTCCTTTCTGCAGTTTACCACTCTCCACCGGTATTATTATTTCACCGCTCTCAAACAATCACCTGCTTCCAGCCCAGCTTCCAGCAGTGTATAGCTTCTCTTAAAGGGCCGGTGTCCTTTTCTGCAGTTTACCACTCTCCACCGGAATTATTATTTCACCGCTCTCAAACTCCAAACTTCATTATTATTTCATCGCTCTCAAGTTCGTTTATTATTTAACTGGTTCCAGCCAGTATCCACTCCGTACCAACAACAGTCTGGTTCCAGCCAGTATCCACAGCAGCCGTTTTACCTTCAGCAGCCCAGCCTTTCCTGGAACATCAGCTGGTACGATCCTGGGTTCTCTCCATTGCTACAGTCAGGCCTGGTAAGGACTTTCCAACTATAAGATTATAAGAACTGTCTCACACTACCAGTGCCTGTGGCCCTTGCCACCCTGTAGTACCCAGGAATTGTATTTATCCTCTGTTGACTTTTATGTTTCCTTTTACTGCTGCTGTGTTACGGAGTTTGTCATAATAAACATCATTGACTTTTATCCTGGTTGTCGTGGTCACGCCTTCGGGCAGTTATTCTACATGTTACTTACATGTCTAGGGGTCTGATACAACCTCCCAGGTTCCGTTACATCTCAGCCCCTACAACTGAGGCTGCCTCCCGTCAGCTCAGGCCCTCAGTTGTGACAGTAAGCACTGACCTAATGAATCCAGCCGGAGACCAGGATCAAGCGGCCAGGCCAATGCAAGAACTGGCAGCCCGACTTGAACATCAGGAGGCTGCACAGGGCCACATCATCCGCTGTCTCCAGGATCTCTCTACACGGCTGGATGGGATTCAAACGACCCTCCGTGGACCTGGCACGTCCGGTGCGTCCACTACAGTGACACCAGCTGTAACCCCACCCACCTTACCCATTTCCAGTCCACATCTTCATCTTCCAACGCCAGCAAAATTTGATGGATCTCCAAGGTTCTGCAGGGGATTTCTCAATCAATGTGAAATCCACTTTGAGCTTCTACCTTGCAATTTCTTCAGTGACCGTACCAAAATTGCCTATATCATCTCCCTTCTCAGTGGCTCAGCCCTTGACTGGGCATCACCTTTATGGGAGAAGTCTGATCCCCTGCTATCCTCCTATACTGACTTTGTAGCTACATTCAGGCGCATCTTCGACGAGCCAGGCCGGATAACATCTGCTTCATCTGAGATTCTCCGTTTACGCCAGGAAACACGTACTGTGGGACAGTATCTTATACAGTTTAAAATCCTGGCATCCGAACTGGCATGGAACGACGAGGCCCTGTATGCTGCATTCTGGCATGGCTTATCAGAACGCATCAAGGATGAGTTAGCTACCAGAGACTTGCCCTCTAAGTTGGATGAGCTAATTTCTCTTTGCACGAAGGTTGATCTACGTTTCAGAGAGAGAGCAACTGAGCGAGGAAGATCATCTACTCCTAAATCTTCTGCTCCTCCTCCTCGTCAACCATCTCCATCCAAGGATGAGCCTATGCAAATTAGTCGTTCCCGTCTATCTCCCGCTGAGCGCCGAAGACGTCTCTCTGAGTCTCTCTGTCTCTACTGTGCAGCTCCGTCGCACACTATCAATGCCTGTCCCAAACGTCCGGGAAACTCCAGATCCTAGCTCGCCAAGGAGAGGGCCGGCTAGGAGTAATGATCTCCTCTCCATCTCCTCATGACTGTAACCTCCCAGTGTCGCTCCAAATTGCTCAACGTTACAGGAACGTCATTGCCCTCCTTGATTCCGGAGCAGCTGGGAATTTCATAACCGAAGCTTATGTTAAACGGTGGTCCCTACCCACCGAGAGACTGTCCTCGTCCATCTCTTTGACTGCCGTGGATGGCAGCAAGATTTTTGACGCAGTCATTTCCTTAAGGACTCTTCCAGTTCGTCTGAGAGTGGGAGTTCTTCATTCTGAGTATATTTCTTTTTTAGTGATTCCAAGAGCCACACATCCAGTGGTTTTAGGCCTTCCATGGCTCCGTCTCCACAACCCATCAATTGACTGGACGACTACGCAAATACTGGCATGGGGTTCCTCCTGTGCTGAGACTTGTTTAGCCAAAGTTCTTCCTGTTTGTTCTTCCTTCCCCAGGTCATCTGATGTTCCGCCTCCTCCATATCAAGACTTCACGGACGTGTTCAGTAAAGCCTCTGCTGATATCCTTCCTCCTCATAGAGAATGGGACTGCCCAATCGACCTCATTCCAGGGAAGGTTCCACCGCGAGGCCGAACTTATCCGTTGTCTCTGCCTGAGACACACTCCATGGAAGAGTACATCAAAGAGAACCTGGCGAAGGGTTTCATCCGACCATCTTCTTCTCCAGCCGGCGCAGGCTTCTTCTTCGTTAAGAAGAAAGACGGTGGTCTGCGTCCGTGCATCGACTACAGAGGTCTGAACGACATTACCGTCAAGAACCGATACCCTTTACCCCTGATTACCGAGCTCTTTGATAGAGTTAGTGGTGCAACTATTTTCACAAAGCTGGACTTGAGGGGTGCCTATAATCTCATCCGAATCCGTGAGGGTGACGAGTGGAAGACCGCCTTTAACACCCGTGACGGACATTAGGAGTACCTCGTCATGCCCTTCGGATTGAGCAACGCTCCAGCAGTCTTCCAGCACTTCGTGAATGAGATTTTCAGGGACATCTTGTACCGCCATGTCGTGGTTTATCTAGACGACATCCTCATCTTTGCTAATAATCTCGAAGATCATCGTTTCTGGGTAAAAGAGGTTCTTTCCCGTCTCCGTGTCAATCACCTCTATTGTAAATTGGAGAAGTGTGTGTTTGAAGTTAAAACCATTCCGTTTCTAGGTTACATTGTGTCCGGTTCCGGACTAGAGATGGATCCTGAGAAACTCCAAGCAATCCAGAATTGGCCTATACCCTTAAGCCTCAAAGGGGTCCAGAGGTTCTTAGGGTTCGCCAATTATTATAGAAAATTTATACGAGACTTTTCCACCATTGTGGCGCCTATCACTGCATTAACCAAGAAAGGTGCTAATCCGTCCAAGTGGTCCGAGGAAGCTACACAGGCCTTTCACCTTCTGAAGCAACGGTTCATCTCTGCACCAGTTCTGAAACAGCCCGACACCGACTCTCCTTTTATCTTAGAGGTAGATGCCTCCTCCGTTGGAGTAGGAGCAGTGTTATCCCAGAGGGCCAAAGATGGACATCTACATCCTTGCAGTTTCTTCTCCCGGAAGTTCTCCCCAGCTGAGCGCAACTATGCCATTGGCGATCAGGAGTTGCTAGCCATCAAGCTCGCTCTGGAGGAGTGGAGATACCTGTTGGAGGGAGCTTCCCACTCAATCACCATACTTACCGACCACAAAAATCTTTTATATCTCAAAGGCGCACAATGTCTGAATCCTCGTCAGGCCAGATGGGCACTTTTCTTCTCTAGGTTTGACTTTAAACTCCAGTTCTGTCCGGGTTCTCAGAATCGTAAGGCCGATGCCCTTTCCCGCTCATGGGAGCAAGAAAATGAGTCCGAGTCTGCAGACAAGCATCCTATTATTAATCCGTTGGCATTCTCCACGGTAGGGATGGACTCTACGCCTCCACCAGGGAAAAGTTTTGTTAAGCCAGTTCTAAGGAAGAAGCTCATGCATTGGGCCCATGCTTCCCGTTTTGCTGGACATACAGGCATTCAGAAAACCCTTGAATTTATTTCTAGGTCCTACTGGTGGCCAACTCTGAAGAAGGACGTTATGGAATTTATTGCCTCCTGCCCAAAGTGTGCCCAACACAAAGTCTCCCGCCAGTCGCCTGCGGGGCAACTGGTTCCATTATCTGTTCCCCGTCGACCTTGGACCCATTTGTCGATGGACTTTGTTTCCGATCTACCTATCTGCAACAAGTTTAATACCATCTGGGTGGTAGTTGACCGGTTCACCAAGATGGCACATTTCATCCCTCTCACCGGTCTTCCGTCAGCTTCCAAGTTGGCTCAAGTGTTTATACAAGAGATCTTCCGACTTCACGGTCTTCCTGAAGAGATCATCTCGGATCGTGGAGTACAATTTGTAGCCAAATTTTGGCGAAGTTTGTGTCAAGCCCTCCAAGTCAAGTTAAAGTTTTCCACGGCTTACCATCCTCAGACCAATGGTCAAACCGAGAGGGTGAATCAGGACTTGGAGGCCTTCCTCCGTATATATGTGTCTTCCTCTCAAGATGACTGGGTTCAACTCCTTCCTTGGGCCGAGTTCAGCCACAACAATCAATACCATTCCTCATCTTCTTCTACACCATTCTTCATTAATTATGGATTCCACCCTAAAGTCCCAGAATTCCAACTGCTTCCCGCAACTTCTGTTCCAGCAGTGGATGTCACCTTGCGTCAGTTTTCAAATAACTGGAGGAACGTCCGCGCAGCCCTGCTTAAAGCCTCATTCAGGTATAAGAAGTTTGCCGATAGGAAGCGTAGAGCGGTTCCTGCTCTCAAGGTGGGTGATCGTGTGTGGCTGTCCACGAAGAATTTGAGGTTGAGAGTTCCCAGCATGAAATTTGCACCTCGCTACATCGGACCCTTCAAGATTGAACAAGTCATCAATCCTGTTGCCTACAGGTTACAGTTACCATCCTTCTTGAAAATACCCAGGACATTTCATGTTTCTTTGTTGAAACCGCTGATCCTGAATCGGTTTCATTCCGCACTTCCTCCAGCTCCCAAAGTTCAGACTCAACGGGGAGTCGAGTACGAGGTGGCCAAGATTTTGGACTCACGTTTCCGTTACGGTCAGTTACAATACCTCATTGACTGGAAGGGCTATGGTCCTGAAGAACGCTCTTGGACCAATGCCTCAGACGTCCATGCTCCTGCCTTGGTCCGAAATTTCCACGCAAAGTTTCCTTTAAAGCCTAAGAAGTGTCCTGGGGCCACTCCTAAAGGGGGGGGTGCTGTCACGATCCGGGTATCTGGACGCCATTACTTACCCTTCAGATGCCTCCTGAGGCTGGCTCAGCGTTCCAGGACCGGATCCCATCCGTTACACTGATGTCCACATTCCTGCCTCCTCTCCTGTCACTCTGAGACGCGGTCACCGCGGCGCCATGTAACATCTGGAATGGCGTTCCCCGCGGCCTCCACCGCTGTCCCTGAGTTCCTGCATGCAGAGTGTCAGAGTGGCGATTACGTCAGCCGCGGCCTCCGCTGTGCCCGCGTGGTTTAGATGTGCAATCATCAGTCTGGCGTCTCCTGTCTCCTGTGGCCGGCGCCGCCATTGCTGTTTCGATTCTCACATGGATTACAAACCAAACTTCCCTCCAAGTGTCTGCATGGGCGCAGCCATCTTGGATTTTGTCATCTGATCATTTCCACCAATCTGCTGTCTGTATTGTTAATCTGCATAATTGCCTAGCCAACCCCTTCCTTGCTGCAGGTATAAATATGCTGTGCCTGAGCAAGGAAGGCGTCAGTGCTTTGGTTGTCTAACCTAGTTCCAGTTTGTCTCTCTCCTGTGGTTGTCTTCCAGGTTCCAGCTCCTGTCTCCAGACTTCTGCTATAGAGACCCGCACCAGCATTCCATCTGCGGTGTAGCCTGACTCTCCGATCCATTCTGGACTCACCTGTTTCCAGCTACAACAATCACCTGCTTCCAGCCCAGCTTCCAGCAGTGTACAGCTTCTCTTAAAGGGCCGGTGTCCTTTCTGCAGTTTACCACTCTCCACCGGTATTATTATTTCACCGCTCTCAAACAATCACCTGCTTCCAGCCCAGCTTCCAGCAGTGTATAGCTTCTCTTAAAGGGCCGGTGTCCTTTTCTGCAGTTTACCACTCTCCACCGGAATTATTATTTCACCGCTCTCAAACTCCAAACTTCATTATTATTTCATCGCTCTCAAGTTCGTTTATTATTTAACTGGTTCCAGCCAGTATCCACTCCGTACCAACAACAGTCTGGTTCCAGCCAGTATCCACAGCAGCCGTTTTACCTTCAGCAGCCCAGCCTTTCCTGGAACATCAGCTGGTACGATCCTGGGTTCTCTCCATTGCTACAGTCAGGCCTGGTAAGGACTTTCCAACTATAAGATTATAAGAACTGTCTCACACTACCAGTGCCTGTGGCCCTTGCCACCCTGTAGTACCCAGGAATTGTATTTATCCTCTGTTGACTTTTATGTTTCCTTTTACTGCTGCTGTGTTACGGAGTTTGTCATAATAAACATCATTGACTTTTATCCTGGTTGTCGTGGTCACGCCTTCGGGCAGTTATTCTACATGTTACTTACATGTCTAGGGGTCTGATACAACCTCCCAGGTTCCGTTACATCTCAGCCCCTACAACTGAGGCTGCCTCCCGTCAGCTCAGGCCCTCAGTTGTGACAAAGAAAAGATTAGGTACTACATCTGGTGTGCACTGGCTCCTCCCTCTATGCCCCTCCTCCAGACCTTAGTTAGAATCTGTGCCCGGCCTGAGCTGGATGCACTTAGTGGGCTCTCCTGAGTTCACTATAAAGAAAAGAATTTGTTAGGTTTTTTATTTTCAGTGAGATCTGCTGGCAACAGACTCACTGCTACGTGGGACTGAGGGGAGAGAAGCGAACCTACCTGCTTGCAGCTAGGTGGGCTTCTTAGGCTACTGGACACCATTAGCTCCAGAGGGACCGAACACAGGCCCAGTCCTCGGTCGTCCGGTCCCGGAGCAGCGCCGCCGTCCCCCTTGCAGAGCCAGAAGAACCGAAGAGAAGTTGAAAATCGGCGGCTGAAGACTCCGGTCTTCATTAAGGTAGCGCACAGCACTGCAGCTGTGCGCCATTGCTCCCTCTGCACACCACACACTCCGGTCACTGATGGGTGCAGGGCGCTGGGGGGGGGGGGGGCGCCCTGGGCAGCAATTAGAGTACCTTCCATGGCTAAATAGCACATAATACAGCTAATAAACTGTATATGTGCATAATCCCCCGCCATTAAGCATATAAAAAAGCGGGAGAAGCCAGCCGAGAAAGGGGCGGGGCTATCTTCCTCAGCACACGGGCGCCATTTTCTCTTCACAGCTCCGCTGGAAGGCAGCTCCCCAGGCTCTCCCCTGCAGTTTCCAGGCTTCAAGGGTAAAAAAGAGAGGGGGGGGCACTAAATTTAGGCGCAAACTGTGTATAATAAGCTGCTATAGGGAAAAATCACACTTTAGTGTAAATCCCTGGTTATATAGCGCTGTGGTGTGTGCTGGCATACTCTCTCTCTGTCTCCCCAAAGGACTTTGTGGGGTCCTGTCCTCAGTCAGAGCATTCCCTGTGTGTGTGTGCGGTGTGTCGGTACGGCTGTGTCGACATGTTTGATGAGGACGCTTACGTGGAGGCGGAGCAGGAGCCGATAAGTGTGATGTCGCCCCCTGCGGGGCCGACACCAGAGTGGATGGATATGTGGAAGGTATTAACCGACAGTGTCAACTCCTTGCATAAAAGGTTTGATGACGTAACAGCTTTGGGACAGCCGGCATCTCAGCCCGCGCCTGCCCAAGCGTCTCAGAGGCCATCAGGGGCTCAAAAACGCCCGCTACCTCAGATGGCAGACACAGATGTCGACACGGAGTCTGACTCCAGTGTCGACGAGGATGAGGCAAATGTGCAATCCACAAGGGCCATCCGATGCATGATTACGGCAATGAAAAATGTGTTGCACACAAAAAAGGGTATTATGTTTGGGGAGAAAAGCAGCCAGTGACTTTTACCCCATCTGATGAGTTAAATGAATTGTGTGAAGAAGCGTGGGGTTCCCCAGATAAGAAACTAGTAATTTCTAAGCGGTTACTAATGGCGTACCCTTTCCCGCCAACGGATAGGTTACGCTGGGAGACATCCCCTAAGGTGGACAAGGCGCTCACACGCTTATCAAAAAAGGTGGCACTGCCTTCTCAGGATACGGCCGCCTTAAAGGAGCCTGCAGATAGAAAGCAGGAGGCTATCCTGAAGTCTGTGTATACACACTCAGGTACTATATTGAGACCTGCTATTGCTTCAGCATGGATGTGTAGTGCTGCAGCAGCGTGGTCTGATTCCCTGTCTGATAACATTGATTCCCTGGACAGGGACACTATATTGCTAACCATAGAGCATATTAAAGACGTAGTCTTATATATGAGAGATGCACAGAGGGACATTTGCCGGCTGGCATCTAGAATTAATGCGATGTCCATTTCTGCCCGGAGAGTATTATGGACTCGGCAGTGGACAGGTGATGCTGACTCTAAAAGGCACATGGAAATTTTGCCTTATAAGGGTGTGGAATTGTTTGGGGACGGTCTTTCGGACCTCGTATCCACAGCAACAGCTGGGAAGTCGACTTTTTTACCTCAGGTTCCCTCACAGCCTAAGAAAGCACCGTATTATCAAGTACAGTCCTTTCGGCCTCAGAAAGGCAAGCGGGTTAGAGGCGCGTCCTTTCTGCCCAGAGGCAGGGGTAGAGGGAAAAAGCTGCACCATACAGCCAGTTCCCAAGAACAAAAATCCTCCCCTGCTTCCACTAAGTCCACCGCATGACGCTGGGGCTCCACATGTGGAGCCAGGTGCGGTGGGGGCCCGTCTCCGGAACTTCAGCGACCAGTGGGTTCGCTCACAGGTGGATCTCTGGGTTCTACAAGTGGTATCTCAGGGATACAAGCTGGAGTTCGAGACGTCTCCCCCTCGCCGTTACCTCAAATCAGCCTTGCCAGCTACTCCCCAGAACAGGGAGGTAGTACTGGCGGCAATTCACAAGCTGTACCTCCAGCAGGTGATAATCAAAGTTCCCCTCCTTCAACAGGGACGGGGTTACTATTCCACAATGTTTGTGGTACCGAAACCAGACGGTTCGGTGAGACCCATTCTAAATTTGAAATCCTTGAACACTTATATAAGGAAGTTCAAGTTCAAAATGGAATCGCTCAGGGCGGTTATTGCAAGCCTGGAAGAGGGGGATTACATGGTATCACTGGACATCAAGGATGCTTACCTACATGTCCCCATTTACCCACCTCACCAAGTGTACCTCCGGTTTGTGGTACAGGACTGCCATTACCAATTCCAGACGTTGCCGTTTGGTCTGTCCACGGCACCGAGGGTATTTACCAAAGTAATGGCCGAAATGATGATACTCCTTCGAAATAAGGGAGTTATAATTATCCCGTACTTGGACGATCTCCTTATAAAGGCGAGGTCCAGGGAGCAGTTGTTGGTCGGAGTAGCACTATCTCAGGAAGTGCTACAACAGCACGGCTGGATTCTGAATATCCCAAAGTCGCAGCTGGTTCCTACGACGCGTCTGCTGTTCCTGGGTATGATTCTGGACACAGAACAGAAGAAGGTGTTTCTCCCGGAGGAGAAGGCCAAGGAGTTGTCATCTCTGGTCAGAGACCTCCTGAAACCAAAACAGGTGTCGGTGCATCACTGCACGCGAGTCCTGGGAAAGATGGTAGCTTCTTACGAGGCAATTCCATTCGGCAGGTTCCATGCAAGGATCTTTCAGTGGGATCTGTTAGACAAGTGGTCCGGATCGCATCTTCAGATGCATCGGCTGATCACCCTGTCCCAGAGGGCCAGGGTGTCTCTGCTGTGGTGGCTGCAGAGTGCTCATCTTCTCGAGGGCCGCAGATTCGGCATACAGGACTGGGTCCTGGTGACCACGGATGCAAGCCTCCGAGGTTGGGGGGCAGTCACTCAGGGAAAAAACTTCCAAGGACAATGGTCGAGTCAGGAGGCTTCCCTACACATAAATATTCTGGAACTAAGGGCCATTTACAATGCCCTAAGTCAGGCAAAACCCCTGCTTAAAAACCAGCCGGTGCTGATTCAGTCAGACAACATCACGGCGGTCGCCCATGTAAACCGACAGGGCGGCACAAGAAGCAGGATGGCGATGGCAGAAGCCACAAGGATTCTCCGATGGGCGGAAAATCACGTGATAGCACTGTCAGCAGTGTTCATTCCGGGAGTGGACAACTGGGAAGCAGACTTCCTCAGCAGGCACGACCTCCACACGGGAGAGTGGGGACTTCATCCAGAAGTCTTCCAGCTGATTGTAAATCGTTGGGAAAGGCCACAGGTGGACATGATGGCGTCCCGCCTCAACAAAAAGCTAAAAAGATATTGCGCCAGGTCAAGGGACCCGCAGGCGATAGCTGTGGACGCTCTAGTGACACCGTGGGTGTACCAGTCGGTTTATGTGTTCCCTCCTCTTCCTCTCATACCAAAGGTACTGAGGATAATAAGAAAGAGAGGAATAAGAACTATACTCCTCGTTCAGGATTGGCCAAGAAGGACTTGGTACCCGGAACTACAAGAAATGATCTCAGAGGACCCTTGGCCTCTGCCTCTCAGACAGAACCTGCTACAGCAGGGGCCCTGTCTGTTCCAAGACTTACCGCGGCTGCGTTTGACGGCATGGCGGTTGAACGCCGGATCCTGATGGAAAAGGGCATTCCGGTTGAAGTCATTCCTACGCTGATAAAAGCTAGGAAGGATGTGACAGCAAAACATTATCACCGCATATGGCGAAAATATGTTGCTTGGTGTGAGGCTATGAAGGCCCCAACAGAAGAATTTCAGCTGGGTCGATTTCTGCACTTCCTACAGTCGGGAGTGACTATGGGCCTAAAATTGGGATCCATTAAAGTCCAGATTTCGGCCCTGTCTATTTTCTTTCAAAAAGAACTGGCTTCACTGCCTGAAGTTCAGACGTTTGTTAAGGGAGTGCTGCATATTCAGCCCTCTTTTGTGCCTCCAGTGGCACCTTGGGATCTCAACGTTGTGTTGGATTTCCTAAAATCACATTGGTTTGAGCCACTTCAGACCGTGGAGTTGAAATATCTCACGTGGAAAGTGGTCATGCTTTTGGCCTTGGCTTCGGCTAGGCGTGTGTCAGAATTGGCGGCTTTGTCCTGTAAAAGCCCCTATCTGATCTTCCATATGGACAGGGCAGAATTGAGGACTCGTCCCCAATTTCTCCCTAAGGTGGTATCAGCGTTTCATTTGAACCAACCTATTGTGGTGCCTGCGGCTACTCGGGACTTGGAGGCCTCCAAGTTGCTGGATGTAGTCCGGGCCCTGAAAATCTATGTTTCCAGGACGGCTAGAGTCAGAAAAACTGACTCGCTGTTTATCCTGCATGCACCCAACAAGCTGGGTGCACCTGCTTCTAAGCAGACTATTGCTCGCTGGATCTGTGGCACGATTCAACTTGCACATTCTGCGGCTGGACTGCCGCATCGTAAATCAGTCAAAGCCCATTCCACGAGGAAGGTGGGCTCTTCTTGGGCGGCTGCCCGAGGGGTCTCGGCTTTACAACTTTGCCGAGCTGCTACCTGGTCGGGATCAAACACGTTTGCAAAATTCTACAAGTTTGATACCCTGGCTGAGGAGGACCTTGAGTTTGCTCATTCGGTGCTGCAGAGTCATCCGCACTCTCCCGCCCGTTTGGGAGCTTTGGTATAATCCCCATGGTCCTTACGGAGTACCCAGCATCCACTAGGACGTCAGAGAAAATAAGATTTTACTCACCGGTAAATCTATTTCTCGTAGTCCGTAGTGGATGCTGGGAGCCCGTCCCAAGTGCGGAATTCTGCAATACTTGTATATAGTTATTGCTTAACTATAGGGTTTTTTGTTCTGAGCCATCAGTTTAATGAGGCTCAGTTGTTGTTCATACTGTTAACTGGGTATAGTTATCACGAGTTGTACGGCGTGATTGGTGTGGCTGGTATGAGTCTTACCCTGGATTCCAAATCCTTTCCTTGTAATGTCAGCTCTTCCGGGCACAGTTTCCCTAACTGAGGTCTGGAGGAGGGGCATAGAGGGAGGAGCCAGTGCACACCAGATGTAGTACCTAATATTTTCTTTAAAGAAGTGCCCAGTCTCCTGCGGAGCCCGTCTATTCCCCATGGTCCTTACGGAGTACCCAGCATCCACTACGGACTACGAGAAATAGATTTACCGGTGAGTAAAATCTTATTTTATATATATATATATATATATATATATATATATATATATAGAAGAAATTTGATGGATGGCACTCCAGGACTCAATTAAAAAATTACAGACAAAAGACAAGCAGTGTAGGCTGCACTGCTGGTCTTTTGCTTGTAATTTTTTCATTGAGTCCTGGAGTGCCATCCATCAAATTTCTTCTACTATTGCATCTGGAAGGGCACCCAGGCCAGTTGTCATGCAGTACTGGTGAGAGTGCCGGACGCTACCCTTGTTTATATATATATACGGCACTCTCAGCATAAGAAATAAGACCAGTTGTCTTGTCAACGTTACAATGTTATTGGATAAACATTTTCATCAAGACATACGTACATATGAATCACCCTCTTACCTATATACCTCCGCTCATCTGTCCAAGGCACCGCACGCCAGCCACGTACTGCTCAGCCAATAAAGGGGCGCCGGAGACAGTGTCACGGAGAGGGACCGGAGAACCTACTAAACGTGTAAAAAACAACAACATAAAACATACATTCAACAAATACATAAAACACAGTCACTAGTATTCAGACTAGGATTGAAGTTGTTGCTTATTATATGACATAACCATGACTACAGAAGTGTAGCAATTTCTACCACACAGATCACCCTGTTAGTTGTGCAGAATACATTTGGCTAATTATGCAATGTGTTTGTCAATAAATGAAAAAGAATCACTAGGTATACAAAATAAAAGAAATATCACAAAAAAACATGAAAGGCCCAGGTGTTCATTTAACCCCCGAGGAGATAAAGTATCCAAAAGGAAGATCCACTTTGATTCTGCTTTTAACAGTAAGAGACCACGATCCCCCCCCACTCTCTTGAGAGGTGGGATGTGGTCAATTATCCGGTGACTTAACGTTGATCAAGAGTGTCGCGCATCCACAAAATTGCCTATGTAATGTAAACCGCGGGGACACTAAGTAAATACACCACATATTTAGTGGTACAGGTTAACCGATGATGGATCTTAAATTTTTTACCTGTGTACGGTTGGCAAAAGGTGTCACCTGCAATCATGTGATTGCAAGTCATACAGCCAAGGCATTTAAAACACCTGGGCATTGGGGTTTCAAAAATGATGCAGTTATGAGGGAGGTTGGAAGGAATTGGATGTCCGTTTTTAACCAAAAAGTCACAAATATTTTTACCCCTCCTATACGCTGGCATTAAACGGGTATAAGATATGTTACTTCAATGTTAATCAGCTTGTATAATGGGCCAAAATGATTTAGTGATCTGGTTAATCTGAGAACTATGGTAATTACATTTATTCACCCAAAAACATCCTGCCATGACTCTTTTTCACCCTTGGATGTAAAGTTGTAGCACATGGGATTTTTAAAACCCTTTGTTTAAGAGCTATCAAATCAGACAGTAAGTATCCCCCTCCTGTTTGTAGTACAGGTTGAGTATCCCTTATCCAAAATGCTTGGGACCAGAGGTATTTTGGATATGGGATTTTTCCGTATTTTGGAATAATTGCATACAATAATGAGATATCATGGTGATGGGACCCAAGTCTAAGCACAGAATGTATTTATGTTTCATATACACCTTATACACACAGCCTGAAGGTCATTTTAGCCAATATTTTTTATAACTTTGTGCATTAAACAAAGTGTGTGTACATTCACACAATTCATTTATGTTTCTTATACACCTTATATACAGCCTGAAGGTCATTTAATACAATATTTTTAATAACTTTGTGTATTAAACAAGGTTTGTGTACATTGAGCCATCAAAAATCAAAAGTTTCACTATCTCACTCTCACTCAAAAAAGTCCGTATTTCGGAATATTCCGTATTTCGGATATTTGGATATGGGATACTCAACCTGTATTTAATAACCATCCCTTCAAGCGCTGTCTCCAGCACCGTTAGTATCATCACTGATGATATATCTTGCCCTAAGCACTTGGGATTATGGAAGTCCCCTCCGCAGTGGTATTGGAGATGACTGGATGCCTTAAGAATATTATTGCAATCCGTAGGTTTAGTAAAAAGATCGGTTTTAATCCTACCATCAACTATTTCAATATGTACATTTAAAAAATTCACACTGACAGTATCGGTGTAATAAGTGAATTTGACCGGAGAACGTGATTCATTATTGTTGTTAATAAGGGACTCCAGTACTTATCTTGGCCCTGTCCAAAACAAAAGGAGATCATCTATATACCATAAATATAACAGCATATTAGAGCTGATCTCAGGGTTGCTAAATAGTAATGCTTTCACAATTAGGAACATGTAACAATTAGCGAGTGAAGGGGATACATTACTTCCCATTGCGCAACTTTGTAATTGAACGTAGTGTGTGTTATTAAATACAAAATAGTTGCGCTGCAGGGTAAGATGTAGTAATTGTATAATAGATCTAAATTAGGCTCTTTATATATATAATTGATTATTTACAATAAGGGACCTAACAGAAACTACACCATCAGTAGTTAACTACTAAGTTTCCGGTTAAACCAGTACTGTATTCATTGCCAAAAATTCACAAGGATAGTCAAAAACCACCTGCTCGTCCTATCATCTCCGCTAGAGGTTCACTTTACCAGAGTATATCTATGGATCTTGATTACTTTTTACAGCCCTGTGTCCAGGCTAAATCTAGCTTCTTGAAAGACACCACGTCTCTGTTGAACAAACTAGCAGAGGATACCTCCACATTGTCTACTTGTCACCATTGATGTGAAGAATTTATATACTTGTATCCCGCATATTGACAGTCTAGCTTCTGTTAGGTCCCTTATTGCAAATAATCCATTATATAACGGCCCTAATATAGATCTGTTGATGCAATTACTACATCTTACCCTACAGCGCAACTATTTTGTATTTAATAACACACACTACGTTCAATTACAAAGTTGCGCGATGGGAAGTAATGTATCACCTTCGCTAGCTAATTGTTACATGTTCCTAATTGTGAAAGCATTACTATTTAAGCAACCCTGAGATCAGCTATAATGTGCTGTTATATTTACGGCATATAGATGATCTCCTTTCGTTTTGGACAGGGCCAAGAGAAGTACTGGAGTCCCTTATTAACAACCATAACGAATCATGTTCTCCGGTCAAATTCACTTATTACATTGATGCAGTCAGTGAATTTTTTGGATGTACATATTGAAATAGTTGATGGTAGGATTAAAAACAATCTTTTTACTAAACCTACAGATCGCAATAATATTAAGTCATCCAGTCGTTACCACTGCGGAGGGGACTTCCATATTCCCAAATGCTTAAGGCAAGACATATCATCAATGTGTATTGGCCCTCATTCCGAGTTGATCGGTCGCAAGGCGAATTTAGCAGAGTTACACACGCTTAGTCTACGCCTACTGGGAGTGTATCTTAGCATCTTAAAAGTGCGAACGAAGTTTACGCAATATTGCGAACAAAAAAAACTTAGCAGTTTTAGAGTAGCTCCAGACTTACTCTGCCTGTGCGATCAGTTCAGTGCTTGTCGTTCCTGGTTTGACGTCACAAACACTCCCAGCGTTCGCCCAGACACTCCCCCGTTTCTCCGGCCACTCCTGCGTTTTTTCCGGAAACGGTAGCGTTTTCAGCCACACGCCCATAAAACGCCGTGTTTCCGCCCAGTAACACCCATTTCCTGTCAATCACACTACGTTCGCCGGTGCGAACAAAAAGCCGTGAGTAAAAATCCTTTCTTCATAGCAGAATTACTTAGCGCAGTCGCAGTGCGAACATTGCGCATGCGCTCTAAGCTGATTTTCACTGCGATGCGAAAAAAAAGAACGAGCGAACGACTCGGAATGAGGGCCATTGTTTTAACACTGCATATTCATTCATGTAAAACTATATTTAAAATTAGGACTATCAGCGCGTCCGTAGAAGCATATACCACTTCAAGCAGTTTGGAAGTTTTTTTGTAAAAAACACTGTTTAATTTACAGTATCCACGACTTAAAATGCAGGTAACATTTGGTCCAGGAAACTCCTGTATCCTGCACCAATTCTATGGACAGCTAAGCTCCTTATTTTTTTTATTTATTTTTTTGTACGTTTGTTACTTGCATTTTAAGTCGTGGATATTGTAAATGAAACTGGTTTATTAGATGAAAACTTCCAAACTGCTTGAAGTGGTATATGGTTTGACGGGCCCGCTGATGGTACCTAACCATCAGGATATAGTGTTTTTAAAGTACGAATCCAATAATTCTCACGAAGACATAGCTTTCTAAATCTATCTCCCCCTCTTTCAGTTCTAAGAATATGTTCTATACCTGTAATCTTTATTTGAGTCAAATCGTTACTATGAAACATTGTAAAGTGTTTATATAAATTATTCATACCACTCAACTTAGAAATATTTTGTTTATGTTCAAGGAACAACTACATTCCAGTATATAGATAATATACGTGGTGTCGCAGTTAATCAGTGATTTAATATCAAAAGTTTCTCCTGTCACCTTAGAAGTTCAATTTTTTACTTATTTCTCATAGATTGAACAATTTCACTTCTAAGGTGACAGGAGAAACTTTAGATATTAAATCATTGATTAACTGCAATACCACATATATTTTTGGGCTGACAGTACCAACACAAGCAACCAAGTGCTGCCCCCAAACAGGTGCTGGCCGTAGGCACATGCCTAATGGGAAATTCAACACTTTACATTAATAAAGGCTATTGGAAGTGTGGATAACTACAAAGGGACACTTTCTTTAAACACCACACTTTAGCAGGACTCTGACCAACTTGGGAGAGTGTATTTTTATGTGCATTACAGAGTAATATATATATATATATATATATATATAAAATTCCCAAGTGCGCTATATTAGATGTAATTACAAGCAATCTTCCAAAGAAACCCAAGTGGATGTCCACTAAGTACTAAAGAACATTGATTCCTGGGGACCTGAAAAACAGATGACCCCTCACCAGAAAATCACCCAAACAAGAAGCCTCTTGTTTGGGTGATTTTCTGGTGAGGGGTCATCAGTTTTTCAGGTCCCCAGGAATCAAAGTTCTTCAGTACTTAGTGGACATCCACTTGGGTTTCTTTGGAAGATTGCTTGTAATTACATCTAATACAGCACACTTGTGAATTGAGTTTTAATTTGTATGTTATTGAGATTTTTCAACAGAAATCTCTCCTGTAGTGCTACTGCTTTTATTTGGGCGCAAGATAAGGATGCTGTTGTTTTTTGTATGTATATATATATATATATATATATATATATATATATACATACATACATACACACACATTTTCTTATATTTTTTATTTGAAATAAAACTGTGTTTTCAGGTATCCAGGCTCATGTATATTTATTATTATTATTATTATTATTATTATTGTTACTTAGATTTTTGTTTATTAGTTTGACACAGGCCACTGGAGTGCGACTTAATCTATATATTTTCTATTATCCATATAACATCCTACTATAAGGCAGTATGATATGTATTTTTGGTATTCAGAAAGATTACTGTTACCAATTCTATGATATAACCAACAATTCACTGTTTGTGTTATGCCGATCAATCTAGGACCTAGTAAACCCTTTTTATAAATTATTACTCAGCCCAGACATTTTATATTCAAATTGAAAACAGAAAAAAAATTAACTTTAAGGCAGTTTACAAACTGTGTATATGTTCTGAACTGTTATAACATTGGGGCAGATGTATTAAGCCTGGAGAAAGCATAAAGAAGTGATAAGTGCAAGGTGATAACGCACCAGCCAATCAGCTCCTAACTGCCATTTTCAAATCCTTAATGATTGTCTGGTGCATTATCACCTTCCACTTATCACTGCTTTATCACTTCTTTATCCCTTCTCCAGGCTTAATACATCTGCTCCATTGTCAGCAAATCTGAAATGACTCTCAATTGAAGCTCTGATATTAAAATCTTCCTTTTTTTTAAATATACGCCTGGGCTACCCAAAAACATCTTCAACACAAATTGGTCTGGTACATTAGTATGTTTGATCAACATAGCAGACCACTTATCGCGGGGAATGAGACACAGGCATCTCGGAAAGAAAAATACAGCCGTTACTGAAATCTAAGCAACGAGACTAGCAAAAATAGACGCTGTATTTCTTTGTGTAACAACTACACATTTACAGTCTGCACATTAGAAATCAGGATTACTTATCTTTTTTAAACTAAGCAAGAGCACTCAGACATAAACGTTCATACTTAAGACCGCGGACAGAAATGAAAGGGCACTATAATTATGGAATCTAAAAAGGTAGAAAATCATACTTACCGTTGTATTTGGGAAGAGTCCGATGCGCTAGTCTCTCTCGGGTTGTCTGTCCTTTGGATCAGTGGAACTTCTAGAAATGATAAATTCAGAATAGATTTCTCCGTCTGCCACTAGGCTAGGTGAGCTCTTGTGTCTGCCAGGTCCCTTGTGATTTAGCCAAGAGAAATGAACACACCCCTTATATAGTTCCAAATTGTCTTCATTATAAAGGGACAACCCAGTAGACATATTCACAATTTACATGAACACAAAGAAAACACAACTGGGCATGCTCATCAAAAGGGCTTAAAGTGGTCCTGGAGAAGTGGTAGAACTCATTAACTCTGCCACCAATCCCAACACCACCTCCCAATGGAAGTAGCCAAGACCAGTGCATCCCCCTTCAAACTGTAAATTTGGGCCCTACCTCCCATACTTTATAAGTTCACACTGGTCTCACAAGGAAGGGGCATGGTCACACAATAGTACACCAAATTCAAATGACACCACACAGTTGCACAATCTTATTCACATTGCATCACACATAGTGCCCCTGATTCATATTACACCACATTAATGCCCCTTATTCATGTAACGTCACTCAGCAGTGCCCCTTATACACATAATGCCCACTGTAGTGCCCCTTATACACAGCTCTGCCTCTGTCACTCCAGCATCTCACCACCTGTATCCCTCCAGCAGCTCCATGCCCTGTGTCCCTCAGCAGCATCCCCGCCTCTCTGTGTCCCTCCAGCCCCCTCTTCATGGCCACAACTAGGGGGGGTGGGCTAAAGGGTCACGTGCCCCAAGCATCGGAATGGAGAGTCACTCACCAAAGTAAAGAGCAACCTTCTCCTGCAGCCATCTGGAGTAGATCTCAGCATCAGCAGGCTGCATAGGAGTGCATACAGAAACAAAAGGGAGCGCAAAAGGAATAGTAAAAGCATATATTATATAAAATTCAATATGGTTTTTTAGCACAAATCAGTAAAAAAAATACAATGATGTATAAAAAGCACTAGAGAACCTTATATATTATATATGACCGTCAGGTTAGAAACTCTTGACGAAATGGACTCCACTGATAATTTATCAGTCTCCTTGATATCAGTCTGCAGTACGGATTATATTATATAGATGTACTGGGCAATCCGATCTATAGTTCCATAGAGCAGTCAAATTGGCACCTGGTATAGATGAGAGAGGCAAATAAATCCAATCGGAGGATGGAGATATTATGGATTATATAATTGTTGTCTTATAAATCCTGTAATAAGCAGTGGTATTTGTAATGAACTGAGCTTATCTGAAAATAAGTTAATAGGTAGGTACTCACCTGATGGCTGGCCAGCCCAGACGAATTGAATTCGTAACTCCTTATAATGAGTCTCCAGCGGCATTCACAGCCAGATTCAAATGCAGCCGTGTGACTGATGTATTGTCCGGGTGTTTCCTGGACACGGCCTCCCGCTGTGGATCATGCAGCTCAGTCAATTGTAATTGCTCAATGTGCCGACCTAGAACTTGGTGGATATAATTTCCATTCTGATCCTTGTCTCCTGTGGCTGGAGAGTGTAGTCCAGGTGCCTCCTGGACACGTCTGCCCGCTATGGATCATGCAGCTCAGTGACGGTTGCTTACTGTGCTGACCGGGCACTGGGTTAATAAAATCTGCGTTCCGGTACTTGCCTCATACAGTTGAAAAATGTTTGTCCTGAGGGGTAACAAGGTCTGTATGATGCCCCAAATGCTAACGCGTTTCTCAACCTACAAGCTGGTCGTTTCATTAGAGAAAAGGCAGTGCCCAGGAGTAGCAGTGTCACCGAGGAGGAGCCGCAGGCTGACTGGAACTGGCCGGCAGAGCCAAGGACGAATCATCGGCATCAGGACCCCGAGCAAGCCCCCATGGAGCAGCCTGCTGCCAGACCACTGCTGGAAAACAACGCCAGGAAGGGATGCGGGCCAGAGACTGAGGACAGCATATGAGCTGAAGGTGACCTGCTGGAGGGAGCAACAAGGACCCTGGACTGAGAGCGTAGCCGGTGTGGTGCCCAGCATCCCGGGCATTGCTGAAGACGAGGGGGCAGAAGCGCCGCTGCATGGGGTTAGATCCAGACTATGCCTTCCACTGCCTAGTCTGCCCTGTTACCCCTTCCGCTTCGCACTCTGCATGCTGGGGACAGTAAATTAAGGGGTAGGCTCCCCTGTGTTTTTCCCTTACCTCAGTGTTAATATTTATAAATTTAGTAAGGGGGTAGCCTCCGTTTCCCCCCATGCTCACACTATATAGAAGTCTAAAGGGGGTAGGCTCCCCTCTGCCCCAATGCTCCCACTATATAGAAGTCTAAAAGGGGGTAGGCTCCCCTTTCCCGCATGCTCACACTATATAGAAGTCTAAAGGGGGTAGGCTCCCCTTTTACTCCCATGCTCACACTATATAGAATCCTAAAAGGGGGTATGCTCCCCTTTCCGCCCCATGCTCACACTATATAGAAGTCTAAAGGGGATAGGCTCCCATTTCCCCTCATGCTCACACTATATAGAAGTCTAAAGGGGGTAGGCTCCCCTTTTACTCCCATGCTCACACTATATAGAATCCTAAAAGGGGGTATGCTCCCCTTTTACCCCCATGCTCACATTATATAGAATCCGAAAAGGGGGTTAGGCACCCCTTTTACCCCTCATGCTCACACTATATAGAAGTCTAAAGTGGGTAGGCTCCCTTTCCCCCCATGC
Source organism: Pseudophryne corroboree (assembly GCF_028390025.1). Classification (NCBI taxonomy): domain Eukaryota; kingdom Metazoa; phylum Chordata; class Amphibia; order Anura; family Myobatrachidae; genus Pseudophryne; species Pseudophryne corroboree. Next base: position 449,656,360 of record NC_086450.1, on the reverse strand, counting down.
TCACACTATATAGAAGTCTAAAAGGAGGCAGGATCCCCTTTTACCTCCATGCTCACAGTATATAGAAGTCTAAAGGGGGTAGGCTCCCCTTTTCCCCTCATGCTCACACTATATAGAAGTCTAAAGGGGGTAGGCTCCCCTTTTACCCCCATGCTCACATTATATAGAATCCTAAAAGGGGGTTAGGCACCCCTTTTACCCCTCATGCTCACACTATATAGAAGTCTAAAGTGGGTAGGCTCCCTTTCCCCCCATGCTCACACTATATAGAAGTCTAAAAGGAGGCAGGATCCCCTTTTACCTCCATGCTCACAGTATATAGAAGTCTAAAGGGGGTAGGCTCCCCTTTTACCCCCACGATCACACTATATAGAAGTCTAAAAGCGGGTAGGCTCCCCTTTTACCCCATGCACACACTTTATAGAAATCTAAAAGGGGGTAGGCTCCCCTTTTACCCCCATGCTCACACTATATAGAAGTCTCGTGGGGGTAGGCTCCCTTTCCCCCCGCGCTCACACTATATAGAAGTCTAAAGGGGGTAGGCTCCCTTTCCCCCCATGCTCACACTATATAGAAGTCTAAAGGGGGCAGGCTCCCCTTCTACCCCCATGCTCACACTATATAGAAGTCTTAAGGGGGCAGGCTCCCCTTCTACCCCCATGCTCACACTATATAGAAGTCTAAAAGGGGGTAGGCTCCCCTTTTACCCCAATGATCACACTATATAGAATCCTAAAAGGGAGTAGGCTCCCCTTCCCCCCATGCTCACACTATACAGAAGTCTAAAAGGGGTAGGCTCCCCTTTTCCCTCCATACTCACACTATATAGAAGTCTAAAAGGGGACAGGCTCCCCTTTTACCTCCATGCTCACACTATATAGAAGTATAAAAGGGATGTCCCCTTTTCCCACTATGCTCATACTATATAGAAGTCTAAAGGGGTTAGGCTCCCCTTTTCCCCCATGCTCACACTATATAGAATCCTAAAAGGGGTAGGCTCCCCTTTTCCCCCATGCTCACACTATATAGAAGTTTAAAAGGGGGTAGGCTCTCCTTTTACCCCCATGCTCACACTATATTGAAGTCTAAAGATGGCAGGCTCCCCTTTTACCCCCATGCTCACACTATATAGAATTCTGAAAGGGGGCAGGCTCCCCTTTTACCCCATTATCACACTATAGAGACGTCTAAAGGGGGTAGGCTCCCTTTTTACCCCATGATTATACTATATAGAAGTCTAAAAGGGGGTAGGCTGCCCTTTTACCCCATGATTACACTATACAGAATTCTAAAGGGAGTAGGCTCCCCTTTTCCCCCCATGCTCACACTATATAGAATCCTAAAAGGGGGCAGGCTCACCTTTCCCCCCATGCTCACACTATATAGAAGTCTAAAAGGGGGCAGGCTCCCCTTTTACCCCATACTCACACTATATAGAAGTCTCAAGGGGGCAGGCTCCCCTTTTACCTCCATGCTCACACTGTGTAGAACTCTAAAAGGAGGTAGGCTCCCCTTTTACCCGATGATCACACTATATAGAAGTCTAAAAAGGGGTATGCTCCCCCTTTCCCCTATGCTCATACTATATAAAAGTCTAAAGGGGTTAGGCTCCCCTTTTCCCCCATGCTCCCACTATATAGAATCCTAAAAGGGGTAGGCTCCCCTTTCCCCCCCATGCTCACACTATATTGAAGTCTGAAAGGGGGTAGGCTCTCCTTTTACCCCCATGTTCACACTATATAGAAGTCTAAAGATGGCAGGCTCCCCTTTTACCCCCATGCTCACACTATATAGAAGTCTGAAAGGGGGCAGGCTCCCCTTTTACCCCCATGCTCACACTATATAGAAGTCTAAAAGGGGGTAGGTTCATCTTTTACCCCATTATCACACTATATGTCTAAAGGGGGCAGGCTCCCCGTTTACCCCATGATTACACTATATAGAAGTCTAAAAGGGGGTACGCTGCCCTTTTCCCCCATGCTCCCACTATATAGAATCCTAAAAGGGGTAGGCTCCCCTTTTACTCCCATACTCACACTATATAGAATCCTAAAAGGGGGTATGCTCCCCTTTCCGCCCCATGCTCACACTATATAGAAGTCTAAAGGGGGTAGGCTCCCATTTTCCCCTCATGCTCACACTATATAGAAGTCTAAAAGGGCGTAGGCTCTCATTTTACCCCATGCTCACACTATATAGAAGCCATAAGGGGGCAGGCAAACTCTTTCCCCCATGCTCCCACTATATAGAATCCTAAAAGGGGTAGGCTCCCCTTTTACCCCCATGCTCACATTATATAGAATCCTAAAAGGGGGTTAGGCTCCCCTTTTACCCCTCATGCTCACACTATATAGAAGTCTAAAGTGGGTAGGCTCCCTTTTTCCCCCATGCTCACACTATATAGAAGTCTTAAAGGAGGCAGGCTCCCCTTTTACCCCATACTCACACTATATAGAAGTCTCAAGGGGGCAGGCTCCCCTTTTACCTCCATGCTCACACTATGTAGAACTCTAAAAGGAGATAGGCTCCCCTTTTACCCGATGATCACACTATATAGAAGTCTAAAAAGGGGTAGGCTCCCCTTTTACCCCATGATCACACTATAGATGTCTAAAAGGGGACAGGCTCCCCCTTTCCCCCTATGCTCATACTATATAGAAGTCTAAAGGGGTTAGGCTCCCCTTTTCCCCCATGCTCCCACTATATAGAATCCTAAAAGGGGTAGGCTCCCCTTTCCCCCCCATGCTCACACTATATTGAAGTCTGAAAGGGGGTAGGCTCTCCTTTTACCCCCATATTCACACTATATAGAAGTCTAAAGATGGCAGGCTCCTCTTTTACCCCCATGCTCACACTATATAGAAGTCTAAAGATGGCAGGCTCCTCTTTTACCCCCATGCTCACACTATATAGAAGTCTGAAAGGGGGCAGGCTCCCCTTTTACCCCCATGCTCACACTATATAGAAGTCTAAAAGGGGGGTTGGTTCATCTTTTACCCCATTATCACACTATATGTCTAAAGGGGGTAGGCTCCCCTTTTACCCCATGATTACACTATATAGAAGTCTAAAAGGGGGTAGGCTGCCCTTTTACCCCATGATTACACTATATATAAGTCTAAAGGGGGTAGGCTCCCCTTTCCCCCCATGATCACACTATGTATAAGTGTAAAAGATGGTAGGCTCCCCTTTTGCCCCCATGCTTACACTATATAGAATCCTAAAAGGGGGCAGGCTCCCCTTTCCCCCCATGCTCACACTATATAGAAGTCTAAAAGGGCGTAGGCTCTCATTTTACCCCATGCTCACACTATATAGAAGCCATAAGGGGGCAGGCTCCCTCTTTCCCCCATGCTCCCACTATATAGAATCCTAAAAGGGGTAGGCTCCCCTTTTACTCCCATGCTCACACTATATAGAATCCTAAAAGGGGGTATGCTCCCCTTTCCGCCCCATGCTCACACTATATAGAAGTCTAAAGGGGGTAGGCTCTCCTTTTACCCCCATGTTCACACTATATAGAAGTCTAAAGATGGCAGGCTCCCCTTTTACCCCCATGCTCACACTATATAGAAGTCTGAAAGGGGGCAGGCTCCCCTTTTACCCCCATGCTCACATTATATAGAATCCTAAAAGGGGGTTAGGCTCCCCTTTTACCCCTCATGCTCACACTATATAGAAATCTAAAAGAGGGTAGGCTCCCCTTTTACCCCCATGCTCACACTATATTGAAGTCTCATGGGGGTAGGCTCCCTTTCCCCCTGCGCTCACACTATATAGAAGTCTAAAGGGGGTAGGCTCCCTTTTCCCCCATGCTCACACTATATAGAAGTCTAAAGGGGGCAGGCTCCCCTTCTACCCCCATGCTCACACTATATAGAAGTCTTAAGGGGGCAGGCTCCCCTTCTACCCCCATGCTCACACTATATAGAAGTCTAAAAGGGGGTAGGCTCCCCCTTTCCCCCTATGCTCATACTATATAGAAGTCTAAAGGGGTTAGGCTCCCCTTTTCCCCCAATGCTCCCACTATACAGAAGTCTAAAAGGGGTAGGCTCCCCTTTTCCCTCCATACTCACACTATATAGAAGTCTAAAAGGGGACAGGCTCCCCTTTTACCCCCATATTCACACTATATAGAAGTCTAAAGATGGCAGGCTCCTCTTTTACCCCCATGCTCACACTATATAGAAGTCTAAAGATGGCAGGCTCCTCTTTTACCCCCATGCTCACACTATATAGAAGTCTGAAAGGGGGCAGGCTCCCCTTTTACCCCCATGCTCACACTATATAGAAGTCTAAAAGGGGGTAGGTTCATCTTTTACCCCATTATCACACTATATGTCTAAAGGGGGTAGGCTCCCCTTTTACCCCATGATTACACTATATAGAAGTCTAAAAGGGGGTAGGCTGCCCTTTTACCCCATGATTACACTATATAGAAGTCTAAAGGGGGTAGGCTCCCCTTTCCCCCCATGATCACACTATGTATAAGTGTAAAAGATGGTAGGCTCCCCTTTTGCCCCCATGCTTACACTATATAGAATCCTAAAAGGGGGCAGGCTCCCCTTTCCCCCCATGCTCACACTATATAGAAGTCTAAAAGGGCATAGGCTCTCATTTTACCCCATGCTCACACTATATAGAAGCCATAAGGGGGCAGGCTCCCCCTTTCCCCCATGCTCCCACTATATAGAATCCTAAAAGGGGTAGGCTCCCCTTTTACACCCATGCTCACACTATATAGAATCCTAAAAGGGGGTATGCTCCCCTTTCCGCCCCATGCTCACACTATATAGAAGTCTAAAGGGGGTAGGCTCTCCTTTTACCCCCATGTTCACACTATATAGAAGTCTAAAGATGGCAGGCTCCCCTTTTACCCCCATGCTCACACTATATAGAAGTCTGAAAGGGGGCAGGCTCCCCTTTTACCCCCATGCTCACATTATATAGAATCCTAAAAGGGGGTTAGGCTCCCCTTTTACCCCTCATGCTCACACTATATAGAAGTCTAAAAGGGGTAGGCTCCCCTTTTTCCCCCATACTCACACTATATAGAAGTCTAAAAGGGGGCAGGCTCCCCTTTTACCTCCATGCTCACACTATATAGAACTCTAAAAGGGGGTAGGCTCCCCTTTTACCTGATGATCACACTATATAGAAGTCTAAAAGGGAACATGCTCCCCTTTTCCCCCTATGCTCATACTATATAGAAGTCTAAAGGGGTTAGGCTCCCCTTTCCCCCCATGCTCACACTATATAGAATCCTAAAAGGGGGCAGGCTCGCCTTTCCCCCCATGCTCACACTATATAGAAGTCTGAAAGGGGGTAGGCTCTCCTTTTACCCCCATGTTCACACTACATAGAAGTCTAAAGATGGCAGGCTCCCCTTTTACCCCATGCTCACACTATATAGAAGTCTGAAAGGGGGCAGGCTCCCCTTTTACCCCCATGCTCACACTATATAGAAGTCTAAAAGGGGGTAGGCCCATCTTTTACCCCATTATCACACTATATAGATGTCTAAAGGGGGTAGGCTCCCCTTTTACCCCATGATTACACTATATAGAAGTCTAAAAGGGGGTAGGCTGCCCTTTTACCCCATGATTACACTATATAGAAGTCTAAAGGGGGTAGGCTCCCCTTCCCCCCCATGATCACACTATATATAAATTTAAAAGAAGGTAGGCTCCCCTTTTGCCCCCATGCTCACACTATATAGAATCCTAAAAGGGGGCAGGCTCCCCTTTCCCCCCATGCTCACACTATATAGAAGTCTAAAGGGGGCAGGCTCCCCTTTTACCCGATGATCACACTATATAGAAGTCTAAAAGGGCGTAGGCTCTCATTTTACCCCATGCTCACACTATATAGAAGTCTTAAGGGGGTAGGCTCCCCCTTTCCCCTATGCTCATACTATATAGAAGTCTAAAGGGGTTAGGCTCCCCTTTTCCCCCTTGCTCCCACTATATAGAATCCTAAAAGGGGTAGGCTCCCCTTTTCCCCCCATGCTCACACTATATAGAAGTCTGAAAGGGGGTAGGCTCTCCTTTTACCCCCATGTTCACACTATATAGAAGTCTAAAGATGGCAGGCTCCCCTTTTACCCCCATGCTCACACTATATAGAAGTCTGAAAGGGGACAGGCTCCCTTTTTACCCCCATTCTCACACTATATAGAAGTCTAAAGGGGGGTAGGCTCATCTTTTACCTATGCTCATACTATATAGAAGTCTAAAGGGGTTAGGCTCCCCTTTCCCCCCATGCTCACACTATATAGAATCCTAAAAGGGGGCAGGCTCGCCTTTCCCCCCCATGCTCACACTATATAGAAGTCTAAAAGGGGGCAGGCTCCCCTTTTACCCCATACTCACACTATATAGAAGTCTAAAGGGGGCAGGCTCCCCTTTTACCTCCATGCTCACACTATGTAGAACTCTAAAAGGAGGTAGGCTCCCCTTTTACCCGATGATCACACTATATAGAAGTCTAAAAAGGGGTAGGCTCCCCTTGTACCCCATGATCACACTATATAGAAGTTTAAAAGGGGACAGGCTCCCCCTTTCCCCCTATGCTCACACTATATAGAAGTCTAAAGGGGTTAGGCTCCCCTTTTCCCCCATGCTCCCACTATATAGAATCCTAAAAGGGGTAGGCTCCCCTTTTCCCCCCATGCTCACTATATAGAAGTCTGAAAGGGGGTAGGCTCTCCTTTTACCCCCATGTTCACACTATATAGAAGTCTAAAGATGGCAGGCTCCCCTTTTACCCCCATGCTCACACTATATAGAAGTCTGAAAGGGGGCAGGCTCCCTTTTTACCCCCATGCTCACACTATTTAGAAGTCTAAAAGGGGGTAGGCTCATCTTTTACCCCATTATCCCACTTTATAGATGTCTAAAGGGGGTAGGCTCCCCTTTTACCCCATGATTACACTATATAGAAGTCTAAAGGGGGTAGGCTGCCCTTTTACCCCATGATTACACTATATAGAAGTCTAAAGGGGGTAGGCTCCCCTTTCCCCCATGATCACACTATATATAAGTGTAAAAGAAGGTAGGCTCCCCTTTTCCCCCCATGCTCACACTATATAGAATCCTAAACGGGGGCAGGCTCCCCTTTCCCCCCATGCTCACACTATATAGAAGTCTAAAAGGGGGCAGGCTCCCCTTTTACCCCATGATCACACTATATAGAAGTCTAAAAGGGCGTAGGCTCTAATTTTACCCCATGCTCACACTATATAGAAGTCTAAAGGGGGTAGGCTTCCCTTTTCCCCCATGCTCACACTATATAGAAGTCTAAAGGGGGTAGGCTTCCCTTTTCCCCCATGCTCACACTATATAGAGGTCTAAAGGGGGTAGGCTCCCCTTTTACCCCATACTCACACTATTTAGAAGTCTCAAGGGTGTAGGCTCCCCTTTTCTCTTCCCCATTGTGTCTGTTATATATAAGGGGGTAGCAGGGGCATATCTAGTGAGTAGGAGGCCTGTGTGCAGGCTCCATCAGGGCCCCCTCTTCTCTAGCCAGCGACAGCGCTGTGACTCCCAGAGCCTTGAGCGCATGCGCAAATCACTGGAAAAATGGCGTGTCGCCCATTTTCCCAGTGATTTTCCTACTGCGCATGCGTGAACCACAGGGAAATGGCACTATGCCATTTTCCCAGTGATTTCTGCAGCACTACTGGGTGTGCAGTGTGGGACCCCCTGTACCCCTGGGGGCCTGTGTGCACCACATACACTGCATTAATTATAAATACACCAGTGGGGAAGGGGGGTAGTCTCCCCTTGTGGAACTGATCATCCTGGCAGGAGTGGGGCATCACATAGAGGCAGAAGAGGTGTGTGTCACAGATGCCAGATGACTGACTTGCCCCAGGTGACAAGAATCCTAGTTTCGGCCCTGCCCTCATCTTGTCTTTAGCATGCACAGGGCCTGTTACTCTTCTGGCTCTTCTTCACTTCAGCAGCAGTGACAACATGACATCCCATAGTCCATACCGGAAAAGACCGGAGGAGAGGATGAACACCGTCTGACAGGTTTTGTTTTACTGCTGCTGTTTGTGACCAGAAGGAGGTACATCTTAGTGGGGGGAGCTTTAACCAAAAAAAAAAAACTATACACCTTGTGATGTGCCTTCCATAGAAGGTCCTATCTGGCATGCATGCCATTTGGCACTTTGTTACAGCTTTTTTAATTAATAAAATACTGGTATACACTATGGTTTTTCCCCCCTCTTTTTTTCACATAAATACTTCTGCAAGAGATTGAGAAAAATGGAGGCGGATTGAGAACCGGGTGTACATGGTTTCCGATCTGAAGGAATCCGGAGAATGTTATGGTTGGAATGAACAAGGCTAAAAACCATTGACTGCTTGGTTCAAGAATATTGAACAGGTTTTTTTCAAAGGAACTATTTTCGTATTGTTCACCATTTGACTTTATTTGTTTGGACATATATGATTTAGACATACAATACCTTTAGAAAAGTGTTCTATGTTCAATTATTTGTGGTCGGGTGAGACCTACGTTAGATTCCTGCAGCCTTTTCGCTAACAAGGCGCGCAAATTTGTTAAATTTTTCCTACACCGTCTGACAGACACAGCCTGCGGGAGTACCAGGAGGGGCAGGCCGAAGGTGGAGGAGGCCCATGGAGCCCCCAGGACTTGGGAAGGGAGAGGTGGCTGCAGCTTGTCAGTGACATTATGTCACGGTCCTGCTGGAGACTGTGCAGAGGAGCCGGTTCTTACCTGTCCGGTCCCTTTGGAGAGGTCCAGCTGGCGGAGGTGTGGGCTGCTGGCGTCGGGCTGGGTGTGCTGTGAGGACAGGCAGGGGCACTGGTTGGCAGCTCAGCAGACTGGCAGCATGTTCCCCCGGCAGGGGTTAGCAGTGCTGCTGTGGAGCCAGGACTTCTGTGAGAGTGGCCATCTTGGATGTGGGCAAAAAGCCTGTCTTGCCCACATTTCACCAATTTATCACTTCCCTGTGGGCAATTAGCTCTGAGCAGCTGCTATAAGACAGGAAGGCCTGGAGGAGGGAATTTGCCAGTGCAACGTCTTTCACAGTATCTGTGAAGCTAGTTGTCTGTGCTCCCGCAGCATCTCCAGTGTCAGGTTCTTGTTACAGCAAATTACCCAAGCCTCCTGATATAGCCTTACGCAGACTGCCGATTCTGTTCCCGTGTCCTACCCAGCTACCTGTTCTGGACGCCGCAGTAACCAGCCTTCGGAATTTCTCCTTAAGTTCTGGGTCACGGTTCCGGTATCCTCAGCCACCCGCTAACCTACAGTAGTATCTCTATTCAACTGTCTTTGGCGAACTCTGTTAAACTATTCCAAGTAATAAATGCGCAAGACCTTCATCCGTCCCGCTCGTTTGTTATTCAGAGATCCAAGTGCACCAGAATCATCTTCCCCAAATCCGGATCCACAAGAATCCTCAGACGTGACACTGGCCGCATGGATCCAGGAACTGGACAGGATTCTGGCTCGGATCTCCTACACAGCATAGCGAGGCGTCTGGAGGGATTGGAAAATTCACAGCGACATTTGGCGCAGTGCCTTCAAGAGATATCCACTCGGCAGGATTCCATTCAAGCCTCTCTAGCGAATACTACTCCTGCCCGTTGACCGGAGTCACAAGTTTCTCAGCCCATCCTGGCATCATTGGGGTCATCACCATCCTCTCTCCGTTTGCCAACCCCCAACAAGTTCTACGGGAACTGTAAACTCTGTCGTGGATTCCTTAATCAGTGCGATGTGCACTTTACGTTACAGTCAGCCAATTTCCCAACGCAAAAGGCGAAGGTGGCGTACATAGTCTCCTTACTCTCAGGGGCAGCCCTGGAATGGGTCTCACCGCTCTGGGAAAGAGATGATGCTCTGCTGAGTGACTATCCAAAATTCCTAGCTACTTTTAGGAAGATCTTTGATGAACCGGGACGCTCGACATCAGCATCCATTGAGATTATGCGTCTACGCCAAGGGAATAGGCCATCGGCCAATATATCATTCAGTTTCAAACCTACGCGTCTGAACTACAATGGAATGAGGAAGCTTTGGTTGCAGCATTTTGGAGTTGCCTTTCTGACCGTTTGAAGGATGATCTAGCGACTCGAGACTTACCGCCAAAATTGGATGACCTCATTTCATTATGTAACAAAGTCGATCTACGATTCCGAGAGAGGCAGGCCGAAAAAAGCAAGGGCGATCACTATCGTTTCCGCCCTGTACCTCTGGCACCCCCTCCGCTAGCAGTAGATTCTCCTGACGAACTCATGCAGCTGAACCGGGCCCGACTTACTCCTGAGTAGCGCCAGAAACGGCGGCAAGAAAATTTGTCTCTTTACTGTGGGGCACCGGGACACATGGTGGCATCATGCCCACAGCATCTGGGAAACTCCCGCTCCTAACTGGGCTAGGAGACACCAGGTTAGGAGTCTTGTCTCGGTCTTCAAAATCCTCTGAACCTACTCTACCAGTCACTATTGAACTCTCGCACGGTACTAAGTCCATTCTCTCTATTTTAGATACAGGAGCAGCAGAGAATTTCATCACAGCCCATCTAGTTCAGCAGCTTCAGATCCCTGTGCGAGATTTGTCCCGTTCCATTTCGTTATCTACGGTTGATGGAAGCCGTATTCCTGGTGGAGTAATTTCTCAACGGACTCTTCCTATTTCAGTTGGTATTGGTGCTCTTCATAAAGAGCAATTTGAACTTTTAGTTATACCCAAGGCATCACATGAAATTGTGCTGTGTTACCCTTGGTTTAATAGGCATAACCCGCATAACGATTGGCACTCAATGCAAATCTTATCCTGGGGGAAGACTTGTTTGACCTCTTGTTTGCCGTGTATCAAACCACTCAATAAAACCCTTGTCACATCCCCCCCGCAGATTCCGTCTCAGTACGCTTCCTTCTCCGACTTCTTCAGTAAACAGGGAGCAGATATCTTGCCACCCCATAGGAAATGGGACTATCCTATAGACCTCGAACCAGGGAAAGATCCACCCAGAGGTCGGACCTATCCTTTATCAATTCCAGAAACTAAGGCTATGTCCGAGTATATCCGAGAAAACTTGGCCAAGGGGTTCATTCGGTCATCTACCTCACCAGCCGGAGCTGGGTTCTTCTTTGTCCAGAAAAAATATGGGGGGGTTAAGACCTTGTATAGATTACCGGGGCCTGAATAACATCACGGTAAAAATCGTTACCCTCTACCCCTCATTTCTGAATTATTTGATCGAGTCAAGGGAGCGACCATCTTCTCCAAACTAGACCTAAGAGGAGCCTACAATCTGATCAGGATACAAGCAGGCGACGAATGGAAAACCGCGTTTAATACCAGGGATGGTCATTTTGAATATCTCGTCATGCCATTTGGTCTGAGTAACACCCCTGCTGTATTCCAAAATTTCGTCAATGAAATTTTCCGAGACCTTCTATATCAATCTGTTGTGGTCTATCTGGACGACATCTTAATCTTTTCCCCAGACCTTGGCACACATCGACGACACGTCCTAGAGGTTCTACGTAGACTACGGGAGAATCATCTGTATTGCAAGCTAGAGAAATGCATCTTCGAGCAGGTTTCAGTTCCCTTTCTAGGGTATATAATTTCAGGCTCCGGATTACAGATGGATCCGGAGAAAGTACAAGCCATATTGAATTGGTCAAGACCTTCCTCTCTTAAAGCGGTGCAGCGTTTTCTAGGGGTCTCTACTATCGGAAATTTATTAGAGGATTCTCCGCCTTGGTAGCCCCCATCACCGCTCTTACTCGAAAAGGAGCAGACCCGTCTCATTGGTCCCCAGAAGCAGAGACCGCTTTCCATCTGCTTAAACAAGCATTCATATCAGCACCAGTATTAAGGCAACCAGATATAAATAAACCCATTTTCCTCGAAGTGGACGCCTCCTCGGAAGCGGTACTCTCTCAAAGGTATGAAGATCATAAGTACCATCCTTGTGGTTACTTCTCGAAGAAGTTTCTCCCCGCCGAGAAGAACTACGCTATCGGGGAGCAGGAGTTGTTGGCAGTCAAGCTAGCCCTAGAGGAATGGCGATACCTCCTGGAAGGAGCTAACTTCCCTATTACCATTTATACAGATCATCGGAACTTAACCTTCCTGAAAGATCTACAATGTCTGAGTCCGCGTCTTGCTCGTTGGACCATGTTCTTCTCCCGCTTTTCGTACATCCTGACTTAATCGGCCCGGTTCACAGAATCTAAAAGCAGATGCTCTGTCACGGTCCTCTACCTCCATTGAATATAAAGAACCTCCTCAAACACACCCCGTCCTAGATGCAAAAGTTTTTGCCTCCACTCGTCTACAACCTCCTGCAGGGAAAACTTTTGTCACTCCCCAACTACGGAAGAAACTCATATCTTGGGGTCACACTTCCCAATTTTCAGGTCATCCAGGTGTTCACAAGACAATGGAATTTCTGCAAAGATCCTATTGGTGGCCCACGCTGAAAGCAGATGTGACAGCCTTCATTTCCTCCTGCGTTAAGTGCGCCCAACACAAAGTCTCTCGGCAACCTCCAACTGGGAAGTTACTGCCTCTTTCTGTACCCTTTCAACCGTGATCCCATTTATCAATAGACTTCATAACAGATTTACCATCTTCTAGAGGCTACACTACAATCTGGGTGGTGATAGACCGATTCTCCAAAATGGCCCACTTTGTACCATTGAAGAAATTACCAACAGCGTCTGAATTGGCCCATCATTTCATTTCCGAGATTTTCAGGCTTCACGGTCTTCCCACCGAAATAGTGTCTGATCGAGGGGTGCAATTTGTAGCAAAGTTCTGGAAATCCCTTTGCACAGCGTTACAAATCAAATTGCAGTATTCCACAGCCTATCATCCACAGTCCAACGGTTCCACGGAACGAGTTAATCAAGATTTGGAGACCTTTCTACGCATTCACCTTTCCTCTTCTCAGGATGATTGGGTAGAACATTTACCTTGGGCTGAGTTCGCCCACAACAATACTTACCATTCTGCTAGTGGGCTTACGCCCTTCCTCATTGTTTACAGAGCCCATCCTAAAATTCCAGCATTTCAGAGTCTACCAGCACTCGACTTACCAGCAGTGGAAACTTTCCTTAAGTGTTTTTTGAACATTTGGAATCAGGTTCATACCAATCTTCAAAAGGCTTCTCTTCGTTACAAGAAATGGGCTGATAGAAAACGAAGAACAATTCCTAGTCTCAAGGTAGGAGACCAAGTTTAGCTTTATACAAGGAACTTACGCTTACGAGCACCTTCAATGAAGTTTGCCCCCCCGCTTTATAGGTCCTTTTCCAATTGTGGGAATAATTAATCCAGTGGTTTATAAACTCAAACTACCCCTTTACCTCAAAATTCCTTCTTCTTTCCATGTTTCCTTGCTAAAACCTTTAGTTTTGAACCGATTTCGGAGACTGTTACCACGACCACCCAAAGTACTCACCCAGAGTGGAATAGAGTTTGAGGTTAAAAAGGTACTTGACTCCCGAATTCGTTATGGTCAGTTACAGTACCTATTGGACTGGAAAGGATATGGTCCGGAGGAACGGTCCTGGGAGTACACAACAGATGTTCATGCCCCAGCATTAGTTCGCAAATTTTATTCTGAACATCCAGAGGAGCCTAAATTGTGTCCACGGGCCACTCTAAAGAGGGAGGGTAATGTCATGGTCCTGCGGGAGACTGTGCAGAGGAGCCGGCTCTTACCTGTCCGGTCCCTTTGGAGAGGTCCAGCTGGCGGAGGTGCGGGCTGCTGGCGTCGGGCAGGGTGTGCTGGGAGGACAGGCAGGGGCACTGGTTGTCAGCTCAGCAGACTGGCAGCATGTTCCTCCGGCAGAGGTTAGCAGTGCTGCTGTGGAGCCAGGGCTTCTGTGAACAGGCTGGGCTGTGTTCCCGGTGGCCATCTTGGATGTGGGCAGAAAGCCTGTCTTGCCCACACTTCACCAATTTATCACTTCCCTGTGAGCAATTAGCTCTGAGCAGCTGCTATAAGACAGGAAGGCCTGGAGGAGGGAATTTGCCAGTGCAACGTCTTTCACAGTATTTGTGAAGCTAGTTCTCTGTGCTCCCGCAGCATCTCCAGTGTCAGGTTCTTGTTACAGCAAATTACCCAAGCCTCCTGATATAGCCTTACGCAGACTGCCGACTCTGTTCCCATGTCCTACCCAGCTACCTGTTCTGGACGCCGCAGTAACCAGCCTTCGGAATTTCTCCTTAAAGTACTGGGTCACGGTTCCGGTATCCTCAGCCACCCGCTAACCTACAGTAGTATCTCTATTCAACTGTCTTTGGCGAACTCTGTTAAACTATTCCAAGTAATAAATGCGCAAGACCTTCATCCGTCCCGCTCGTTTGTTATTCAGAGATCCAAGTGCACTAGAATCATCTTCCCCAAATCCGGATCCACAAGAATCCTCAGACGTGACACATTAGCACCGCCTGCATATTGATGTGGACTTTTCTGTTGAAATTACTGTGCAGGGCTGTGGAGGAGGTTCCACCCGGTCTCCCCCCCCCCCCCCCCCCCCCACTTGAACCACTGCTCATCATTAATATACAGTATGAATATGCACTTCACTTTAAACATAATATATATAATATAATGTCGCTGGAGGGCAGCATTGCTCCACATAACAGTAAATAACTGTATCTTTTTAAGCAAAGTGGTTCGTGAGATTTAGGTAATTCAGAGCTGATTGCAGAAGCAAGTGTGTTAGCAGTTGGGCAAAACCATGGGGTCATTCCGAGTTGATCGCTCGCTAGCTACTTTTTGCAGCGCTGCGATCAGATAGTCGCCGTCTATGGGGAAGTGTATTTTCACTTTGCAAGTGTGCGAACGCTTTTTCAGCCGATGGCACAAAAAAGTTTGTTGCAGTTTCTGAGTAGCTCTGGAATTATGTTGGAGGAAGAGAGATGCAGATGCACACTCCTAGCACTAAGAACACTGATAATAAAAATAATTTAAATAAACCCTCACAAGTAACATGGAGTATAATTGAAGTTCTTAGCACACATTTGCGCAAATATGCGGGCCCATGTGCTGCGGCCAGGTGACGTAAGAGTGTGCATCTGCATCTGTCTTCCTCCAACATAGTATTAGAAGCCTCAGCATGATAGCACCTCTTGATATCTTTAGTAATAGGATGTGCAATCCAGGTTCCCCCCTTTTTTTTTTAGCTCTGGACTTACTCAGCCGCTGCGATCACTTCAGTCTTTTTGTTCCCGGAATTTACATCAGACACCCGCTCTGCAAACGCTTGAACACGCCTGCGTTTTTCCAAACACTCCCATAAAACGGTCAGTTGACACCCATAAACGCCCTCTTCCTGTCAATCACCTTGCGATTGGCTGTGCGAATGGATTCTTCGTTAAATCCATCACCCAGCACCGATTCTCTTTGTACCCATACGACGCGCCTGTGCATTGCATTCGCATGCGCAGTTTTGCCAAGTTTTAACCTGATCGCAGCGCTGCAAAAAGTTGCTAGCGAGCGATCAACTCGGAATGACCCCCCATGTGCACTGCAGGGGGGGCAGATATAACAATAGCAGAGAGAGTAGATTTGGGTGGGGGTGTTCAAACTGAAATCTAAATTGCAGTGTAAAAATAAAGCAGCCAGTATTTACCCTGCACAGGAACAATATAACCCACCCAAATCTAACTCTCTCTGCCTAATGTCTGTCGAGCTAACGACCGCATCCCGATACAGACCATATTATAAGACAATTGAAACATAAAGGTCATACACATGAGAAGATTTTGCCTAGATAAAAATAAAGATTTCCCTTGAAATGTCTCCAGCAGCAGAATGAACGATGTAGAGAATCAGTACACACTTGCCAGTGTAGGTGGGGAGGGAGCAACGGTGGGGATGGGGCGGGAGCGGGGGCCATACTGCAGCCCTCGTTAACGAGGTCCTCCCTCATCTGAACTGCTCAAACGAGGGAGGGGGTTTTTAACGATGCGCGGACTGAGACAATTAAAACCCGCTAAATAAATAAAACCAAACTAATTTTGTGAACAAATGACTAGCAGGAAGTCTGAGACGTTCTGCGGTCGAGATAACTTGCAGCTGTCAGATGATGGTAAGCTCGGCGTAACAGATGGCGAGCCACATGCTGCCTGTCACCGTTTCGCAGGAGCTGTAACATCGGCTCCCTGACAATCACCGAACATCGGGAATAAACTGTCACAAGAAATAATGATGAAACTAGAGGGCGTGAAGGTCTTAGAAGTTGGGAAATAGCACTCTCTGTAGGCTGAGGAAGGGAACTGCAGCCTGGGAACATACAGAGAAATATTCTCTTCCCAAGCAGACGTGTCTCATTCCTGAGTAAATACGTACTGTCCACAAGTCAGGTGTAGGATTTTCTGGTAGGAATATTATGCCCCTGTAAGGGTCGAATTAAGGTGTGTGGTGGCCTCCCATACGAACCAGAAGGCTGGGGAGGCACTGGCTAGTAGTATCTGGTCAGATTTACACACACATATACATGATTTGGTGGTGAGTTTTGACTATAAAAATTAGACTAATACAAAGATGATATTTCTAGGTTATAAATATGTTATTTGTATTATTCTGATTATTTTTATACTCAAAACTCTGCAGTATACTGGAGTATGACAGGTGAGACTCTGTCTACCTGGCCTCCCCTGACCGCACGTCACTGACCTGTGGCAAAATTTCCACAATACAAGAAACGATATGCAAGAGCACCAGGATTAGGTACGGCCATCATAGGTTAATCGATGGTAACCATTGATGGTTAATCTCGATGGTGTGAAACCATCTGCAAGAGAACTACCGATTATTTCACCCACAGATGTCAGCCTCTGCTTTACCATTCAATGGGCTGCAGGCCGTTCATAGCCCCGGGATTTGCGGGTGCTTCAAAGGGTGGACCTAGGCTCCATGGCCCTCATTCCGAATTGTTCGCTCGCTAGCTGCTTTTAGCGGCTTTGCACACGCTAAGCCGCCGCCTACTGGGAGTGAATCTTAGCTTTGCAGAATTGCGAACGAACGATTCGCATAATTGCGAATAGAAATTTCTTTGCAGTTTCTGAGTAGCTCGGGACTTACTCTGCCACTGCGATCAGTTCAGTCAGTTTCGTTCCTGGTTTGACGTCACAAACACACCCAGCGTTCGCCCAGACACCCCCCCCCCCCCCCGTTTCTCCAGCCACTCCCGCATTTTTCCCAGAAACGGCAGCGTTTTTTCGCACACGCCCTGAAAACGGACAGTTTCCGCCCAGAAACACCCACTTCCTGTCAATTACAGTACGATCACCAGAACGATGAAAAATCCTCGTTATGCCGTGAGTAAAATACCTAACTTTTGAGTAAAATAACTAAGCGCATGCGCTCTGCGAACCTTGCGCATGCGCAGTAAGCGACTGATCGCAATATAGCGAAAATCGTCAACGAGCGAACAACTCGGAATGACCACCCATGTCCTTACACCTTTGAGAGAATAAAAATTTGGTGCTTCTGTATCACCGGTGGCGGGAAATCATCTAGTTCTTTCCCCTATCGATGGTAAAAATAGGATTTTAATACCTACTGGTAAATCCGTTTTTCTTAGTCCGTAGAGGATGCTGGGGACACCATAAGAACCATGCGGTATAGACAGGATCCGCAGGAGACATGGGCACTTTAAGACTTTGAAAGGGGTGTGAACTGGCTCCTTCCTCTATGCCCCTCCTCCAGACTCCAGTTATAGGAACTGTGCCCAGGGAGATGGACATTTCGAGGAAAAGGATTTATTGTTAAACTAAGGTGAGATATATACCAGCTCACACCTCAAACACGCCGTACAACATGGCAATTAACAGAACTCCAGTCAACGGCATGAACAATGTCAGCAACAGGCTGACTAGAACATAACACAACCCGTGTGTAAACATAACTAATAACTGCAGATAGAGTCCGCACTGGGACAGGCGCCCAGCATCCTCTATGGACTAAGAGAAAAGGATTTACCGGTAGGTATTAAAATCCTATTTTCTCCTACGTCCTAGAGGATGCTGGGGACACCATAAGAACCATGGGGTTTATACCAAAGCTCCAGAACAGGCGGGAGAGTGCGGATGACTCTGCAGCACCGATTGAGCAAACATGAGGTCCTCATCAGAAATGTGATGATATAGTCCTTATGCGCACAATTAGGCAGCTCTAATAAACCCTGAGATAGGGGACCACACCCTGGATCCCAAATAGTAATCCACAAAAACAAGTTCTCTGGCTTATTTGTGCACCCCGAAAAATTAAATATGAAATGAGAGAAAAGATAAAATGTACTCCCCTGATTACTGTGATTCTGGAGGTATTCCACTTGTCTTTTAAAATGATGTATGACATAAAAGAGAACAGAAAAACACAAAGATCCTCACGTAATACTGATGGGAAAAATTGCACATTCAAAAGATGGGGGAGTAACACTTCATTAATAGTGATGTATATTGAGGCCTTATACCCCTAAACCAAATCACTCACAATAGGAAAATAAGCTTCTCATATTGTTAACAGAGAACCAACACCATATAGATTTCAGGGGATGCCCCCTTAAATGAAGACTCACAAGTAAAACACTTGCATGCAGACACATAAATTACTCAATCACGTGGATCCAACACCAGATAGAGAAATCAGGGGATGCCCCCTTCAACGAGACACTCACAAACTTAACCTTGTATAGATGCATAGTAGGTGGGTCTTTTCTCTTTCTTTTAATCCACATTCATCTCCCAAATGTAAATCCTCAGGAAAGAGTAGAATAGTGAACCAGTTTTTCACTCATAAAAACATTTTATTAAAAAAAGAACACTTCTTAAAAACTTTAAGGAGCATACCCGGATTGGAGATAGCCCAGGGATAAGATGGTAACTTTGAAAAAACAGGGTCCCGTTTAGTCAATCCCGGAATTCTCTCCTCACCAGATAGCGTCCTCTCCGTGGCACAGGTACCCCCATCAAGTCCTCATCAGCCAGGGTATCAAACTTGTAAAATTTCGCAAAAGTGTTTGAATCCGACCAGGTAGCTGCTCAGCAGAGTTGTAATGCTGAGCCCCCCCCCCCCCCCCCCCGGGCAGCCGCCCAGGATAAGCCCACCTTTCTGGTAGAGTGGGCCTTCACTGATTTCGGTAACGGCAATCCAGCCGTAGAATGAGCATGCTGAATCGTATTACAGATCCAGCGCGCAATAGTCTGCTTAGAAGCAGGCGTTCCAATCTTGTTGGCAGCATACAGGACAAACAAAGCTTCCGTTTTCCTAAGTTGAGCCGTTCTGGCGACATAAATCTTTAAGGCCCGACAACGTCGAGAGATTTTGACTCCGCGAAGGCGTCAGAAGCCACCGCTACCACAATAGGCTGGTTCATGTGGAACGATGAAACCACCTTCGGCAGAAATTGGTGACGAGTCCTCAACTCTGCTCTATCTTCATGGAAGATTAAATAAGGACTCTTGTGAGACAAAGGCGCTAACTCAGACACCCACCTTGCGGATGCCAAGGCCAATAGCATGACCACTTTCCAAGTGAGAAATTTCAACTCTACCTTCTGTAAAGGTACAAACCAATGTGATTGAAGGAAATGCAACACCACGTTAAGATCCCATGGTGCCACTGGGGGCACAAATGGAGGTTGGATGTGCAAAACGCCTTTCACGAAAGTCTGAACTTCTGGAAGGGAGGCCAATTGTTTTTGAAAGAAAACCTATAAGGCCGAAATTTGTATTTTAATCAAGCCTAACTTTAGGCCCGTATCCACACCCGCTTGCAGGAAATGGAGAAAACGCCCTAGCTGAAATTCTTCCGTAGGAGCCTTCTTGGATTCACACCAAGACACATATTTTCTCCAAATACGGTGATAATGTCTAGACGTTACTCCTTTTCTAGCCTGAAGAAGTGTGGGAATGACTTCACTGGGAATACCCTTTCGGGCTAGGATCCGGCGTTCAACCGCCAAGCCGTCAAACGTAGCCATGGTAAGTCATGATATACGCACGGCCCCTGCTGTAACAGATCCTCTCATAGTGAAGATCTGGATACCAAGCCCTCCTTGGCCAGTCCGGAACAATGAGGATCGCCTGAACCTTTGTTCTTCTTATGATCTTTAGCACCTTTGGAATGAGTGGAAGCGGAGGGAACACATACACCGACTGATTCACCCATGGTGTCTCCAGCGCATCCACTGTTATTGCTTGAGGGTCCCTCGACCTGGAACAATATCTCTGAAGTTTCTTGTTGAGGCGAGACGCCATCATATCTATTTGAGGAATTCCCCAAAGACTTGTCACTTCTGGTCTCTGCCATTGCCGCCCTGCTCTTTGTTCCGCCCTGGCGGTTTATGTGCTCTCCTGCTGTTATATTGTCCGACTGTATTAGGACGGGCAGGTTGTGAAGAAGACGTTCCGCTTGAAGAAGGCCGTTGTAAATATCCCTTAACTCTAGAACGTTTATGTGTAGACAAACTTCCTGGCTTTACCATTTTCCCTGGAAGGTTTCCCCCTGTGTGACTGCTCCCCAGCCTCGGAGACTCGCATCCGTGGTTACTAGGATCCAGTCCTGGATCCCGAACCTGCGTCCCTCTAGGAGGTGAGAGCTGTGCAGCCACCACAGGAGTGAGATTCTGGTCCTGGAGGACAGGATTATTTTCCGGTGCATGTGCAGATGGGATCCGGACCACTTGTCCAGTAGGTCTTACTGAAACACTCTGGCATGGACTCTGCCAAATTGAATGGCCTCATAGGCCGCCACCATCTTCCCCATTGATGGATTGATACTCTCGCTGGTTTTAGAATTTGTTTGACCAAACTCTGAATTTCCAGAGCCTTCTCTTCTGGAAGAAAAACTCTCTGCAATTCTGTGTCCAGAATCATTCCCAAAAACAACAGCCGTTTCGTCAGATTTAACTGTGACTTCGACAAGTTTAGGAGCCAACCATGTCGTTGCAGAACTGTCAGGGAGAGCGCAATGTCCTGCTCCAGCTTGTCTTTGGATCTCGCTTTTATTAGGAGATCGTCCAAGTAAGGGATAATTGTGACTCCTTGCTTGCGAAGGAGAACCATCATTTCCGCCATTACCTTGGTGAAAATCCTCGGAGCCGTGGACAGACCAAACGGCAACGTCTGAAGTTGGTAATGACAATCCTGAATAGCAAACCTCAGGTAAAGCCTGATGCGGAGGATATATGGGGACGTGTAAGTAGGCATCCTTTATGTCGATCGACACCAAGACATTCCCTTCCTCCAGACTGGAGATCACTGCTCGGAGAGATTCCATCTTGAATTTGAATTTTCTTAGGTAAAGATTGAGGGACTTTAGGTTCAGAATTGGTCTGACCGAGCCGTCCGGTTTCGGGACCACAAACAGGCTCGAAGAAAAGCCTTCTCCCTGTTGTGACGGGGGAACCCTGATAATGACTTGATTCAGACACAACTTTTGCATTGCATCGCATACTACCTCCCTGTTCAGAAGAGAAGCTGGTAAGGCCGATTTGAAAAATCGTCGAGGAGGAACGTCTTGAAACTCCAGTTTGTACCCCTGGGACACTATTTCTAAAATCCACGGGTCCAGGGCCGAACGAGCCCAGAATTGACTGAAGAGCTTGAGACGTGCCCCACCGGTGCGGACTCCCGCAGAGGAGCCCCAGCGTCATGCGGTGGATTTGGCAGAAGCCGGGGAGGACTTCTGCTCCTGGGAACCTGCCACGGCCGGAGATCTTTTACCTTTTCCTCTTCCTCTCTTAGCAAGGAAGGAATAACCTCTGCCTTTTCTGTATTTATTTGGCCGAAAGGACTGCATCTGCAAGTGGTGAGCTTTCTTTTGTTGTGGAGAAACATAAGGCAAAAATGACGACTTACCCGCGGTAGCCGTAGATACCAAATCAGCGAGACCTTCACCAAACAATACACCACCTTTATACAGTAGGGACTCCATAGCTTTCTTAGAGTCAGCATCAGCATTCCATTGATGAATCCACAATGCTCTCTTAGCTGAGACTGCCATGGCATTGGCCCTTGATCCCAAGAGGCCAATATCTCTCGCCGCTTCCTTTAGGTAGGCTGCAGCATCCCTGATATGACCCAGTGTCAAAAGAATGCTATCCCTATCCAGGGTATCTAACTCAGATGACAAGTTATCTGCCCACTTTTCGATAGCACTACTCACCCACGCAGATGCAATAGTTGGTCTGAGTAGTGTACCTGTGGTGACGTAAATGGATTTTAACGTATTTTCCTGTCTACGATCTGCAGGATCCTTAAGGGCTGCCGTGTCAGGAGACGGTAAAGCCACCTTTTTAGACAACCATGATAGAGCCTTGTCCACAATGGGAGGTGACTCCCACTTTTCTCTATCCCCAGAGGGGAACGGGTACGCCATTTGAATCCTTTTGGGAATCAGAAACTTTTTGTCCGGATTTTCCCACATTTTTTCAAAAAGGGTATTCAGTTAATGAGAGGGAGTAAACGTTACCTCAGGTTTCTTTCCCTTATACATACAGACCCTAGTATCAGGAACAGCAGGGTCCTCGGTGATAAGCAACACGTCTTTTATAGCCACAATCATATACTGAATGCTCTTTGCCAATTTTGGGTCTAATCTGGTATCACTATAGTCGACACTGGGGTCAGTGTCCGTGTCGGTATCTGTGTCTGCCAACTGAGCAAACAAACGTTTATGTGACCCCGAGGGGGTCTGAAACTGTGATCACACATCCTCCACAGATTTCTTCCATACCTGGTTCTGAGACTCAGATTTATCTAATCTCTTATTAATAAGAGCCACATTAGCATTCAAAGCATTCAACACATTTACCCAATCAGGAGTTGGCGGTGCCGACAGGGTCACTCCCACAGCCGTTTCTGCCCCTAACACAGTCTCCTCCTGGGAAGAGCACTCTGCCTCAGACATGCCGACACACGTGTACCGACACCCACAGACACACTGGGCCAATAGGGGACAGACCCAGAGACCTGTCAGAGAAACACAGAGGGAGTTTGCCAGCTCACAACCCAGCGCTTATCCCGGTTCTGAAACCTTAATATAATGCCTCAGACCCTGCAGCGCTTTTATAATAACTTATTTCAGCACCAAATTTACTGTGCCAACACCACCACCTGTTTTGCACCCTGTCACTTGTACAGCAGTGGTGAGGAAGGACCAGCGTCTCTGCAGCTCTGTGAAGAAAAAATGGCGCTGAGGAGAGCTGTGAGGGCTAAGCCCCGCCCCCTTCATGGCGCGCTTCAGACCGCTATTTTTCAAACTAATTATACTGGCAGGGGTAAGGATTTAGTGCCTAGGCATCCCAATCGCACTTTGCCAGTCTCAAAAGAGGATTTTTATGCTGCCCAGGGCGCCCCCCTGCGCCCTGCACCCTGTAGTGCCGCTGTGTGTGGGAGCATGGCGCGCAGCGCGATCACTGTGCGGTACCTCAGAAGCCGTTACTGAAGTCTTCTATCTTCTTCTACTCACCTGTCTTCTGGCTCTGCAAGGGGGGTGACGGCGGGCTCTGGGAATGAACCCCTAGGCGTACCTAGTGTTCCAAACCCTCAGGAGCTAATGGTGTCCTGTAGCCAAAGAAGCAGAGCCTTTAAATTCACTAGAAGTAGGTCTGCTTCTCTCCCCTAAGTCCCACGATGCAGGGAGACTGTTGCCAGCAGTGCTCCCTGAACATAAAAAACCTAACAAAGTCTTTTAGAGATACTCAGTAGAGCTCCTCAGTGTGCATCCAGTCTGCCTGGGCACAGATTCTAAACTGGAGTCTGGAGGCGGGACATAGAGGGAGGAGCCAGTTCACACCCCTTTCAAAGTCTTAAAGTGCCCATGTCTCCTGCGGATCCCGTCTATACCCCATGGTTCTTATGGTGTCCCCAGCATCCTCTAGGACGTAGGAGAAAATATTCTACATTGGGCATAGATGTACACCAAGGAAGGGCTTTGCATAAATTTGCAGTTGGACGACTGTTAATAAAGATAGCTGCCGCCGCGACCTCCTCGGAATCAGTTCTAGATATTTACAATACATGGAACACTGTTCTAGATCACTATAAAACAAGACACACTGGGGCAGATGTATTAACCTGGAGAAGGCATAAGGAAGTGATAAACCAGTGATATGTGCAAAGTGATAAAGGAACCAGCCAATCAGATCCTAATTGTTAATTTACATATTGGAGCTGATTGGCTGGTGCATTTATCACTTTGCACATATCACTGGTTTATCACTTCCTTATGCCTTCTACAGGTTAATACATCTGCCCCACTGTGCAAGAGCACTGTAACACAAAACACATTATACATGCACATTGCAATACAACGCACAGGACCTGGGGCCTAATTCACATCTGATCGCAGCAGCAAATTTCTTAGCTAATGGGCAAAACCCTGGGGATCATTCAGACCTGATCTCACACTAGGTTTTTCCGCTGCGCTGCGATCAGGTCAAAACTGCGCATGCGTATGCACCACAATGCGCAGGCGCGTCGCATGGGTACAGTCCCAACAGGGGTCAGGTAAGTATGCCTACCCTCCCCCCCTACTTCCCTAACCTCCCCTCTTCCCACAGCCAAACCCTCCCATTCTCGCAGCCTAACTCTCCCCAGGGGGTGTCTAACCCCCTTTCCCCGCAGCCTAACCCTCCCACCACAGCCTAAACCCAACCCAATGCCACCCCTTCCCCCAGAAAAATCTAAGAGACCATGGCATACTTACGTTTGAGATGCCGGCGGCCAGGATGCCGAAGTCAGTATTCCAATTGATGTCTGTGTTCCCGCACCAGGATTTCTCTAACGTCCTAGTGGATGCTGGGAACTCCGTAAGGACCATGGGGAACAGCGGGCTCCGAAGGAGGCTGGGCACTCTAGAAAGATTTATGACTACCTGGTGTGCACTGGCTCCTCCCACTATGACCCTCCTCCAAGCCTCAGTTAGATCTTGTGCCCGGCCGAGGTTGGATGCACACTAGGGGCTCTCCTGAGCCCTTAGAAAGAAAGTATAGATTTAGGTTTTTTATTTTCAGTGAGACCTGCTGGCAACAGGCTCACTGCAGCGAGGGACTAAGGGGAGAAGAAGCGAACTCGCCTGCTTGCAGCCGGATTGGGCTTCTTAGGCTACTGGACACCATTAGCTCCAGAGGGATCGACCGCAGGCCCAGTCCTTGGTGTTCGGTCCAGGAGCCGCGCCGCCGTCCCCCTTACAGAGCCAGAAGCAAGAAGAGGTCCGGAAAAACGGCGGCAGAAGACATCAGTCTTCACCAAGGTAGCGCACAGCACTGCAGCTGTGCTCCATTGCTCCTCATGCACACCACACACTCCGGTCACTGATGGGTGCAGGGCGCTGGGGGGGGGGGGGCGCCCTGAGCAGCAATATAAACACCTTGGCTGGCAAAAATACATCACATATAACCCCCAGGGCTATATGGATGTATATTAACCCCTGCCAGATTCCATAAAAATGCGGGAGAAAAGTCTGCGAAAAAGGGGCGGAGCCTATCTCCTCAGCACACTGGCGCCATTTTTCCCTCACAGCTCCGTTGGAGGGAAGCTCCCTGGCTCTCCCCTGCAGTCTACACTACAGAACAGGGTTAAAACAGAGAGGGGGGGGCACTAAATTTAGGCGCAGTATAAATTATATAAAAGCAGCTATAGGGGACATAACTCAGTTAGTCCCTGCATTATATAGCGCTCTGGTGTGTGCTGGCATACTCTCACTCTGTCCCCCCAAAGGG
Organism: Pseudophryne corroboree; assembly: GCF_028390025.1. Classification (NCBI taxonomy): domain Eukaryota; kingdom Metazoa; phylum Chordata; class Amphibia; order Anura; family Myobatrachidae; genus Pseudophryne; species Pseudophryne corroboree. The sequence goes on along the minus strand of NC_086450.1, from coordinate 449,630,618 downwards.
CTTTTGTGGGTCCTGTCCTCATTGGAGCATTCCTTGTGTGTGTGCGGTGTGTCGGTACGGCTGTGTCGACATGTTTGATGAGGAGACTTATGTGGAGGCGGAGCAGATGCCGATAAATGAGATGTCGCCCCTGTGGGCCGACACCAGAGTGGATGGATAGGTGGAAGGTATTAACCGACAGTGTCAACTCCTTACATAAAAGGCTGGATGACGTAACAGCTATGGGACAGCCGGCTTCTCAGCCCGCGCCTGCCCAGACGTCTCAAAGGCCATCAACGCTCCCTCAGATGGCAGACACAGATGTCGACACGGAGTCTGACTCCAGTGTCGACGAGGTTGAGACATATACACAATCCACTAGGAACATCCGTTACATGATCCCGGCAATATAAAATGTGTTACACATTTCTGACATTAACCCAAGTACCACTAAAAACAAAGGGTTTTATGTGTGGTGTTGCCTTATAGGTAATTGTCTGCACTTAGTATAATATTAGGGCAATGGATATTGTCTGAATCAAAATATAATTCATTATAAATAGGCGATGTTACCATAGTGGACAGTATACTGGATATATATAGTAAGGAATAGATATGAAATAAGTTTGAATGTATGAGGTAATGTTTAGCTGATTTAAGAGATTAGGTTTGTGTATGTGTTTATATAGATATACTGTATATTTGTGTTTTACAGCAAGATGGTAAAAAAATAGTGTAGGGAACAGGTTTATTCTGCTCTAGTCATAAATAAGGCCAGAGAGGTTACAGTAAGATCAAGAGTCATTGTAGAGAAAAGGTATTAGGCCATAAATGATAATAGGTATGTGACAGAGCTCTGTTGGTCATTGGAATTCACAGGTGTGCTTACAGTAGATCAGAATCTACTGGTTTGTCTATTGTCCAGTGAAGGTTAAAAGCTAGGGAGTATAAATTAACTACTATGAAAAGAGATCACATCCATTGATAAAACATTGTGTAACCGACCCCAGGAAAACTTGTCAATACAACAGAACTTTGGATGAAAAGACATTCCAGATTTTACAATACTATACTTGCTTAAGGCAGTGTGGACACCACACTTTTATGACACCATGCCTCCGTGAACAGGACACGACAGCCCAGTTCAATGTTTGTTTTATTACACCTTGGAATCTGACAAACCTATAATTACCTATTCCATTGGAAACTATGAGAATATGATAGTTTGAATTGGTAAAATATGAGATAAAAGGACCAGACTTGTAGTTAGGAGTTAGAAGGAAGAGGGAGAGGGAGAAGAAGAAGGAGAAGGAAGGAAGTCAGTCAGGAGGAGAAGTCATGGAGAACATGCAGAAGGAATGATTCTTGGGATGGCAATCTTTAACTTGCAAGTATACATTTTATGTTAGCAATTGAAACTGTTTGTGAAACTTATGTCATGTTGTTTTATGTTATGTAACGAAGGAAGCATATATAATTATAATTAGTATATATATCACTACTGTGTATATCTTATTCTGTACGATTTGATCTGCCTGTAAATAAAGAATCATATAAAAAGAGCGGTAATATTCAAGCTTGAACTCTCTTTAAGGAATCTTAACTTAATAACTTCATAAGTCATATGTATAAGGACTGCATATATGTATCAGCCAATTAGTTTGTAAGCCTGACATAATATATTTGCAGATATATATGATAAATGCATATTAATTGAAATATATCCATATATTAAATACCATATATGATATATTAAATATTAATATTCATAAATATGATTCCATAAATCAATATTGGCGACCACGAATTGGACTTGTTATTACTGAATCTGATTATCTGATTTATAATATTTATGAGGAGTAGCAAATGCTATAAGCTGGCTACCAAATCTGCAGAATCACGGTGGGGATGTATCTATGAAAATTTATTACCATTGTGTAATGTCAATTTTGTATTCTGTATAACCTAGGATAAATGTGTTAGTGCAATATACGTTATTTTAACTAACATAATATCTATTAGGAAGCAGCACCAAAGGCTATAAGCCTGCTGGCAAAATACAAGATCACAGTGGAATAGGTTGCAAATGAGAATAAAGAATTTAAAGGCCTAGAATAGAAAATGTGCACAGTGGAAAAGAGTATTTCCAAATAAATGTATAAATGTACCAGGTATTAGAGTTTAACCTTAAGACACCGGTCAATCTTAAGGAGAGGATACCTTCAGTACTAAAAACAAAGAATATATAAATTTAGCATTAAAATGTTAAAAATGCAAAAGTTTTCTGTAGCATTTAGAAAAATGCGCAGAACTGCGGCTCTAGAAGCCAAACAGAAATGTAAAGAAGAATCAGGTTCACGTCTTCGTAAGGCGTGCCTGACCATTAATGCAAAAATGCATTCGTTATTTAAGTCCCTTAAACAGAAAAATAAACAGAAAAAGTTTGGGGCAGAAGCGAAAAGCCTGACAGTTTGTAATCAAATTGTCAAGATCTCTGATGAAGAGATAACATCCAGCAAGCAAGCTGAGATAGAAACACCAAACAGGAATAGTGTTGAGGTATGTGAAACTCTGTACACAGAGTCTACAGGAGTCAGAAATGACTTAATCAGTCAAGATCCTAAAATTAAGGAAAGTTACATGTTGCAGGACTGCATCAATGTGCAGCGCATGGAGTCTGCTATGGTCACACAGACCACCAGCAGAACAGCCTCTGTGGTAAAGGAAGAAAGTAGCAATGTGCCGGATGTGTCTATCATCAGACAGCACATTAATGTAAAGGAGGTAGCAGCAATAGGAGATGTCCCCTATACTGTGTCTAGTAAGGGGGAAGATCATTGTAACTCAGATTATGAGTATTCTGCTGAATACACTCTCAGAGTTCCCAATGTAAATGAAGAATTTGTTATGCCCTTAGGCAAAGGTGAATTGTCAGCAGATTTAAACACTGATAGCAGCAGTACAGTGCACACAGGGGTGGGGAAGTTCCCCATGGTGAAAACTCCCATGGCAACCAGAGTTGCAAACCTTGAAATGTATTCACCTGGAAACATGTTTAAAGGGAAAATCCATGAAATTAATTCAGGAATGCATGTTTACAAACAAAGTTCCCAAACTTATGTAACCCCCACAGAGCACTCAGAGACTTCTAGTGATGGTGCAAATGTTTGCATGCTCTCAGAGAGACCACATGCAGAGTGTCATTCTGCAAACCACACACCAATTAACAATGACAAAAAGGATCACCAGGATGAAAATGTTTTTATGCCCTGGTGCCATAACCATTTTATTACAGGTGTGGAAAGACAGAAAGCCCTGGGACCTGCAATACATATTTGGCAAAGTTTAACAAGTTTCTCTCCCCACAAAAGTAGGTTTTTTCAGAAGCTCCAAGATTCTTCCAAACTAAGGAGCCACACCAAGCAGCAAACGCTATGGTTAAAGACAGTCTGGGACCAGGCTGCATCACAAGGGAGTATGGTCACAAGTGAATACGGTAGTATCATTCCTTTACTTGTTAGATCCAATGAAGCCATTGTTTGCTTTGATGTTCAAACAGCCACAGTTTCCAAATTAAACCTGCATCATATCTGCAGCGACAATTGTGCTGTCATTGACACACAATGTGACAGGAAAGATTGGCACAGGCCAGAAACAATTGTTTGTTTGTTATTCAATCGTTAAAAGACACATTTGTAAATTCTGTACCTGATAACATGCAGCAGATAGGACAGAATGCATAGCAAGCTATGTTAAATCACTGTATAAATATCTGTGATAGTCATTGTATGTATTTTTGTTTGATTCATAGTAATCCTGGCAACCTGTATACAGAATGGTGCAAGACTCCAAAAAGACTCCAATTTACAAGGGAAAAGGTCTTCATTAACCCTTTCATCGCTGCTATCCAGCAAAATCTACATAGCATCCCTAAAGACTGATATATGGACAAATCCTCAAGGAGTTTTCCAGTTTCACAAGAAAGGGGAAGGTTTTCATTAACCCTTTCATCACAAGTAATCATTACTTGTCTTTCAAACTACATGTACACTCCCACAACAGTGTACAGCACATCTCATCACTGTGATTATACAGAACTGTCTCATCCCTTCATATACCTTAATCACATATATGTAAACATTTGTCTGAGATATATTTTATATCATTGCATATATACCTTGTAAATATTTTATGTTTTTTTTTATATATTACACAATAGATACTACCTATGCTTCCTTCGTAAAAGCTTCAAAAGTAATTAAATATCTAATACAGGATGGTATACCACGTTATAACAAATTGGGCCGAGATTATTAAGTGGGATGAATAATTCTCTTAATAAAGACTGTCACAAGTCTAAGATAATTATTTGTAGCATAACAGGGTCACTGTATATGCACATGGCTGCATATAAAATAATATTGGATGGAATTAGATATATTTAAAGCCATTCCTAAATGATATTTAATATCTGTTTGAAGCAAAATTATATTCATTTATTGTATTGATAGGATGTTACTATATACACATCAAAAGCATTTTAAATAATTATTAGTCAAAATATAGGTAGGATAGAAAACGCCTTTATATGGGTTAAACTGGTATAAGTTTATGTAAGATTGAGATGTATAAATAGGTACAAGGTAGAATAAGGAGATTTAAGACTGCATGGTAATTTATTCAGTGAGGAAATACAGAACAGAGTAGGTGTACTACTCACAGCCATTTGTGGTACTATTGCCCGAAGACAATTAAGACCTACTATTAACAAGCAAGGAAAGAAAGAAAGAAAGAAAAAAAAAAAAAGACTGTTTCATATATGCCTGTTCTATTCAAAATCACAACCTGTTTGTGCAAAAGCAATATGGACACTGGTCACAACTGCGGCATTGGATAAACGCAAAGGAAACAGAACTGCTAAAGACTGTATAAAGACTATTACTATTACTGAGGGTCGTCACAAGTACTGAATGTTCAAGACACAGCACTCGACGTACACAGCCCTCTGCCTCAAACAGCGAAATGGCAAGCAAAGGAGCAGCTGCTACGAAGAATTCTACTTCTAGTAATGGTGCAAATGTTGCAAACGCAAGGCCATAATGCAAACGCAAGGCATCTCCAATTGCAAGCAAACCACGCAGATGACAGTCTTATCCCAGTAAATTGCTACATACAAGAACAGCAAAAATGTCCAAACGTACTGATCCAGATACAGAAAAAAGGTCTACAATTGGGCTATGGTATTCCAAATGTCTGTAGAAATTAGTTTTCCTCATGAATACTGAATAAAAACCTCAGTTTTGTCTGCTTTAGTTAAAAAGTAGAATAAGGTTAGGTAAGCTAAGAATTTTTAGAGATTTTTAAAATCATAATGGTTATTATTATTACACTTATGGTATATATTATGGTTACAACGAAAGTTATGTTTGAAGGAATATTTTGAAATGTATTTGGAAGCAATTACGCTAGTTTAATGTGTGGCCAATCAAAAGAATTTCTCATGGCCACAAGGGGGCGACTGTTGCCTTATAGGTAATTGTCTGCACTTAGTATAATATTAGGGCAATGGATATTGTCTGAATCAAAATATAATTCATTATAAATAGGCGATGTTACCATAGTGGACAGTATACTGGATATATATAGTAAGGAATAGATATGAAATAAGTTTGAATGTATGAGGTAATGTTTAGCTGATTTAAGAGATTAGGTTTGTGTATGTGTTTATATAGATATACTGTATATTTGTGTTTTACAGCAAGATGGTAAAAAAATAGTGTAGGGAACAGGTTTATTCTGCTCTAGTCATAAATAAGGCCAGAGAGGTTACAGTAAGATCAAGAGTCATTGTAGAGAAAAGGTATTAGGCCATAAATGATAATAGGTATGTGACAGAGCTCTGTTGGTCATTGGAATTCACAGGTGTGCTTACAGTAGATCAGAATCTACTGGTTTGTCTATTGTCCAGTGAAGGTTAAAAGCTAGGGAGTATAAATTAACTACTATGAAAAGAGATCACATCCATTGATAAAACATTGTGTAACCGACCCCAGGAAAACTTGTCAATACAACAGAACTTTGGATGAAAAGACATTCCAGATTTTACAATACTATACTTGCTTAAGGCAGTGTGGACACCACACTTTTATGACACCATGCCTCCGTGAACAGGACACGACAGCCCAGTTCAATGTTTGTTTTATTACACCTTGGAATCTGACAAACCTATAATTACCTATTCCATTGGAAACTATGAGAATATGATAGTTTGAATTGGTAAAATATGAGATAAAAGGACCAGACTTGTAGTTAGGAGTTAGAAGGAAGAGGGAGAGGGAGAAGAAGAAGGAGAAGGAAGGAAGTCAGTCAGGAGGAGAAGTCATGGAGAACATGCAGAAGGAATGATTCTTGGGATGGCAATCTTTAACTTGCAAGTATACATTTTATGTTAGCAATTGAAACTGTTTGTGAAACTTATGTCATGTTGTTTTATGTTATGTAACGAAGGAAGCATATATAATTATAATTAGTATATATATCACTACTGTGTATATCTTATTCTGTACGATTTGATCTGCCTGTAAATAAAGAATCATATAAAAAGAGCGGTAATATTCAAGCTTGAACTCTCTTTAAGGAATCTTAACTTAATAACTTCATAAGTCATATGTATAAGGACTGCATATATGTATCAGCCAATTAGTTTGTAAGCCTGACATAATATATTTGCAGATATATATGATAAATGCATATTAATTGAAATATATCCATATATTAAATACCATATATGATATATTAAATATTAATATTCATAAATATGATTCCATAAATCAATAGTGGGGAGAAAAAGCAGGCAGTGTTTTGTTCCCCCATCAAATGAGTGAATGAAGTGTGAAAAAGCGTGGGTTTCCCCGATAAAAAACTGGTAATTTCTAACAAGTTACTGATGGCGTACCCTTTCCCGCCAGAGGATAAGTTACGCTGGGAGATATCCCCTAGGGTGGATAAGGCGCTCACACGTTTGTCAAGGTGGCACTGCCGTCTTAGGATATGGCCACTTTGAAGGTACCTGCTGATAAATAGCAGGAGGCTATCCTGAAGTCTGTAATTACACACTCAGGTACTAGACGGAGACCTGCAGACTGCTGCAGCGTGGTCTGTACCCCTTTCAAACAGGGATACTATTTTGCGAACATAAGACGTCGTCTTATATATGAGGGATGCACAGAGGAATATTTTGCCGGCTGGCATCCTGAATTATTGCAATGTCCATTCTGTCAGGAGGGTATTGGAGACCCGACACTGGACAGGTGATGTTGACTTTAAAAGGCACATAGAGCCTTATAAGGGTGAGGAATTGGTTGGGGATGGTCTCTGAGACCTCGTATCCACAGCAACAGCTGGGATGAAAATATTTTACCTCAGGTTTCCTCACAGCCTAAGAAACGCACTGTATTATCAGGTACAGTCCTTTCGGCTTCAAAAAAGCAGGCGGGTCAAACGAGGGAAGAGGGAAAAAGCTGCACCAGCAGCCAGTCCCCAGAATCAAAATTCTTCCCCTGCTTCCTCTGAGTCCACCGCATGACGCGGGGGCTCCACAGGCATAGCCAGGTACGGTGGGGGGCCGCCTCAAAAATTTCAGCGATCAGTGGGCTCGCTCACAGGTGGATCCCTGGATCCTTCAAGTAGTATCTCAGGGGTACAAGCTGGAAGTCGAGGCGTCTCCCCCCCGCCGATTACTCAAATCTGCCTTGCCAACAACTCCCTCAGGCAGGGAGGCTGTGCTAGAGGCAATTCACAAGCTGTATTCCCAGCAGGTGATAGTCAAGGTGCCCCTACTTCAACAAGGACGGGGTTACTATTCCACACTGTTTGTGGTACCGAAACCAGCCGGTTCGGTGAGACCCATTTTAAAATGGAAATCCTTGAACACTTACATAACAAAGTTCAAGATGGAATCGCTCAGGGCGGTTATTGCAAGCCTGGACGAGGGGGATTACATGGTATCCCTGGACATCAAGGATGCTTACCTGCATGTCCCTATTTACCTTCCTCACCAGGAGTACCTCAGATTGTGGTACAGGATTGCCATTACCAATTCCAGACACTACCGTTTGGACTGTCCACGGCACCGAGGGTGTTTACCAAGGTAATGGCAGAAATGATGATACTCCTTCAAAAAAGGGAGTTTTTATTTATCCCATACTTGGATGATCTCCTTATAAAGGCAAGGTCCAGGGAGCAGTTACTGGTCGGAGTAGCACTATCTCAGGAGGTGCTACAACAGCATGGCTGGATTCTGAACATTCCAAAGTCACAGCTGGTTCCTTCCACTCGCTTACTGTTCCTGGGGATGATTTTGGACACAGAACAGAAAAAAGTGTTTCTCCCGCAGGAGAAAGCCAAGGAGCTGTCATCTCTAGTCAGAGACCTCCTAAAACCAAAAAGGGTATCGGTGCATCGTTGCACACGAGTCCTGGGAAAAATGGTGGCTTCATACGAAGCAATTCCATTCGGCAGGTTCCATGCGAGGACCTTCCCGTGAGACCTCTTAGATAAGTGTTTGGGATCGCATCTTCAAATGCATCAAATGATAACCCTGTCTCCAAGGACCAGGGTGTCTCTACTGTGGTGGATGCAGGGTGCTCATCTTCTAGAGGGCCGCAGTTTCGGCATACAGGACTGGGTCCTGGTGACCACGGATGCCAGCCTTCAAGGCTGGGGAGCAGTCACACAGGGAAGAAACTTCCAGGGCCTATGGTCAAGTCAGGAGACTTCCCTACATATAAATTCTGGAACTGAGGGCCATTTACAATGCCCTAAGTCAGGCAAGACCCCTGCTTCAAAACCAGCCGGTACTGATTCAGTCAGACAACATCACGGCAGTCGCCCATGTGACCCGACAGGGCGGCACAAGAAGCAGGATGGCAATGGCAGAAGCCACAAGGATTCTCCGATGGGCGGAAAATCACGTACTAGCACTGTCAGCAGTGTTCATTCCGGGAGTGGACAACTGGGAAGCAGACTTCCTCAGCAGACACGACCTACACCCGGGAGAGTGGGGACTTCATCCAGAAGTCTTCCTGCTGTTGGTAAACCGTTGGGAAAGGCCACAGGTGGACATGATGGCGTCCCGCCTCAACAAAAATGCTAAAGAGATATTGCGCCAGGTCAAGGGACCCTCAGGCGATAGCTGTGGACGCTCTAGTGACACCGTGGGTGTACCAGTCGGTTTATGTGTTCCCTACTCTGCCTCTCATACCAAAGGTACTGAGAATAATAAGATGGCGAGGAGTAAGAACGATACTCGTGGTTCCGGATTGGCCAAGAAGGGCTTGGTACCCGGAACTTCAGGAAATGATATCAGAGGACCCATGGCCTCTGCCGCTCAGACAGGACCTGCTTCAGCAGGGGCCCTGTCTGTTCCAAGACTTACCGCGGCTGCGTTTGACGGCATGGCGATTGAGCGCCGGATCCTGAAGGAAAAGGGTATTCCGGAAGAAGTCATTCCTGCGCTTATTAAAGCCAGAAAAGATGTTACGGCAAAGCATTATCACAGCATGTGGCGGGAATATGTTGCATGGTGCGAGGCCAAAAAGGCCCCAACAGAGGAATTTCCACTAGGTCGATTTCTACATTTCCTGCAAGCAGGAGTGAATATGGGCCTAAGTCTAGGCTCCATTAAAGTACAGATCTCGGCTCTGTCGATTTTCTTTCAAAAAGAATTAGCTTCAGTACCTGAAGTTCAAGCATTGTGAAAGGAGTGCTGCATATTCAGCCCCCGTTTGTGCCCCCTGTGGCACCTTGGGATCTCAACGTGGTGTTGAGTTTTCTTAAAATCACATTGGTTTGAGCCACTAAAAACCGTGGATCTAAAATATCTCACGTGGAAAGTGGTCATGTTATTGGCCTTGGCTTCAGCCAGGCGAGTGTCAGAATTGGCGGCTTTATCATGTAAAAGCCCTTATCTGATTTTCCATATGGATAGCTCAGAATTGAGGACTCGTCCCCAATTTCTTCCTAAGGTGGTGTCAGCGTTTCACCTGAACCAGCCTATTGTGGTCTACTAGTGAATTGGAGGACTCCAAGTTGCTAGACGTTGTCAGGGCCCTGAAAATATATGTTTCCAGGTCGGCTGGAGTCAGAAACTCTGACTCGCTGTTTATCCTGTATGCACCCAACAAGCTGGGTGCTCCTGCTTCTAAGCAGTCTATGGCTCGCTGGATTTGTAGTACAATTCAGCTTGCACATTCTGTGGCAGGCATACCACAGCCAAAATCTGTAAATGCCCATTCCACAAGGAAGGTGGGCTCATCTTGGGCGGCTGCCCGAGGGGTCTCGGCTTTACAACTTTGCCGAGCAGCTACTTGGTCAGGGGCAAACACGTTTGCAAAATTCTACAAATTTGATACCCTGGCTGAGGAGGACCTGGAGTTCTCTCATTCGGTGCTGCAGAGTCATCCGCACTCTCCCGCCCGTTTGGGAGCTTTGGTATAATCCCCATGGTCCTTACGGAGTTCCCAGCATCCACTAGGACGTTAGAGAAAATAAGAATTTACTCACCGGTAATTCTATTTCTCGTAGTCCGTAGTGGATGCTGGGCGCCCATCCCAAGTGCGGATTGTCTGCAATACTTGTAAATAGTTATTGTTAACTAAAGGGTTATTGTTGAGCCATCTGTTGAGAGGCTCAGTTGTTTTCATACTGTCAAACTGGATATAGTATCACGAGTTGTACGGTGTGATTGGTGTGGCTGGTAAGAGTCTTACCCGGGATTCTAAATCCTTCCTTATTATGTCTGCTCGTCCGGGCACAGTGTCCTAACTGAGGCTTGGAGGAGGGTCATAGTGGGAGGAGCCAGTGCACACCAGGTAGTCATAAATCTTTCTAGAGTGCCCAGCCTCCTTCGGAGCCCGCTGTTCCCCATGGTCCTTACGGAGTTCCCAGCATCCACTACGGACTACGAGAAATAGAATTACCGGTGAGTAAATTCTTATTTTTCACCGTGTGTCGGCATCCTGACCTCATCACATTACGGTGTGGTTGCCATAGGATAATGCTCATCGGCCCTTTGTCAGTAATAAAACCCAAGGACCCATACTGTTTTTTTTAAACGTTGTAAAACTGAAGACATAGATGACACATGATCAGAATCCTATCCGTGGCCGGCAGTATGAAACGTGTGTCGCAGTGTTAGGGTGTCCCTGTTGCGGTTATGCTGCGCCGCATCACAAATAGGTCAATGCAATTCTTTCCCTTGACAGGCGTCCTTCCATGGAGCCGTGATGATACAAGAGGGGATTGCCTCTGGGATCCATGGTAAGCAGATACAGGTTAAAAGTGGTTTCATGATTTCTAGATGAAATAAACATTCTGCGCCCTCAGGGATATGACAGGACTGCAGGCTGTGACCGTGCCTCATACACACAGAAGCTCATTCAGCCTTTCTTTCCAAGACCTACAGTCATATATTATATATATATATATATATATATATATATATATATATATATATATATATATATATATATATATATATATAATATTATTATCATCCTTTAATTATATGGCGCCACAAGGGATTTGCAGCGACATTACACAGTACATAACCGAATGAGCAAACAAGAAAACAGTACTACAGTTCAAGACAATATAGGACCGGTATAAAAAAACCCGGGGTTAGGTGCCATCAGTGGGAGTATGGAGTATAAGATAGTGTAAGTAAGAAAAGGAAAGGCACATGAGGAAAGAAGTTCCTGCTCTTGCGAGCTTACAATCTAAAAGGTGAGGGACTAACAGACCGGAGTGACACAGAAGGGGTAGACAGTGAGCATAGACGAGGGTTAGGATGAGATTTGGTTGTGTTTGGTGAAGAAGTGTGTCTTCAGATCCCGTTTGAAGTTCTGTAGAGAGGTGGAGAGTTTGAGGGGGAGAGGTAGGGAATTCCAGAGATAGGGAGCAGAACGTGAAAAATCTTGTAGGTAGGAGTGGGAGGAGGTAATTAGTTGGCAGGAAAGTCGGCGTGCATTAGTAGAGCAAAGAGGACGGGTGGGAGTGTAAAGGGAGATAAGGTCAGAGATGTAGATGGGAGAGGAGTGGGTGAGGGCTTTGTAGGTGAGTGTGAGAAGCTTGAATTGCATTCTGAAAGGGAAGGGGAGCCAGTGAAGGTCCTGCAAGAGAGGGGAGGTGGATGTAGTACGTTTGGTGAGGAAAACGAGATGGGCAGCAGCAGTGAGGATAGATTGGAGTGGAGAGAGGCATTTTTTCAGGGAGGCCAGATAGGAGGAGATTACAGTAGTCCAATCTGGAGATGACCAGTGAGTGGATGAGGGTCTTAGTAGCATCGTGGATGAGAAAGGGTCTGATCCTGGATATAATAATATATATTATATATACATATATATATTATATAATAATATAATAATAATAATAATAATAATAAATAATATAATAATATACTTTATTTAGTCATTAACAAAATCAGCAACGAAATGTCAATGAAAATACAATCAGAGCCTTACAATACCATAAGATAACAGTGAAGTTATGCCACATTTCGGAAACATTAGCACACAACCTGGTGATCATTTAACAGCCGAACAGCAGTTGGAAAGAAGCTGTTTGTCATACGATTTGTATGAGCGCGGACACTCCTGAACCGTTTTAAGGATGGCAATCTTTCGAAGATCAAGCAATTTGGATGACTCTCATCAGTGAATATAATCCTAGCTTTCCTTAATACACTTCTAGTATAAGAATCCTTCATACTTGGCAGAGACACCCCAATGATCCTACTAGCAGTTTTAATCACCCGCTCAAAAGCTATTCGTTCCGCTACAGTGCAGTTTCCAAACCACACTATCATCCCGTACGTTAAAACACTCTCTTCAATACTACAATAAAACCTAACTAAAGTGCTTGTGCTTAAACAAACAGCTCTAAGCCTCCTCAAAAAGAAAAGGCGTTGCTGCGCCTTTTTAATCAAAAAGAGACTGTTCAAAGCCCAAGTTAAATCATTTGCAATATATATGCCCAAAAATTTAAAAGAGGCCACCTCCTCAATCGGCTTTCCGTCCAAAGACACAGGAAATAATGGTCTATTGCAGCCCCGTCTAAAATCAACAACCATCTCCTTTGTTTTAGACGTATTTAAAACCAAACAATTTACTTTACTCCATTCCAGTAAGCGTGAAATTTCGGATCTGTAGGATAACTCGTCGTTTCCACTTATCAAACCGACAACCGCCGTATCGTCTGCAAATTTCTCCACTTTAACGGAATCAGAAATTGAAAAACAATCGTACGTAAATAATGAATATAATAGCGGGCTCAGGACACACCCTTGTGGGACCCCCGTACCTATACAGATCTCACCAGACATAAATTTACCAAACCTAACTACTTGAGGCCTAGCTGTCAAAAAGTTTAGAATCCAATTGCACGTAAACCCATTTACGCCCAAGTTAAAAAGCTTAGAGACCAGAGATGCCGGTACAATGGTATTAAACGCAGAGCTAAAATCCACAAATAAAATTCTCACATAAGTGAAGTCCCTTTCTTCTCTAAGTGGGTCTGTGCCTGATGTAGAACAGTCAGAGCTGCGTCCTCCGTAGACCTATTCTGCCGATATGCAAATTGAAAAGGATCAAAGTTCGCAGGAAAGTGGGATCTGATATGTTTTAACATCAACCGTTCAAAGCATTTCATAACTAATGATGTTAGCGCAATGGGCCGATAATCATCTAAACACTTTGGTACACCCTTTTTGGGTATAGGGATAATTTCTGTAAACTTAAAACACTTTGGTATTTTACAGACCTGCAGAGAGATATTAAATATTACTGTAAAAATCCCAGCTAATTCATTACAGCATTTTCTGAGAACTTTACCTTGAATCCCGTCTGGGCCAGCAGATTTGCCCATACTAACACCTCTGAGACACTTCAGCACATCTTGCTCATCCAAGACTACCGAGGCCTCCCCAGGTCTGATCCCAACCGCTTCAACACTAATTGAGTCATTTCTATCAAATCTGGAATAAAAGACATTTAAATCTTCCGCCATAGTGCTATTTACTGCACTTGGCACCGCCTTCCTAGGTTTATAATCCGTAATATCTTGCAGACTCCGCCACATACTCTTAGCGTCATTACACTGCTTAAACTTGTCCTCCATTTTAATTGAAAATTCCTTTTTAGCCTTTTTTATCCCTCTCCTCAAATCCGCTCTAGCAATTGAGTATGCATCCTTATCCCCCATTTTAAAAGCTCTGTCCCTTGACTTTAGCAAAGAACGGACTTCGGCATTTAACCAAGGTTTCTCGTTTGCAAATAAAGCACCGCTTGGATGTTACACTTTCTACGCAGCAGTTTATGTAGCCTATCACCGAAATTGCTAATAAATCAATATCAATAGACCCACTCCTTATGGACTCCTCAATTAATAACTCCCAATTAGTAAAAGCTAAAGTGTCCTGGAGCCTTACTACAGCATTTTCCGGCCATACAATGATAGATTTCTTCCTAGGCCTAACCCGCTTAACCAGGGGTATATACTTTGGAATCAGGAACAACGAAACATGATCTGACTTCCCAATATGCGGGAGGACAGCAGTCTCATAAGCAAGATCCATATTAGTGTACACTTGGTCGAGAATATTGTCGCCACGTGTGGGCACCTGAATATTTTTATAAAATTTGGGTAAGACCGACTGTAAGTCAGTCTGATTAAAATCCCCAGCAATAATAAAAGCAGCATCCACATATTTAGACTGTAAGCCAGTTAACCTATCATATAAAGTGTCAAGTGCACAACCTGCAGTAGCTTGCGGGCCAATGTAGACTGCCATAACCAAGATAACAGAATATTCTCGGGGCAAGTAATAAGGCCTGCACTTGATCACTAAAAATTCTAAGTCCTCAGAGCAATAAGATTCAACAAAAACAGCATTTGAACACCATAACGTATTCACATAAATACAAACCCCACCACCCCTGCATTTCCCCGATGCATTTGTTCTATCAGCTCTAAACAAAATTCTGTCCGTGAGTCCCAAAGCAGAATCAGGAACAGACTCCGACAACCAAGTCTCAGTAAGAATTAATAAAGAACCATTCTTCAGGCAACGTTTATTAGCTATTTCTCTGACGTCCTAAGTGGATGCTGGGACTTCGTAAGGACCATGGGGAATAGCGGCTCCGCAGGAGACTGGGCACAACTAAAGAAAGCTTTAGGACTACCTGGTGTGTACTGGCTCCTCCCACTATGACCCTCCTCCAGACCCCAGTTAGAATCTTGTGCCCGGCTGAGCTGGATGCACACTAGGGGCTCTCCTGAGCTCCTAGAAAGAAAGTATATTTTAGGTTTTTTTATTTTACAGTGAGATCTGCTGGCAACAGACTCACTGCAGCGAGGGACTAAGGGGAGAAGAAGCGAACCTACCTAACTGGTGGTAGCTTGGGCTTCTTAGGCTACTGGACACCATTAGCTCCAGAGGGATCGACCACAGGACCCGACCTCGATGTTCGGTCCCGGAGCCGCGCCGCCGGCCCCCTTACAGAGCCAGAAGCAAGAAGTGTTCCGGAAAATCTGCGGCAGAAGACTTCTGTCTTCAACAAGGTAGCGCACAGCACTGCAGCTGTGCGCCATTGCTCCTCATGCACACCTCACACTCCGGTCACTGATGGGTGCAGGGCGCTGGGGGGGGGGCACCCCGAGGGCAATATAATACACCTTGGCTGGCAAATCTACTAGAGATGAGCGGGTTCGGTTCCTCGGAATCCGAACCCCCCCGAACTTCAGCCTTTTTACACGGATCCGAGGCAGACTCGGATCTTCCCGCCTTGCTCGGCTAACCCGAGCGCGCCCGAACGTCATCATCCCGCTGTCGGATTCTCGCGAGGCTCGTATTCTATCGCGAGACTCGGATTCTATATAAGGAGCCGCGCGTCGCCGCCATTTTCACACGTGCATTGAGATTCATAGGGAGAGGACGTGGCTGGCGTCCTCTCCATTTAGATTAGAAGAGAGAGAGTGAGAGTGAGACACTTGATTTACTGGAGCTTAGGAGTACTCAGAGAGTGCAGAGTTTACTAGTGACTGACCAGTGACCACCAGTGCAGTTTTTTTATTATATTATTATTTAATATAATCCGTTCTCTGCCTGAAAAAAAACGATACACAGTGACACAGTAACAGTATACCATATCTGTGCTCAGCCTCAGTGTGCTGCATCATCTATGTATATCTGACTGTGCTCAGTGCTCACACAGCTTAATTGTGGGGGAGACTGGGGAGCAGTAGCAGGAGTACATATTATTTAACAGTGCACACTTTTGCTGCCAGAGTGCCACTGCCAGTGTGACTGACCAGTGACCACTGTCTGACCACCAGTATATTGTGATTGTCTGCCTGAAAAAGTTAAACACTCGTCGTGTGGTGTTTTTATTCTATAAACGCATTCTGCTGACAGTGTCCAGCAGGTCCGTCATTAATTATATAATATATACCTGTCCGGCTGCAGTAGTGATATATATATATTTTTTATATCATTATCATCCAGTCTATATTAGCAGCAGACGCAGTACGGTAGTCCACGGCTGTAGCTACCTCTGTGTCGGCAGTCGCTCGTCCATCCATAATTGTATACCACCTACCTGTGGTGTTTTTTTTTTCTTCTATCTTCTTTATACTACTAGTAGCTTACTTTAGGAGTCTGCAGTGCTGCTGACAGTGTCCAGCAGGTCCGTCATTATATAATATATACCTGTCCGGCTGCAGTAGTGATATATATATATTTTTTATATCATTATCATCCAGTCTATATTAGCAGCAGACGCAGTACGGTAGTCCACGGCTGTAGCTACCTCTGTGTCGGCAGTCGCTCGTCCATCCATAATTTTATACCACCTACCTGTGGTGTTTTTTTTCTTTCTATCTTCTTGATACTACTAGTAGCTTACTTTAGGAGTCTGCAGTGCTGCTGACAGTGTCCAGCAGGTCCGTCATTATATAATATATACCTGTCCGGCTGCAGTAGTGATATATATATATTTTTTTTATATCATTATCATCCAGTCTATATTAGCAGCAGACGCAGTACGGTAGTCCACGGCTGTAGCTACCTCTGTGTCGGCAGACGCTCGTCCATCCATAATTGTATACCACCTACCTGTGGTGTTTTTTTTTTTTTCTATCTTCTTGATACTACTAGTAGCTTACTTTAGGAGTCTGCAGTGCTGCTGACAGTGTCCAGCAGGTCCGTCATTATATAATATATACCTGTCCGGCTGCAGTAGCGATATATATATATATATTTTTTATATAATTATCATCCAGTCTATATTAGCAGCAGACGCAGTACGGTAGTCCACGGCTGTAGCTACCTCTGTGTCGGCAGTCGCTCGTCCATCCATAATTGTATACCACCTACCTGTGGTGTTTTTTTTTTCTATCTTCTTGATACTACTAGTAGCTTACTTTAGGAGTCTGCAGTGCTGCTGACAGTGTCCAGCAGGTCCGTCATTATATAATATATACCTGTCCGGCTGCAGTAGTGATATATATATATATTTTATATCATTATCATCCAGTCTATATTAGCAGCAGACGCAGTACGGTAGTCCAAGGCTGTAGCTACCTCTGTGTCGGCAGTCGCTCGTCCATCCATAATTGTATACCACCTACCTGTGGTGTTTTTTTTTTCTATCTTCTTGATACTACTAGTAGCTTACTTTAGGAGTCTGCAGTGCTGCTGACAGTGTCCAGCAGGTCCGTCATTATATAATATATACCTGTCCGGCTGCAGTAGTGATATATATATATTTTTTATATCATTATCATCCAGTCTATATTAGCAGCAGACGCAGTACGGTAGTCCACGGCTGTAGCTACCTCTGTGTCGGCAGTCGCTCGTCCATCCATAAGTATACTAGTATCCATCCATCTCCATTGTTTACCTGAGGTGCCTTTTAGTTGTGCCTATTAAAATATGGAGAACAAAAATGTTGAGGTTCCAAAAATAGGGAAAGATCAAGATCGACTTCCACCTCGTGCTGAAGCTGCTGCCACTAGTCATGGCCGAGACGATGAAATGCCAGCAACGTCGTCTGCCAAGGCCGATGCGGATGGAAGCACTCAGCCTCTCGCTAGAAAAATGAAAAGACTCAAGCTGGCAAAAGCACAGCAAAGAACTGTGCGTTCTTCGAAATCACAAATCCACAAGGAGAGTCCAATTGTGTCGTTTGCGATGCCTGACCTTCCCAACACTGGACGTGAAGAGCATGCGCCTTCCACCATTTGCACGCCCCCTGCAAGTGCTGGAAGGAGCACCCGCAGTCCAGTTCCTGATAGTCAGATTGAAGATGTCAGTGTTGAAGTACACCAGGATGAGGAGGATATGGGTGTTGCTGGCGCTGGGGAGGAAATTGACCAGGAGGATTCTGATGGTGAGGTGGTTTGTTTAAGTCAGGCACCCGGGGAGACACCTGTTGTCCGTGGGAGGAATAGGGCCATTGACATGCCTGGTGAAAATATCAAAAAAAATCAGGTCTTCGGTGTGGAAGTATTTCAACAGAAATGCGGACAACATTTGTCAAGCCGTGTGTTGCCTTTGTCAAGCTGTAATAAGTATGGGTAAGGACGTTAACCACCTCGGAACATCCTCCCTTATACGTCACCTGCAGCGCATTCATCATAAGTCAGTGACAAGTTCAAAAACTTTGGGCGACAGCGGAAGCAGTCCACTGACCAGTAAATCCCTTCCTCTTGTAACCAAGCTCACGCAAACCACCCCACCAACTCCCTCAGTGTCAATTTCCTCCTTCCCCAGGAATGCCAATAGTCCTGCAGGCCATGTCACTGGCAATTCTGACGAGGCCTCTCCTGCCTGGGATTCCTCCGATGCATCCTTGCGTGTAACGCCTACTGCTGCTGGCGCTGCTGTTGTTGCTGCTGGGAGTCGATGGTCATCCCAGAGGGGAAGTCGTACTCGTAAGACCACTTGTACTACTTCCAGTAAGCAATTGACTGTCCAACAGTCCTTTGCGAGGAAGATGAAATATCACAGCAGTCATCCTGCTGCAAAGCGGATAACTGAGGCCTTGGCATCCTGGGCGGTGAGAAACGTGGTTCCGGTATCCATCATTACTGCAGAGGCAACTAGAGACTTGTTGGAGGTACTGTGTCCCCGGTACCAAATACCATCTAGGTTCCATTTCTCTAGG
This sequence comes from Pseudophryne corroboree, assembly GCF_028390025.1. Taxonomy (NCBI): domain Eukaryota; kingdom Metazoa; phylum Chordata; class Amphibia; order Anura; family Myobatrachidae; genus Pseudophryne; species Pseudophryne corroboree. Next base: position 449,611,416 of record NC_086450.1, on the reverse strand, counting down.
CAGGCGATACCGAAAATGTACACAGACCTCAGAAAAAGACTCACCAGTGTCCTAAAAAATGCAGTTGTACCCAATGTCCACTTAACCACGGACATGTGGACAAGTGGAGCAGGGCAGGCTCAGGACTATATGACTGTGACAGCCCACTGGGTAGATGTATGGACTCCCGCCGCAAGAACAGCAGCGGCGGCACCAGTAGCAGCATCTCGCAAACGCCAACTCTTTCCTAGGCAGGCTACGCTTTGTATCACCGCTTTCCAGAATACGCACACAGCTAAAAACCTCTTACGGCAACTGAGGAAGATCATCGCAGAATGGCTTACCCCAATTGGACTCTCCTGTGGATTTGTGGCATCGGACAACGCCAGCAATATTGTGTGTGCATTAAATATGGGCAAATTCCAGCACGTCCCATGTTTTGCACATACCTTGAATTTGGTGGTGCAGAATTATTTAAAAAACGAGAGGGGCGTGCAAGAGATGCTGTCGGTGGCCAGAAGAATTGCGGGACACTTTCGGCGTACAGGCACCACGTACAGAAGACTGGAGCACCACCAAAAACGCCTGAACCTGCCCTGCCATCATCTGAAGCAAGAAGTGGTAACGAGGTGGAATTCAACCCTCTATATGCTTCAGAGGTTGGAGGAGCAGCAAAAGGCCATTCAAGCCTATACAACTGAGCACGATATAGGAGGTGGAATGTACCTGTCTCAAGCGCAGTGGAGAATGATTTCAACGTTGTGCAAGGTTCTGCAACCTTTTGAACTTGCCACACGTGAAGTCAGTTCAGACACTGCCAGCCTGAGTCAGGTCATTCCCCTCATCAGGCTTTTGCAGAAGAAGCTGGAGACATTGAAGGAGGAGCTAACACAGAGCGATTCCGCTAGGCATGTGGGACTTGTGGATGGAGCCCTTAATTCGCTTAACAAGGATTCACGGGTGGTCAATCTGTTGAAATCAGAGCACTACATTTTGGCCACCGTGCTCGATCCTAGATTTAAAACCTACCTTGGATCTCTCTTTCCGGCAGACACAAGTCTGCTGGGGTTCAAAGAACTGCTGGTGACAAAATTGTCAAGTCAAGCAGAACGCGACCTGTCAACATCTCCTCCTTCACATTCTCCCGCAACTGTGGGTGCGAGGAAAAGGCTCAGAATTCCGAGCCCACCCGCTGGCGGTGATGCAGGGCAGTCTGGAGCGACTGCTGATGCTGACATCTGGTCCGGACTGAAGGACCTGACAACGATTACGGACATGTCGTCTACTGTCACTGCATATGATTCTCTCCCCATTGAAAGAATGGTGGAGGATTATATGAGTGACCGCATCCAAGTAGGCAAGTCAGACAGTCCGTACTTATACTGGCAGGAAAAAGAGGCAATTTGGAGGCCCTTGCACAAACTGGCTTTATTCTACCTAAGTTGCCCTCCCACAAGTGTGTACTCCGAAAGAGTGTTTAGTGCCGCCGCTCACCTTGTCAGCAATCGGCGTACGAGGTTACATCCAGAAAGTGTGGAGAAGATGATGTTCATTAAAATGAATTATAATCAATTCCTCCGTGGAGACATTGACCAGCAGCAATTGCCTCCACAAAGTACACAGGGAGCTGAGATGGTGGATTCCAGTGGGGACGAATTGATAATCTGTGAGGAGGGGGATGTACACGGTGATATATCGGAGGATGATGATGAGGTGGACATCTTGCCTCTGTAGAGCCAGTTTGTGCAAGGAGAGATTAATTGCTTCTTTTTTGGTGGGGGTCCAAACCAACCCGTCATTTCAGTCACAGTCGTGTGGCAGACCCTGTCACTGAAATGATGGGTTGGTTAAAGTGTGCATGTCCTGTTTATACAACATAAGGGTGGGTGGGAGGGCCCAAGGACAATTCCATCTTGCACCTCTTTTTTCTTTCATTTTTCTTTGCGTCATGTGCTGTTTGGGGGGTGTTTTTTGGAAGGGCCATCCTGCGTGACACTGCAGTGCCACTCCTAGATGGGCCAGGTGTTTGTGTCGGCCACTAGGGTCGCTTAGCTTACTCACACAGCTACCTCATTGCGCCTCTTTTTTCTTTGCGTCATGTGTTGTTTGGGGAGGGTTTTTTGGAAGGGCCATCCTGCGTGACACTGCAGTGCCACTCCTAGATGGGCCAGGTGTTTGTGTCGGCCACTAGGGTCACTTAGCTTACTCACACAGCTACCTCATTGCGCCTCTTTTTTTCTTTGCGTCATGTGCTGTTTGGGGAGTGTTTTTTGGAAGGGCCATCCTGCGTGACACTGCAGTGCCACTCCTAGATGGGCCAGGTGTTTGTGTCGGCCACTAGGGTCGCTTAGCTTACTCACACAGCTACCTCATTGCGCCTCTTTTTTTTCTTCTTTGCGTCATGTGCTGCTGTTTGGGGAGTGTTTTTTGGAAGGGCCATCCTGCGTGACACTGCAGTGCCACTCCTAGATGGGCCAGGTGTTTGTGTCGGCCACTTGGGTCGCTTAGCTTAGCCATCCAGCGACCTCGGTGCAAATTTTAGGACTAAAAATAATATTGTGAGGTGTGAGGTGTTCAGAATAGACTGAAAATGAGTGGAAATTATGGTTATTGAGGTTAATAATACTTTGGGATCAAAATGAACCCCAAATTCTATGATTTAAGCTGTTTTTTAGGGTTTTTTGAAAAAAAAACACCCGAATCCGACAAAAAAAATTCGGTGAGGTTTTGCCAAAACGCGTTCGAACCCAAAACACGGCCGCGGAACCGAACCCAAAACCAAAACCCGAAAAATTTCCGGTGCTCATCACTAAAATCTACACCATATATAGCCAGGAAGGCTATATAGGTGTAAAAATACCCCTGCCAGAATTCCAGAAAAAGCGGGAGTAGTCCGCCGGAAAAGGGGCGGGGCTATCTCCCTCAGCACACTGGCGCCATTTTTTCTTCACAGTGCAGCTGGAAGACGGCTCCCCAGGCTCTCCCCTGTAGTTTTCAGGCTCAAAGGGTTAAAAAGAGAGGGGGGGCACTAAATTTAGGCGCAATATGTGTATACAAACAGCTATTGGGGGAAAAATCACTCAGTTAGTGTTAATCCCTGCATTTATATAGCGCTCTGGTGTGTGCTGGCATACTCTCTCTCTGTCTCCCCAAAGGACTTTGTGAGGTCCTGTCCTCAGTCAGAGCATTCCCTGTGTGTGTGCGGTGTGTCGATACGGCTGTGTCGACATGTTGGATGAGGAAGGTTACGTGAAGGCGGAGCAGAGGCCAATAAATGGGATGTCGCCCCCTGTGGGGCCGACACCAGAGTGGATGGATAGGTGGAAGGTATTAACCGACAATGTCAACTACTTACATAAAAGGCTGGATAACGTAACAGCTGTGGGACAGCCGGCTTCTCAGCCCGCGCCTGCCCAGGCGTCTCAAAGGCCATCAGGGGCTCAAAAAAAAATGCCCGTTACCTCAGATGGCAGACACAGATGTCAACACGGAGTCTGACTCCAGTGTCGACGAGGTTGAGACATATACACAATACACTAGGAACATCCGTTGCATGATCTCGGCAATGAAAAATGTGTTACACATTTCTGACATGAACCCAAGTACCACATAAAAGGGGTTTTATGTTTGGGGAGAAAAAGCAGCCAGTGTTTTGTTCCCCCATCAGATGAGTGAATGAAGTGTGTAAAGAGCGTGGGTTCCCCCGATAAGAAACTGGTAATTTCTAAAAAGTTACTGATGGCGTACCCTTTCCCGCCAGAGGATAGGTCACGTTGGGAGATATCCCCTAGGGTGGATAAGGCGCTTACACGTTTGTCAAAAAAGGTGGCACTGCCGTCTTGGGATACGGCCACTTTGAAGGAGCCTGCTGATAAAAAGCAGGAGGCTATCCTGAAGTCTGTATATACACACTCAGGTACTATACTGAGACCTGCAATTGCCTCAGCATAAATAATGCTGCTGCAGCGTGGTCTTATACCCTGTCAGATAATATTAATACCCTAGACAGGGATATTATTTTGCTAACATAGAGCATATTAAAGACGTCGTCTTATATATGAGGGATGCACAAAGGGATATTTGCCGGCTGGCATCCAGAATTAATGCAATGTCCATTCTGCCAGGAGGGTATTAGAGACCCGGCAGTGGACAGGTGATGCTGCCTTTAAAAGGCACATGGAGATTCAACCTTATAAGGGTGAGGAATTGTTTGGGGATGGTCTCTGGGACCTCGTATCCACAGCAACAGCTGGGAAGAAAAACTTTTACCTCAGGTTTCCTCACAGCCTAAGAAAGCACCGTATTTTCAGGTACAGTCCTTTCGGCTTCAGAAAAGCAAGCGGGTCAAAGGCGCTTCCTTTCTGCACAGAGACAAGGGAAGAAAGAAAAAGCTGCACTAGACAGCCAGTTCCCAGGATCAAAAATCTTCCCCCGCTTCCTCTGAGTCCACCGCATGATGCTGGGGCTCCACAGGTGGAGATAGGTGCGGTGGGGGCGCGTCTCGGGAACTTCAGGGACCAGTGGGCTTGCCCACAGGTGGATCCCTAGGTTCTGCAAGTAGTATCACAGGGATACAAGCTGGAGTTCGAGGCGACTCCCCCTCGCCGTTACCTCACATCAGCCTTGCCTGCTGCCCTCGGAGAAAGGGAGGTAGTACTGGCGGCAATTCACAAGCTGTACTTCCAGCAGGTGAAATCAAGGTACCCCTCCTTCAACAAGGCCGGGGTTACTATTCCAAAATGTTTGTGGTACCGAAACCAAACGGTTCGGTGAGACCCATTCTAAAATTGAAATCCTTGAACACTTATATACGAAGGTTCAAGTTCAAAATGGAATCGCACAGGGCGATTATTGCAAGCCTGGAGAATTTCATGGTATCACTGGACATCAAGGATGCTTACCTGCATGTCCCTATTTACCCTCCTCACCAGGAGTACCTCAAAATTGTGGTACAGGATTGTCATTACCAATTCCAGACGTTGCCGTTGGTCTGTCCCCGGCACCGAGGGTATTTACCAAGGTAATGGCCGAAATAATTATCCCGTACTTGGACGATCTCCTTATAAAGGCGAGGTCCAGGGAGCAGTTGTTCGTCGGAGTAGCACTATCTCGGGAAGTGCTACAACAGCACGGCTGGATTCTGAATATTCCAAAGTCGCAGCTGGTTCCTACGACGCGTCTACTGTTCCTGGGTATGGTTCTGGACACAGAACAGGATAAAAAGGGTTTCTCCCGGAGGAGAAGTCCAAGGAGTTGTCGTCTCTAGACAGAGACCTCCTAATACAAATACAGGTGTCGGTGCATCAATGCACGCGAGCCCTGGGAAAGATGGTAGCTTCTTACGAAGAAATTCCATTCGCCAGGTCCCATGCAAGGATCTTCCAGTGGGATCTGTTGGACAAGTGGTCCGGGTCGCATCTTCAGATGCATCGGCGGATAACCCTGTCTCCAAGGGCCAGGGTGTCGCTGTGGTGGTGGCTGCAGAGTGCTCATCTTCTAGAGGGCCGCAGATTCGGCATACAGGACTGGGTCCTGGTGACCACGGATGCCAGCCTTCGAGGCTGGGGGGCAGTCACACAGGGAAGAAACTTCCAAGGACTATGGACAAGTCAGGAGACTTCCCTACACAAAAATATTCTGGAACTAAGGGCCATTTACAATGCCCTAAGTCAGGCTAGACCCCTGCTTCAACACCGGCCGGTGCTGATCCAGTCAGACAACATCACGGCGGTCGCTCATGTAAACCGACAGGGCGGCACAAGAAGCAGGATGGCGATGGAAGAAGCCACAAGGATTCTCCGATGGGCGGAAAATCATGTGTTAGCACTGTCAGCAGTGTTCATTCCCGGAGTGGACAACTGGTAAGCAGACTTTCTCAGCAGACACGACCTCCACCCGGGAGAGTGGGGACTTCATCCAGAAGTCTTCCAAATGATTGTACACCGTTGGGAAAGGCCACAGGTGGACATGAAGGCATCCCGCCTCAACAAACAGCTAAAAAGATATTGCGCCAGGTCAAGGGACCCTCAGGCGATAGCTGTGGACGCTCTGGTAACACCGTGGGTGTACCAGTCGGTGTATGTGTTCCCTTCTCTGCCTCTCATACCCAGGGTAATTAGAATAATAAGAAGGAGAGGAGTAAGAACTATACTCATTGTTCCGGATTGGCCAAGAAGAGCTTGGTACCCAGAACTCCAAGAAATGATCTCAGAGGACCCATGGCCTCTGCCGCTCAGACAGGACCTGCTGCAGCAGGGGCCCTGTCTGTTCCAAGACTTACCGTGGCTGCGTTTGACGGCATGGCGGTTGAACGCCGGATCCTGAAGGAAAAGGGCATTCCGGAGGAAGTTATCCCTACGCTAATTAAAGCTAGGAAAGAAGTGAACGCAAACCATTATCACCGCATATGGCGGAAATATGTTGCGTGCTGTGAGGCCAGGAAGGCCCCAACGGAGGAATTTCAGCTAGGTCGATTTCTGCTCTTCCTACAGTCAGGGGTGACTATGGGCCTAAAATTGGGTTCCATTAAGGTCCAGATTTCGGCTCTATCGATTTTCTTCCAAAATAGAACTGACTTCACTGCCTGAAGTTCAGACTTTTGTTAAGGGAGTGCTGCATATTCAGCCCCCCGTTTGTGCCTCCAGTGGCACCGTGGGATTTCCTGAAGTCGCATTGGGTTGAGCCACTTAAATCCGTGGAGCTAAAATACCTCACGCGGAAAGTGGTCATGCTGTTGGCCTTGGCGTCGGCCAGGCGTGTATCAGAATTAGCGGCTTTATCATGCAAAAGCCCTTATCTAATTTTTTATATGGATAGGGCGGAATTGAGGACTCGTTCCCAATTCCTTCCTAAGGTGGTATCAGTTTTTCATGTGAACCAACCTATTGTGGTGCCTGCGGCTACTAAGGACTTGGAGGATTCCAAGTTACTGGACGTAGTCAGGGCCCTGGAAAATATATGTTTCCAGGACGGCTGGAGTCAGGAAAACTGACTTGCTATTTATCCTGTATGCACCCAACAAGCTGGGTGCTCCTGCTTCTAAGCAGACTATTGCTCGCTGGATCTGTAGCACGATTCAACTTGCACATTCTGCGGCTGGACTGCCGCACCCTAAATCTGTGAAAGCCCATTCCACGAGGAAAGTGGGCTCTTCTTGGGCGGCTGCCCGAGGGGTCTCGGCTTTACAAATTTGCCGAGCGGTCACTTGGTCGGGTTCAAACACTTTTGCAAGAGTCTACAAGTTTGATACCCTGGCTGAGGAGGACCTAGAGTTTGCTCATTCGGTGCTGCAGAGTCATCCGCACTCTCCCGCCCGTTTGGGAGCTTTGGTATAATCCCCATGGTCCTTACGGAGTCCCAGCATCCACTTAGGACGTCAGAGAAAATAAGATTTTACTCACCGGTAAATCTATTTCTCGTAGTCCGTAGTGGATGCTGGGCGCCCATCCCAAGTGCGGATTGTCTGCAATACTTGTATATAGTTATTGCCTAACTAAAGGGTTATTGCTGAGCCATCTGTTGAGAGGCTCAGTTATATTTCATACTGTTAACTGGGTATAGTATCACGAGTTATACGGTGTGATTGGTGTGGCTGGTATGAGTCTTACCCGGGATTCAAAATCCTTCCTTATTGTGTCAGCTCTTCCGGGCACAGTATCCTAACTGAGGTCTGGAGGAGGGTCATAGTGGGAGGAGCCAGTGCACACCAGGTAGTCCTAAAGCTTTCTTTAGTTGTGCCCAGTCTCCTGCGGAGCCGCTATTCCCCATGGTCCTTACGGAGTCCCAGCATCCACTACGGACTACGAGAAATAGATTTATCGGTGAGTAAAATCTTATTTTCTGCTTGAATCTCATCCAATTTGTGCTATGCAGAATAATACTATATAGATATTTTCCACTGTAGTTATTTGCTTTTAATGCTACAGCAGGCGTAGGCAACTGGCTGTTGGGGACTACTAGCACCAGCATGACCTGCCACGGATTACTTCTATCTTTTGTGTTACTGTAACTACTTTCCCTGCTGCCGTTTATGGGTCTCCAGTTGCTTTTCAGTGACATTTTGTTGTTATTATTTTCTCATACGTCCTAGAGGATGCTGGAGTCCACTTCATGACCATGAGATATAGACAGTTCCGCAGGAGCCATGGGCACTCTTAAGACTTTTCAATGGGTGTGAACTGGCTCCTCCCTCTATGCCCCTCCTCCAGACCTCCATTTTAGAAATGTGCCCAGGCAGACTGGATGCACTCCAGGGGAGCTCTACTGAGTTTCTCTGAAAAGACTTGTTAGGTTTTTTATTTTCAGGGAGAACTGCTGGCAACAGTCTCCCTGCTTCGTGGAACTGAGGGGGCAGAAGTAGGAACCAACTTCCTGAAGAGTTTCATGGCTCTGCTTCTGGCTGACAGGACACCATTAGCTCCTGAAGAGTACTGAACGCTAGCCGTGTCTAGATGTTCACTCCCACAGCACGCCATCACCCCCCTCACAGAGCCAGAAGTCAGAAGACTGGTGAATAGAAGAAGACAGACCCCTTCTATCAAGTAAAGTGACGGCTGAGGTACCGCGCGGCTGGCGGGGGCGCAGCACAGGCACTGCAGGGGGGGGGGCACCCTGGGCAGCAAAAACACCTCTATAAACTGGCAAAAAGGGGGCATAAGATGCCCGGGCACAGCCCTACCGCCGCCAGTATAAATATTATGCAAAGTCTCTGAGGTAAAAATGCGCCATTGTGGGGGCGGAGCTTCTTCCTCAGGCAGCCAGCACACTGCTCAGCGCCATTTTCTCTCTCGGGCTGCAGAGACATCGCTGGTCCTCCTTCACTTCTGACTACAAGTATCAGGGTGCAAAACCGGGGGGGGGGGGGGGGGGGGGGCACAAGCGAATTTGGTGCATTACAAGTGTGTTTTACTGTGTAAAAAGCGCTGCATGTCAGTGGGCATTCTGTGTTCACAGGCATTAGATACTGGCGCTGGGGTTGTGAACTGGCTGCTCCTAAACGGTGTCCCTCTGACAGATTTTACTGTGGGTCTGTCCCCTATAAGTCCCAGTGTGTCTGTGTGTGTGTTGTACACGTGTGTAAGACATGTCAGAGGTGGGGAGTTCCTCCCCGGAGGAAACCATTTTAGGGACACAGAAGTGTAATGTGGTGGCGCTGCCGGCACACCAAGAGCCGGCATGGGTGAAAGAAATACGTGATAGTATGCATCACATCAATACGAGATTAGAGAAGTCTGAATCTCATGCTGAGTGCTGGAGAAAATCTGTGGAAGATGTGATTTTTCAGGGTTTTGTTCTTCCATCCGCAGGCGACCCCTTTGGGTCACATAAGAGACCATTTGCGAATATTGTGAATACTGAAACCGACACGGACACCGATTCCTGTGTCGACGATAGTGACTCCAGGGAAATAGATCATAAATTGGCAAAAAAATATTCAATATACAGATGTGTCCACATACATCTTTGCTATATCCCGCCATATATAGCACAGTCTTGCATGCCATAGACTGAGATATTTAGCCATGCCTTGTGATTTTTCTTAATTTGCTTCTTTAATATGTTACTTTTATACATATTCTATTATGGCAAACAAAAACTTTAAAGTTCATTCACTCGCAACTTGTGAAAAACAACGTGTTTTAAATGTTGTGCCAAATTTGAAAAAAAGCAAAGATGTAAGTGGACATATCTGTATAAGGGAAGTTCTGGAAGTCACGGAAGCCACTCCTGTACCTCAGGAGAAGGCTTATTTCTACAAAGAAAAGAAATCTAAGGTCACTTTCCCTCCTTCTCACAAGCTTAATACTCTCTTTGAAGGGATGTGGGTGAATCCCGAAAAGAAATTTCGTATTCCCAAGAGAATTCAAATAGCTTATCCTTTCCCGGTAGAGGACAGGAAAAAATGGGAGTCACCCCTTGTGTTAGACCAGGGGTGGGGAACCTCCGGCCCGCGGGCCGTATAAGGCCCGCGAAGCCATTTGGTCCGGCCCAACCGCTCCTCTCAGTGAGACACGCCGCCGCACAGTCCGGCGGCAGCGTGTCTCAGCTGTCACCACACGGAGGAGAGCACGGCTATTATCGGGCGGCGGCGGCGTTTAGGACTTGAAACCAGCGCCGGTTCGTGAGCCAATCAGAGCTCGCGGACCGGCAGCCAATCAGGAGCCGCGGCTGCCGGTCTGCGAGCTCTGGTTGGCTCTCGAACCGGCGGCTGGTTTCAAGTCTTACACGCCGCCGCCCAACATAGCCGTGCTCTCCTCCGTGTCCCCGCCGAAAGGAGCGGGACGGGGGGGGGGGGGACACGGGGGGGGGGCATCTGTATACCTGGCACTGTGGGGATCATCTGTATAACTGGCACTGTGGGGGTCATCTGTATACCTGGCACTGTGGGGGTCATCTGTATACCTGGCACTGAAGGGACATCTGTATACCTGGCACTGTGGGGGCATCTGTATACCTGGCACTGTGAGGGGCATCTGTATACCTGGCACTGTGAGGGGCATCTGTATACCTGGCACTGTGAGGGGCATCTGTATACCTGGCACTGTGAGGGGCATCTGTATACCTGGCACTGTGAGGGGCATCTGTATACCTGGCACTGTGGGGGCATCTGTATACCTGGCACTGTGAGGGGCATTTGTATAACTGGCACTGTGAGGGGCATTTGTATACCTGGCACTGTGGGGGCATCTGTATGCCTGGCACTGTGAGGGGCATTTGTATGCCTGGCACTGTGAGGGGCATTGTATACCTGGCACTGTGGGGGCATCTGTATACCTGGCACTGTGAGGGGCATTTGTATACCTGGCACTGTGGGGGCAATTGTGGATCTGGCACTGCACTATTGGGGGCATATGTGTATCACGTCCCATTTTAACTGGCCACACCCATTTTTTGGGCGCGCGCGGGGGCAGACTTGTATGGCCCCGAAGGATTTTATAAATATCCAAATGGCCCTCGGTAGAAAAAAGGTTCCCCACCCCTGTGTTAGACAGTGCACTGTCCAGGTTGACAAAGGAGGTAATTCTCCCTGCACCTGGCACGGCTTCACTAAAGGAGCCAGCTGACCGTAAAATGGAAACTACATTGAAATCCATTTACGTTGCCAATGGTACACTGCTCAGGCCCACAATTGCTTGCGCATGGGTGAGTCGCGCTATTAAAAAATGGTCAGACAGCGAGTCATCAGAAATTGACACGATTGATAAAGATGAGATACTCCTTAAGTTAGGGAATATCAAAGACACTGCCGCATACATGCTAGAAGCGATGAAAGATATTGGACTCAAGTTCACAAGCAGCTACCATGGCAGTATCGGCTCGGAGGGCGCTGTGGATTCGCCAGTGGAACGCGGATGCAGATTCCAAAAGAAAAATGGAGGCTCTCCCATATAAAGGTGAGGCCTTATTTGGCGATGGACTGGATGTGTTAGTCTCGGCGGCTACCGCAGCTAAGTCGACATTTTTGCTCTCTGCGCCTGCACCGGCAAAAAGGACATATCACCCTCACATGCAGTCTTTTCGGCCTAATAAATACAAGAAAGCGAGAGGTTCCCCCTTCTTTGCAGGTAGGGGAAGGGGAAAGGGAAAGAAGTCCGCAGCGGCTTCAGGTTCCCAGGAGCAGAAGTCTACCCCTACTTCTGCCAAATCTACAGCATGACGCTGGGGCTCCCTTGCTTACGAAGCCATTCCGTTTGGCAGGTTTCATGCCCGGGTGTTTCAGTGGGACCTGCTGGACAAATGGTCCGGGTCTCACCTGCACATGCACCGGAAAATAAGTCTATCTTCTAGGACCAGAATTTCTCTTCTGTGGTGGCTGCAAAGTTCTCACCTTCTAGAGGGAAGCAGGTTCGGGATCTAGGATTGGGTCCTGCTGACCACGGATGCAAGTCTCCGAGGCTGGCGAGCAGTTACTCAAGGAAGAAGTTTCCAGGGAAAATGGTCAAGCCAGGAAACTTTTCTCCACATAAACGTTCTGGAGTTAAGAGCCATTTACAACGGCCTTCTGCAAGCGGAACACCTTCTTCGAGGTCTACCTGTCCTGATTCAGTCGGACAACGTAACAGCGGTGGCGTACGTAAACCGCCAGGGCGGAACAAAGACCAGAGCGGCGATGGCCACAAAAGTTCTCCGCTGGGCGGAAAAACACGTGAGCGCTCTGTCAGCAATCTTCCTTCCGGGCGTGGACAACTGGGAAGCAGACTTCCTCAGCAGACACGATCTCCATCCAGGAGAGTGGGCCCTTCATCAATAGGTATTTGCAGAAGTGACAAGGCGTTGGGGAATTCCTCAAATAGACAAAGCCGCCAATTCCGACACCCGTCTGGCGGACGCCAAGGCCAAAAGCATGACCACTTTCCAAGTGAGAAATTTCAACTCCACCTTACGCAAAAGGTTCAAACCAGGGAGACATAAGAAACTGCAAGACCACTTCAAGATCCCACGGCGCCACGGGTGGCACAAACGGAGGATGGATATGCAGCACTCCCTTCACGAAAGTCTGAACTTCAGGAAGGGCGTACAATTCTTTTTGAAAGAAAATAGATAAAGCCGAAATCTGTACTTTGATGGAACCCAATTTCAGGCCTGCATCGACGCCTGCCTGCAAAAAATGGAGAAAACGACCCAGCTGAAACTCCTCCGTAGGAGCCTTCTTGGCTTCACACCACGTCACATATTTTCTCCAAATACGGTGATAATGCTTCGCCGTGACCTCCTTTCTAGCCTTAAGGAGAGTGGGGATGACCTCCCCAGGAATACCTTTATGAGCTAAGATTTGGCGCTCAACTTCCACGCCGTCAAACGCAGCCGCGGTAAGTCCGGAAACACGCATGGCCCCTGCAGTAACAGGTCCTCTCTTAGAGTAAGCGGCCAAGGATCTTCCACTAGTAATTCCTGAAGATCCAGATACCAGGCCCTGCGTGGCCAGTCTGGAACGATGAGAATCGCCTGAACCCTTGCTCGTCTTACGATCCTCAACACCTTTGGAATGAGAGGAAGCAGAGGGAACACATACACCGACTGAAACACCCACGGAGTCACCAGGGCGTCCACTGCACTGGCTTGGGGGTCCCTTGACCTGGAACAATACCTCGGAAGCTTCTTGTTGAGGCGAGACGCCATCATGTCTATCAGAGGAATTCCCCAACGCTTCATCACTTCTGCACATACCTCTTGGTGAAGAGCCCACTCTCCTGGATGGAGATTGTGTCTGCTGAGGAAGTCTGCTTCCCAGTTGTCCACGCCCGGGAGGAAGACTGCTGACAGAGCGCTCACGTGCTGTTCCGCCCAGCGAAGGATTCTTGTGGCCTCCACCATAGCCGCCCTGCTCCTTGTTCCGCCTTGACGGTTTACATGCGCCACCGCTGTTATGTTGTCCGACTGGATCAGGACAGGACGACCCTGAAGAAGGCTCTTTGCTTGTAGCAGGCCGTTGTAAATGGCTCTTAACTCGAGAACATTTATGTGGAGACAAGATTCCTGGTTTGACCATTTCCCCTGTAAATTTCTTCCTTGGGTGACTGCGCCACAGCCTCGGAGACTTGCATCTGTTGTCAGTAGGACCCAGTCCTGGATTCCGAATTGGCGCCCTTCTAGAAGGTGAGAGCTTTGTAGCCACCACAGGAGAGAAATCCTGGCCCTGGAAGATAGACTTATTCTCCGGTGCATGTGCAGGTGAGACCCGGACCATTTGCTCAGCAGATCCCACTGAAAAACCCGGGCATGAAACCTGCCAAACGGAATGGCTTCGTACGCCGCAACCATCTTCCCCAGAACCCGAGTACATTGATGAATCGACACACTTGTCGGCCTCAGAAGCTCCCTGACCATTGTCTGTAGTTCCAGAGCTTTGTTTTCCGGAAGAAACACTCTCTGTAACTCCGTGTCTAGAATCATGCCCAGAAAGGGCAGCCGAGTGGCCGGAACCAACTGAGACTTTGGCAAATTTAGAACCCAACCGTGTTGTCGCAGAACCGACAGAGACAGATCCACATTTCTTAACAACTGTTCCTTGGACCTCGCCTTTATCAGGAGATTGTCCAAGTATGGGATAATTGTAACCCCTTGTTTGTGAAGGAGAACCATCATTTCCGCCATGACTTTGGTGAAAATCCTCGGGGCAGTGGAAAGCCCAAACGGCAACATCTGAAATTGGTAATGACAATCCTGTACCACAAATCTGAGAAAGGCCTGATGCTGAGGATATATCGGGACGTGTAAGTAGGCATCCTTTATGTCAACTGATGCCATAAAATCCCCCCCTTCTAGGCTGGAGATCACAGCTCGAAGAGATTCCATCTTGAACTTGAAAACTTTCAAGTATGGATTGAGGGATTTTAGGTTCAGAATCGGTCTGACCGAACCGTCCGGCTTCGGTACAATAAAGAGGCTCGAGTAGAACCCCTCCCCCCGTTGGGACGGGGGAATGGGAACAATGACCCTCTGTTGACACAACTTTTGTATTGCTGCATTCACCACCTCCCTGTCCGGAAGAGACACTGGCAAGGCCGAAATGAAAAAGCGGTGAGGGGGCATCTCCTAAAACTCCAGCCTGTATCCCTGAGACACTATGTCTAGGACCCAAGGATCCAGGCCTGATTGAACCCAGACCTGACTGAAGCTCCACAGACAGACCCCCACTGGCACGGACTCCCTCAGGGGAGCCCCAGCGTCATGCGTTGGACTTGGTAGAGGCGGGGGAGGACTTTTGGTCCTGGGCGCCTGATACTGCAGGCGACTTTCTTCCCCTTCCTCTACCCTTTGAAGCGAGAAAGGATGAGCCTTTTCCTCGCTTGTATTTATTGGGTCGAAAGGACTGCATCTGCTGATGGGGTGCCTTTTTCTGTTGTGTGGGAACATAAGGAAGAAAAGATGACTTACCCGCAGTCGCAGTAGACACCAGGTCAGCCAGGCCGTCACCAAAACAAGACACTACCTTTGAAGGGAAGAGCTTCCATATTTTTCTTGGAGTCGGCATCAGCATTCCATTGATGGATCCACAGCGCCCTCCTGGCCGAGATCGCCATGGCATTGGCTCTTGATCCCAGGAGGCCAACATCCCTCGCGGCATCCTTCAGGTAATCTGCAGCGTCCTTGATATAACCAAGAGTCAAAAGAATATTATCTTTATCAAGGGTATCCATATCAGAAGCTAAAATTATCAGCCCATTTAGCAATAGCACTACTCAACCATACCGACGCCACAGCAGGTCTGAGTAATGCACCCGTATTAACGAAAATGGCCTTCAAAGACGTCTCCAGCTTGCGATCCGCCGGATCCTTGAGAGCTGCCGTGTCAGGGGACGGAAGCGCCACCTTCTTAGACAAACGGGATAGAGCCTTGTCGACATTTGGAGATGACTCCCATTTTTCCCTGTCAGAGGGGAAAGGATACGCCATGAAAATTCTCTTGGGAATCTGCCACCTTTTGTCCGGTGACTCCCAAGCCTTTTCACAAAGAGCATTCATTTCAGGAGAGGGCGGAAATTTCACCTCAGGCCTTTTCCCTTTAAATAAACAAATCCTTGTTTCCTGCACCGCAGGTTCGTCAGAGATACGTAAAACATCTTTAATAGCCACAATCATGTACTGAATACTCTTAACTAGCCTTGGGTGTAAAGTACCCTCATTGAAATCTATCATCGGAATCAGAATCCGTGTCGGTATCCGTATCTACCATCTGGGTAAACGAACGCTTTTGTGATGGATTTCTTCCACACTTGTGTCTGAGACTCAGATTTATCCAACCTCTTAGACAATGAGGCCACATTTGCATTAAGTGCACTTAACATAGTAACCAAATCAGGTGTCGGCTGTGCCGACAGAGCCATTTCCAGCCCCGTTTCTGCGCCCCCAACAACCTCCTCCGGGGAGGAACACTCAGCCTCAGACATGCCGACACGTAGTACCGACACACCCACACTGTCTCAGCTAGGGGACAGACCCACAAGGAAGCCCGGAGAGAGAGAAACACAGAGGAAGTATGCCAGCTCACACCCCAGCGCCCATATATCAAACCAAAACAATATATGGATGATAGCGCTGCTCTTAATTATAAATAAGCACCAAAAAATCTGTGCCCCCCATTTTGCTCCCTTTTACTTGAATGGAGCCTGGAGCTCCTAGAGCCAGCGTCTCATGCAGTGGCTGTGGATGAGAGAAAATGGCGCTGGTGAGCTGTGCGGCTAAGCCCCGCCCCTTCCCGGCGCGCTTCAGTCCCGCAAAAATTTAAACTGCTATGCTGGCGGGGGTATGGAAAACAGTGCCCGGGCACCGAAAATGCCTGTCTGCCAGCCCTTTAAGACCCCAGTAACATGCTGCCCAGGGAGCTCCCCCCTCAGCACCCTGCACCCGCAAGTGCTGTTGGTGAAGTGTGTGGGAGCATGGAGCGCAGCGCTACCGCTGCGCTGCTACCTCGTTACTGAAGTCTTCTGCCGTCTGATGTCTTCGGATCTTCACATACATTACTCACCCGGCTTCTTTCTTCTGGCTTCTGTGAGGGGGGTGACGGCGCTGCTCCAGGAACAAGCAACTAGGCGAACCAAGTGATCGAACCCTCTGGAGCTAATGGTGTCCAGTAGCCTAAGAAGCAGAGCCCTTAACTAAGTAGAAATAGGTCTGACTTCTCTCCCCTCAGTCCCACGATGCAGGGAGCCTGTAGCCAGCAGGTCTCCCTGAAAATAAAAAACTTAACAAAAGTATTTTCTAGAGAAACTCAGTAGGGCTCCCCTAGTGCATAGTGCATACCCTCCAACATTTTACACACAAAAATCGGTACAAATTAGAAAAAGGGGTCCCTTTTCCTATACTTTCAATGGAAGTTTGGAGAGTCAAAAATAGGTACAGACCATAAAAAAAAGGTACTGTACCTATTAAC
This sequence comes from Pseudophryne corroboree, assembly GCF_028390025.1. Taxonomy (NCBI): domain Eukaryota; kingdom Metazoa; phylum Chordata; class Amphibia; order Anura; family Myobatrachidae; genus Pseudophryne; species Pseudophryne corroboree. The sequence goes on along the minus strand of NC_086450.1, from coordinate 449,594,564 downwards.
AAGGTACAGTTGGAAGGTATGCTAGTGGGTGTCCAGTCACTCCTGGGCACAAAGTCTAACTGAGGTCTGGAGGAGGGGCATAGAGGGAGGAGCCAGTTCACACCCAGTCAAAGTCTTTTTAGTGTGCCCAAGCTCCTGCGGATCCCGTCTATACCCCATGGTCCTTTTTGAGTCCCCAGCATCCTCTAGGACGTAAGAGAAAATAGGATTTTAATACCTACCGGTAAATCCTTTTCTCGTAGTCCGTAGAGGATGCTGGGCGCCCATCCCAGTGCGGACTGTTACTTGCAGTTATATTTTTAGTTGTTGTTTTCGGTTACACAAAGGTTGTGTATCTGTTATGTTCAGCTTGTTGCTGTTTTTCGTTCATACTGTTGTCTGGTATTCCTGCTAATCCAGTTGTACGGTGTGTTTGTGGTGTGAGCTGGTATGTATCTCACCCTTAGTGTAACAAAAATCCTTTTCCTCGAAATGTCCGTCTCCCTGGGCACAGTTCCTATAACTGAGGTCTGGAGGAGGGGCATAGAGGGAGGAGCCAGTTCACACCCATTCAAAGTCTTATAGTGTGCCCATGTCTCCTGCGGATCCCGTCTATACCCCATGGTCCTTTTGGAGTCCCCAGCATCCTCTACGGACTAGGAGAAAAGTATTTACCGGTAGGTATTAAAATCCTATTTTACAGTGTCTGTATCTGTAACAACTACTGATAGGGATGCAATATTGGATTGTGATTACACAAGCTTTTATTGTTTTATAATCTGCTATGGGCTCACTGCGTGCGTTTGCCTGTCTTCTCTAATTCAGTAAGGACTGCAGTGTGGGCACACCGTAAGGAATAGAGGGCTCACTAATTAAGCCTTCGTTATAACATGCAGCGAGTTTAGGAAACCGTTTCATTTAATTTTTGGTGTCCCAGCTGTATGCTGTAATGGACAGGCTGACGCAGGAAGCTTGCGGGATCATCATTGATTTATGGACTGATCTGTAAGTTTGGCTGAGACTCTCAGAACCTACTGTAATAAGGATTATGTCATGTTACTTTGTATGCGTGCCCATGGGAAGGTGGCACTTAGTGACTGCACTGCAGTGACAATACTTTCTGCATATTCTCCCAGTGCTCCTCCAGCACGCCCGGTAGTGGATATAGGGGGTAATTCCAAGTTGATCGCAGCAGGATTTTTGATAGCAATTGGGCAAAACCATGTGCACTGCAGGGGAGGCAGATATAACATGTGCAGAGAGAGTTAGATTTGGGTGGATTATTTTGTTTCTGTGCAGGGTAAATACTGGCTGCTTTATTTTTACACTGCAATTTAGATTTCAGTTTGAACACACCACACCCAAATCTAACTCTCTCTGCCCATGTTATATCTGCCTCCCCTGCAGTGCACATGGGCCCTCATTCCGAGTTGTTCGCTCGCTAGCTGCTTTTAGCAGCATTGCACACACTAGGCCGCCGCCCTCTGGGAGTGAATCTTAGCTTAGCAGAATTGCGAACGAAAGATTCTCAAAATTGCGAATAGAAATTTCTTAGCAGTTTCTGAGTAGCTCCAGACTTACTCAGCCACTGCGATCAGTTCAGTCAGTTTCGTTCCTGGTTTGACGTCACACACACGCCCAGCGTTCGCCCAGACACTCCCCCGTTTCTCCAGCCACTACCGCGTTTTTCCCAGAAACGGCAGCGTTTTTTCACACACACCCATAAAACGGTCAGTTTCCGCCCAGAAACACCCACTTCCTGTCAATCACACTCCAATCACCAGAACGAAGAAAATTCCTCGTAATGCCGTGAGTAAAATACCTAACTGTTGAGTAAAATAACTAAGCGCATGCGCTCTGCGAACATTGCGCATGCGCAGTAAGCGACTAATCGCAAAATAGAGAAAATCGGCAACGAGCGAACAACTCGGAATGAGGGCCCATGTGCACTGCAGGGGGGGCAGATATAACATTTGCAGAGAGAGTTAGATTTGGGTGGGTTATTTTGTTTCTGTGCAGGGTAAATACTGGCTGCTTTATTTTTACACTGCAAATTAGATTGCAGATTGAACACACCCCACCCAAATCTATCTCTCCCTGCACATGTTATATCTGCCTCCCCTGCAGTGCACATGGTTTTGCCCAATTGCTAACAAAAATCCTGCTGCGATCAACTTGGAATTACCCCCCATAGCCAGGAAGCAGAGGCTGAAAAGTACCAGTTATCCACACAAAAGGTGTGCTGCGACCACTCTAGTGCCTTTTTTCCGTTGCTGCAGCTTTATGGTAATACGAATATGAGCCCTTCCCCTGGTGTACAAGCACACCTCTGATGTGTTCAAGAGCTGTGACACCCACATTGTACAGCAGCACCCCCCACCCCCCAGCACACGGAGTATTACCTGTAACAATACTTGACCCTATCTGGTAATAGAGTTTCAGAGATATTTGTTACACGCATTTGCAACATACTTGTCTACTCTCCCGGAAAGTCCGGGAGGCTCCATAAAATCGGGTGGCACTCCCGGCCCCCCCGGGGAAGTGGGCAAATCAAATATCCCGCATTGCGCTCACCCCCCACCGCATAATGCGGCTACTGCGGCATCCCATAACAAAGAAGGGGGCGGGGCGATGATGTGGTTCATATTACATTGCGTCATTGTAGCCCCGCCCCCCGCTTTCCAATGCCGGTAACGTGGGCATTGTAAAGCGGAGGGCGGGGCTATGATGACGCAATCGCGTGACCACGCCCTGTACCACCTCCTCCACGCCCCCTCCTATATGAACAGGATGCTCCCTCCCGGAGGGAGCACCCACAGGGTAGGCATGTATGGTTTGCAAAGACATGGATAAACTGCTGAGCCTGATGTCAGAGAGCCACCCCTAAGATCTCCCATACCCCCCTCTCTGTCTGCACCCCCCCCCCACCCCCCGCTGCTGTTTGCTGTGAACCCTCCCCTTTTCTAGGATTGATTGAGCAGCTACCACTGTTTGTCTGCATGTGTGGGAAGGCTTTGAATGGGAGCAGCATTTGGAAGGCATGCTGGTCCTTGTAGTGCTAATGGGAGATCTTAGGGGTGGCTCTCAAGTAAGCTAGCCCTCAGTCTGGTTGCGGTTTTGTATGAGCCTAACTGTAGACAAATCACACGGCCCAATGTGGGCACTGCTATTATGTAGTGTTAGGACTGCTGACATCAGAGAAGCCTTGACACGGCTCAGCAGCTTATCCATGTCTTTGCAAACACATATAACCAATTATCTGAAATTCTATTGCCTGATAGGTTCAAGTATTGTTACAGGTAATAGTCAGTGTACTGGGGGGATACAGGATGAAGGTGGGGGGTGCACCAACCCTCTCTGACTGCTGTTTGTTGGGGGGGGGGGGAGGGGGTGCACCACCCCTCTCTGTCTGCTGTTTGTTGTGACTCCTCCCCTTTTGTAGCACCTGGTATAATTATCTCCAGAATGTACGCCCACATTGTACATCTGCATACCCTCCAACATGACCCGCCCCACTAGGTACAGAATGCTCTGTTTCTGGACTTCCCTCTTAATTTATTATTGCCATCACCTGTGAAGAAACAGCTTTCTTATCATTTAACTAGTTCAACACAGGTGATGGAAATCATAAATTAAGAGGTAAGTCCAGAAACAGAGCATTTCGTACCTAGTGGGGCGGGTCATGTTGGAGGGTCTGCATCTGCAGTCACAACTAATGGAAGCATTCCAACAGCCACCATGCTAGGTATTGAACCTCTGTCAGGTCTACAATGTACGTGATTAAGTGACCACAACACTCCCATATACAGAGGCACCATGGAGACTTCCACCAGCTCCACGCTAGGTGGAGAACTTCTGTCAGAGTATTGCCTCCAATGTATGTGAATAAGGGGTCTATGTACTACGCATTGGAGAGAGATAAAGTGGATGGAGATAAAGTACCAGCCAACCAGCTCCTTCCTGTCATTTTTATAACAGCCTGTAACATGGCAGTTAGGAGCGGATTGGCTCATGCTTTATCTTCGTCCACTTTCTCACTCTCCAAGGCTAAGTAAATAGATCCCTATGTCCGCAATTATTCCTCCACCATGCCCATCAGACGGAACATCTTTGTGCACCTGTTTAGCCATCTCCCAGTCACCACCCAGTACATTCTAGAGTCATTGCAACTCGGCGCACACACTCGGCGCTCAGAAATTTCTGTAGACTTAGACACTTGTGCAGTTACAAATAATCACTAATTTACATGGACATCAGCATTGCCTGCAGTACAGAATCAGCCACTCACTGAATACCGCCCTGGTCAGTGCTCAGCCACTCACTGAATACCGCCCTGGTCAGTGCTCAGCCACTCACTGAATACCGCCCTGGTCAGTGCTCAGCCACTCACTGAATACCGCCCTGGTCAGTGCTCAGCCACTCACTGAATACCGCCCTGGTCAGTGCTCAGCCACTCACTGAATACCGCCCTGGTCAGTGCTCAGCCACTCACTGAATACCGCCCTGGTCAGTGCTCAGCCACTCACTGAATACCGCCCTGGTCAGTGCTCAGCCACTCACTGAATACCGCCCTGGTCAGTGCTCAGCCACTCACTGAATACCGCCCTGGTCAGTGCTCAGCCACTCACTGAATACCGCCCTGGCCAGTGCTCAGCCACTCACTGAATACCGCCCTGGCCAGTGCTCAGCCACTCACTGAATACCGCCCTGGTCAGTGCTCAGCCACTCACTGAATACCGCCCTGGCCAGTGCTCAGCCACTCACTGAATACCGCCCTGGCCAGTGCTCAGCCACTCACTGAATACCTCCCTGGCCAGTGCTCAGCCACTCACTGAATACCGCCCTGGCCAGTGCTCAGCCACTCACTGAATACCGCCCTGGCCAGTGCTCAGCCACTCACTGAATACCGCCCTGGCCAGTGCTCAGCCACTCACTGAATACCTCCCTGGCCAGTGCTCAGCCACTCACTGAATACCGCCCTGGCCAGTGCTCAGCCACTCACTGAATACCGCCCTGGCCAGTGCTCAGCCACTCACTGAATACCGCCCTGGTCAGTGCTCAGCCACTCACTGAATACCTCCCTGGCCAGTGCTCAGCCACTCACTGAATACCGCCCTGGCCAGTGCTCAGCCACTCACTGAATACCGCCCTGGTCAGTGCTCAGCCACTCACTGAATACCGCCCTGGTCAGTGCTCAGCCACTCACTGAATACCGCCCTGGCCAGTGCTCAGCCATGTTGATTTCAGGTTGGCACATTTATCAAAAATCACTTATTCCATCATTCTTGCAAAGAGCAAAAAAAAAGAAAAGAAATTGAGGAGGTGGTTGAGCGATACTTCTTTCAACTGTCAGCTCAATTTGTAAAAAAATATAAAAAAATAAGGAGAAAAAAAAAAAAGTTTAAATGTAGCAAGTTTATTTAAAAGCTTAAAAAAAAAATCTTTTTTGAAAGGAAATCACGTTTTGTTGACAGTTTTGTTCTGCTCTCAGCATCCAGAGAAAACAGAACAAGAATGAAGGCTCTACAGTACAAATAACACTGCAGTATGTTACACAGGTCTCCATGCACAGGCCATGGGCAGACTCAGCAAAAACAGGGGTATTATCGTAATACATTACCAGGCAGTATTACCATATCACATTACCGGCCCGTATTACCGTATCACATTACCGGCCCGTATTACCGTATCACATTACCGGCCCGTATTACCGTATCACATTACCGGCCCGTATTACTGTATCACATTACCGGGCCGTATGTCACGAACCGATCACTCACCTCTGCGGGTTCTGGGGTCCGTCCGTTGCCGGCACGGTTGCTCGCGGTGCTGTGCGTCCGTGTGGGAACGCGGCGTGGTCAGCGGCAGAGGTGATGCAGATTCTGGGAGTGCGGGGACCAAATGGCCAAAGGCACCGCTGCGTGTCTGCAGTATAGGAGGCGGCTATGTTGGAGACCAAATGAGCACCTGAGAGCACTTGTGAAACATCTGTGGGTAAGTGTTAGCCAATCCCGTGCTTGTGCTGCCTTTAAGTAGGCTGGGATTATGCTACTCTGAACCAGATCTTTGTTGTATCTACTCTATGCCCTAGCTTTCTTCGTGGGATTCCAGTGGTCCAGACATTGCCTCCACTCCCAGAGGTCTACCTGCAGCCTTCACTGCAAAAGATCCACCAGCTCCGTACTGTGCTGTCAGTCAATCGCTCTCCCAGTGGCAACAAAGTGGCTTTCCAGAGTCTTGTGAGAGGTTACCCCATACTTGCCTACCTGACCCTCTCCATGGGGAGAAAATGCTCTGTTGCAATCACCTGTGGTGAAACACTTTTCTTATCAATTAACTAGCTCACCACAGGTGATGGCAATCATACGTTACCAGGAAAGTCCAGGAACAGAGCATTTTCTCCCTCATGGAGAGGGTCAGGTAGGCAAGTATGGGTTACCCTGTCTGCCTGCTTCAATAACACAGCCTTTGGAAGATTCTACTAAACTCAGGTGCTCATTTAATCAGCTCTCAGCTTAACTCATTCATCACCATTGTCGTCTGCTGCAGTTTCATAGTGCTGTGTTATCTTCACAACATGCAAGTATTCCATTCAGTATTGTATTTTCATTGTTGCTGCAATCAAGGACAATTCTTCACAGCCTTCCAGTTTAATCTTTAAGCTTCAGTACAAGTCACTACAGTTATTAATTTATGTCTGCAATATCCAGTTAACACTCCTTACAGTTTGACACCAATTCATACTTGCCTACCTGACCCTCTCCATGAGGGAGAAAATGCTCTGTTCCTGGACTTTCCTGGTAATGTAGGATTGCCATCACCTGTGGTGAGCTAGGTAATTGATAAGAAAGGGGTTTCACCACAGGTGATGGCAATCCTACATTACCAGGAAAGTCCAGGAACAGAGCATTTTCTCCCTCATGGAGAGGGTCAGGAAGGCAAGTATGCACCAATTATTGCTTCATTTGGACAATTCGTCATTCATTCACAAGCCTGTTTGAAAGCTCAGTTATATGAACATTTCTTCAATGCATCTTTAGGATTGTTCCTCCTTATCATTATACCATTCATTGCAATATGTCAGTGTGTGTGTGTGTGTGTGTGTGTGTGTGTGTGTATGTATGTGTATATATATATATATATATATATATTGACTAATAATTGTCATTTAACTCCTTACTGGAATTGTTGCCTTTAATAAAATATGAAACGAAACTTTATTCGTCCTCCCTGCTTTCACTATCCTCCGGCACATACGCCTTTGGTTGGTCCAGGGTTAATGGATTCACAAAAACACTCGGCCCTGACACCGTATTACCGTATCACATTACCGTGCCAGATTACTGTACCATATTAGCGTATCATATTACTAGGCCATAATACCTACCTCATCATATTACCAGGCTATAAATCAAGCTTTCCCTCTTAAAAGATTCTTGATGTTGTATCGTTGTTGGGGAAATTGATCAGATAGACTCCCAGACTAGATTTTGTCAGTCACAGAGTGTGATTGAACGCCACTTTCTCTAATTTGCAAGATACACAGGTGTTGATTCTGTGTCAGACGTGATACAGATATTTAAGCGAAGGGTTGATGTTATAAAACTGTGCATGCATCTAAGGGGCTAAAAAGTCGCATAGCGCATACGTTCCAGCTTGTGTACGCACAGAGGCACAGTAGTGGCTGTTCTCAGAAATCTGTAGCAAATGTATTGGGCGTTCCTGGGTGGTGACTGGGCGGTGATTGAGCAGTCAGTGCCGTCATAACTGCAGTGTAGGCCCCTGGGCAATGCAATGTACTGGGGCCCATAACCATCCCCCAGCAGTAGGGGTGGGGGCTGCTATCAGCGTGATTGTTGCATCTATAGTACACCAGAGGAAGAGCTGATCCTGACACCCCAGTTCCCAATCACCTCTATTAGATCCTCTGACTGCCCAGTTCCCGATCAGCGCTATTAGATCCTGTCACTGCCCAGTTCCCGATCAGCGCTATTAGATCCTCTCACTTCCTGCTCAATGCTATTTGATCTTCTGACTCTCAAGTTCCTGATCACCGAGATTAGTTCCGCTCAGCACTATTAGATCCTTTGACTCTCCAGTTCCTGATCAGCGCCATTAGATCCTCTCACTTCCCGATCAGCGCTATTAGATCCTCTGACTCTCCAGTTCCTGATCAGCGCTATTGGATCCTCTCACGCCCCGGTTCCCGCTCAGCGCTCTTACATCCCACAGTTCCCGCTCAGCGCTATTACATCCCGCAGTTCCTGATCAGCGCTATTACATCCCGCAGTTCCTGATCAGCGCTATTACATCCCGCAGTTCCTGATCAGCGCTATTACATCCCACAGTTCCTGATCAGCGCTATTACATCCCGCAGTTCCTGATCAGCGCTCTTACATCCCGCAGTTCCCGATCAGCGCTATTAGATCCTCTCACTTCCCGATCAGCGCTATTAGATCCTCTGACTCTCCAGTTCCTGATCAGCGCTATTGGATCCTCTCACGCCCCGGTTCCCGCTCAGCGCTCTTACATCCCACAGTTCCCGCTCAGCGCTCTTACATCCCGCAGTTCCTGAGCAGCGCTCTTACATCCCGCAGTTCCTGATCAGCGCTATTACATCCCGCAGTTCCTGATCAGCGCTCTTACATCCCGCAGTTCCTGATCAGCGCTCTTGCATCCCGCAGTTCCTGATCAGCGCTATTACATCCCGCAGTTCCTGAGCAGCGCTCTTACACCCCGCAGTTCCTGATCAGCGCTATTACATCCCACAGTTCCTGAGCAGCGCTCTTACACCCCGCAGTTCCTGAGCAGCGCTATTGGATCCTCTCACGCCCCCGGTTCCCGCTCAGCGCTCTTACATCCCACAGTTCCCGCTCAGCGCTCTTACATCCCGCAGTTCCTGAGCAGCGCTCTTACATCCCGCAGTTCCTGATCAGTGCTCTTACACCCCGCAGTTCCTGAGCAGCGCTCTTACACCCTGCAGTTCCTGATCAGCGCTCTTACACCCTGCAGTTCCTGTTCAGCGCTATTACACCCCGCAGTTCCTGATCAGCGCTATTACATCCCACAGTTCCTGATCAGCGCTCTTACATCCCGCAGTTCCTGAGCAGCGCTCTTACATCCCACAGTTCCTGATCAGCGCTATTACACCCCGCAGTTCCTGACCAGCGCTCTTACATCCCACAGTTCCTGAGCAGCACTCTTACATCCCGCAGTTCCTGAGCAGCGCTCTTACATCCCGCAGTTCCTGAGCAGCGCTCTTACATCCCGCAGTTCCTGAGCAGCGCTCTTACATCCCACAGTTCCTGAGCAGCACTCTTACATCCCGCAGTTCCTGAGCAGCGCTCTTACATCCCGCAGTTCCTGAGCAGCGCTCTTACATCCCGCAGTTCCTGAGCAGCGCTCTTACATCCCGCAGTTCCTGATCAGCGCTCTTACATCCCGCAGTTCCTGATCAGCGCTCTTACATTCCGCAGTTCCTGAGCAGCGCTATTACACCCCGCAGTTTCTGATCAGCGCTCTTACACCCCGCAGTTCCTGATCAGCGCTATTGTTAGGATTAACCTCTGGAGTTTTGGATGAAACACTACCAGACAATGTGGTAAAAACTTGATGTGTTTAATAAATGAAAACAGGAACAAACAAGAAATTCCACTTGGTAATGCACACACAGGGTAATATGCAGGCAGGCAATGACAAGTATTCAGGACATACTATAGGGCCTAATTCAGACCTGATCGTAGCAGCAACTTTGTTAGCAGATGGGCACAACCATGTGCACTGCAGGTGGGGCAGATGTACCATGTGTAGAGAGAGTTAGATTTGGGTGGAGGGTGTTCAAACTGAAATCTAAATTGCAGTGTAAAAATAAAGCAGCCAGTATTTACTAGAGATGAGCGGGTTCGGTTCCTCTGAATCCGAACCCGCCAGAACTTCAGGTTTTTTACACGGGTCCGAGCAGGCTCGGATCTTCCCGCCTTGCTCGGCTAACCCGAGCGCGCCCGAACGTCATCATCACGCTGTCGGATTCTAGCGAGGCTCGGATTCTATCGCGAGACTCGGATTCTATATAAGGAGCCGCGCGTCGCCGCCATTTTCACACGTGCATTGAGAGTCATAGGGAGAGGACGTGGCTGGCGTCCTCTCCGTTTAGAGAAGAGAGAGACACAGTATTTTGGGGAGCATTATTAGGAGGAGTACTACTATACTGTATACTACTATACTACTTGCTGAAGTGATATTTATAGATTAGATAATAGTGTGACTGTAAGTGTATTATCTGACTTGTGGGGGAGACACTGACAGTGGGGAGCAGTTAGAGTCTGAGAGCAGGACTCAGGAGTACATATAACGTACAGTGCACACTTTTGCTGCCAGAGTCAGTGCCACACTGCCATTGTTGTGACCACACTGACCACCAGTATAATAATATATTTTGTGATTGTCTGCTTAGGCCTCGGAGTACTAGTTGCAAGTTGCAACGTGACCTGAAGTGACCACCAGTTTAATAATCAATCACCACCAGTTTAATATATATATATATATATATATATATATATATATAATTGTATATAATATATATATATATATATAATATTGTATACCACCTACCCGTGGTTTTTTTTTTTTCATTCTTCTTTATACATACTACTATAGTAGCTTACTGTAGCAGTCTGCGGTGCTGTGCTGACCTGACAGTGTCCAGCAGGTCCGTCATCAGTCATTACATAATAAATATATATAGTACCTGTCCGGCTGCAGTACTAGTGATATTATATTGATTTCATCTCATTATCAATAATTTATCATCCAGTCTAGACTCTATATTAGCAGCAGACACAGTACGTTAGTCCACGGCTGTAGATACCTCTGTGTCGGCACTCGGCAGTCCATCCATAATTGTATACCACCTACCCGTGGTTTTTTTTTTTCTTTCTTCTTTGTACATACTACTATAGAGTATAGTAGCTTACTGTAGCAGTCTGCGGTGCTGCTGAGCTGACAGTGTCCAGCAGGTCCGTCATCAGTCATCATTACCTAATAAATATATTATCTACCTGTCCGGCTGCAGTACTAGTGATATTATATATACATACATATATATATTGATTTCATCTCTTTATCAATCATCCAGTCTATATTAGCAGCAGACACAGTACGTTAGTCCACGGCTGTAGCTACCTCTGTGTCGGCACTCGGCAGTCCATCCATAATTGTATACCACCTACCCGTGGTTTTTTTTTTTTCTTTCTTCTTTGTACATACTACTATAGAGTATAGTAGCTTACTGTAGCAGTCTGCGGTGCTGCTGAGCTGACAGTGTCCAGCAGGTCCGTCATCAGTCATCATTACCTAATAAATATATTATCTACCTGTCCGGCTGCAGTACTAGTGATATTATATATACATACATATATATATTGATTTCATCTCATTATCAATCATCCAGTCTATATTAGCAGCAGACACAGTACGTTAGTCCACGGCTGTAGCTACCTCTGTGTCGGCACTCGGCAGTCCATCCATAATTGTATACCACCTACCCGTGGTTTTTTTTTTTCTTTCTTCTTTGTACATACTACTATAGTATAGTAGCTTACTGTAGCAGTCTGCGGTGCTGCTGAGCTGACAGTGTCCAGCAGGTCCGTCATCAGTCATCATTACCTAATAAATATATTATCTACCTGTCCGGCTGCAGTACTAGTGATATTATATATACATACATATATATATTGATTTCATCTCATTATCAATCATCCAGTCTATATTAGCAGCAGACACAGTACGTTAGTCCACGGCTGTAGCTACCTCTGTGTCGGAACTCGGTAGTCCATCCATAATTGTATACCACCTACCCGTGTTTTTTTTTTTTTCTTTCTTCTTTGTACATGCTACTATAGAGTATAGTAGCTTACTGTAGCAGTCTGCGGTGCTGCTGAGCTGACAGTGTCCAGCAGGTCCGTCATCAGTCATCATTACCTAATAAATATATTATCTACCTGTCCGGCTGCAGTACCAGTGATATTATATATACATACATATATATATTGATTTCATCTCATTATCAATCATCCAGTCTATATTAGCAGCAGACACAGTACGTTAGTCCACGGCTGTAGCTACCTCTGTGTCGGCACTCGGCAGTCCATCCATAAGTATACTAGTATCCATCCATCTCCATTGTTTACCTGAGGTGCCTTTTAGTTGTGCCTATTAAAATATGGAGAACAAAAATGTTGAGGTTCCAAAATTAGGGAAAGATCAAGATCCACTTCCACCTCGTGCTGAAGCTGCTGCCACTAGTCATGGCCGAGACGATGAAATGCCAGCAACGTCGTCTGCCCAGGCCGATGCCCAATGTCATAGTACAGAGCATGTCAAATCCAAAACACCAAATATCAGTAAAAAAAGAACTCCAAAACCTAAAATAAAATTGTCGGAGGAGAAGCGTAAACTTGCCAATATGCCATTTACCACACGGAGTGGCAAGGAACGGCTGAGGCCCTGGCCTATGTTCATGGCTAGTGGTTCAGCTTCACATGAGGATGGAAGCACTCAGCCTCTCGCTAGAAAACTGAAAAGACTCAAGCTGGCAAAAGCACCGCAAAGAACTGTGCGTTCTTCGAAATCCCAAATCCACAAGGAGAGTCCAATTGTGTCGGTTGCGATGCCTGACCTTCCCAACACTGGACATGAAGAGCATGCGCCTTCCACCATTTGCACGCCCCCTGCAAGTGCTGGAAGGAGCACCCGCAGTCCAGTTCCTGATAGTCAGATTGAAGATGTCAGTGTTGAAGTACACCAGGATGAGGAGGATATGGGTGTTGCTGGCGCTGGGGAGGAAATTGACCAGGAGGATTCTGATGGTGAGGTGGTTTGTTTAAGTCAGGCACCCGGGGAGACACCTGTTGTCCGTGGGAGGAATATGGCCGTTGACATGCCTGGTGAAAATACCGAAAAAATCAGCTCTTCAGTGTGGAGGTATTTCAACAGAAAAGCGGACAACAGGTGTCAAGCCGTGTGTTGCCTTTGTCAAGCTGTAATAAGTAGGGGTAAGGACGTTAACCACCTCGGAAAAACATCCTCCCTTATACGTCACCTGCAGCGCATTCATAATAAGTCAGTGACAAGTTCAAAAACTTTGGGTGACAGCGGAAGCAGTCCACTGACCAGTAAATCCCTTCCTCTTGTAACCAAGCTCACGCAAACCACCCCACCAACTCCCTCAGTGTCAATTTCCTCCTTCCCCAGGAATGCCAATAGTCCTGCAGGCCATGTCACTGGCAATTCTGACGATTCCTCTCCTGCCTGAGATTCCTCCGATGCATCCTTGCGTGTAACGCCTACTGCTGCTGGCGCTGCTGTTGTTGCTGCTGGGAGTCGATGGTCATCCCAGAGGGGAAGTCGGAAGACCACTTGTACTACTTCCAGTAAGCAATTGACTGTACAACAGTCCTTTGCGAGGAAGATGAAATATCACAGCAGTCATCCTGCTGCAAAGCGGATAACTGAGGCCTTGACAACTATGTTGGTGTTAGACGTGCGTCCGGTATCCGCCGTTAGTTCACAGGGAACTACACAATTTCTTGAGGTAGTGTGCCCCCGTTACCAAATACCATCTAGGTTCCACTTCTCTAGGCAGGCGATACCGAAAATGTACACAGACCTCAGAAAAAGACTCACCAGTGTCTTAAAAAATGCAGCTGTACCCAATGTCCACTTAACCACGGACATGTGGACAAGTGGAGCAGGGCAGGGTCAGGACTATATGACTGTGACAGCCCACTGGGTAGATGTATGGACTCCCGCCGCAAGAACAGCAGCGGCGGCACCAGTAGCAGCATCTCGCAAACGCCAACTCTTTCCTAGGCAGGCTACGCTTTGTATCACCGCTTTCCAGAATACGCACACAGCTGAAAACCTCTTACGGCAACTGAGGAAGATCATCGCGGAATGGCTTACCCCAATTGGACTCTCCTGTGGATTTGTGGCATCGGACAACGCCAGCAATATTGTGTGTGCATTAAATATGGGCAAATTCCAGCACGTCCCATGTTTTGCACATACCTTGAATTTGGTGGTGCAGAATTTTTTAAAAAACGACAGGGGCGTGCAAGAGATGCTGTCGGTGGCCAGAAGAATTGCGGGACACTTTCGGCGTACAGGCACCACGTATAGAAGACTGGAGCACCACCAAAAACTACTGAACCTGCCCTGCCATCATCTGAAGCAAGAAGTGGTAACGAGGTGGAATTCAACCCTCTATATGCTTCAGAGGTTGGAGGAGCAGCAAAAGGCCATTCAAGCCTAAACAATTGAGCACGATATAGGAGGTGGAATGCACCTGTCTCAAGCGCAGTGGAGAATGATTTCAACGTTGTGCAAGGTTCTGATGCCCTTTGAACTTGCCACACGTGAAGTCAGTTCAGACACTGCCAGCCTGAGTCAGGTCATTCCCCTCATCAGGCTTTTGCAGAAGAAGCTGGAGACATTGAAGGAGGAGCTAACACGGAGCGATTCCGCTAGGCATGTGGGACTTGTGGATGGAGCCCTTAATTCGCTTAACAAGGATTCACGGGTGGTCAATCTGTTGAAATCAGAGCACTACATTTTGGCCACCGTGCTCGATCCTAGATTTAAAGCCTACCTTGGATCTCTCTTTCCGGCAGACACAAGTCTGCTGGGGTTGAAAGACCTGCTGGTGAGAAAATTGTCAAGTCAAGCGGAACGCGACCTGTCAACATCTCCTCCTTCACATTCTCCCGCAACTGGGGGTGCGAGGAAAAGGCTCAGAATTCCGAGCCCACCCGCTGGCGGTGATGCAGGGCAGTCTGGAGCGACTGCTGATGCTGACATCTGGTCCGGACTGAAGGACCTGACAACGATTACGGACATGTCGTCTACTGTCACTGCATATGATTCTCTCACCATTGAAAGAATGGTGGAGGATTATATGAGTGACCGCATCCAAGTAGGCACGTCACACAGTCCGTACTTATACTGGCAGGAAAAAGAGGCAATTTGGAGGCCCTTGCACAAACTGGCTTTATTCTACCTAAGTTGCCCTCCCACAAGTGTGTACTCCGAAAGAGTGTTTAGTGCCGCCGCTCACCTTGTCAGCAATCGGCGTACGAGGTTACATCCAGAAAATGTGGAGAAGATGATGTTCATTAAAATGAATTATAATCAATTCCTCCGTGGAGACATTGACCAGCAGCAATTGCCTCCACAAAGTACACAGGGAGCTGAGATGGTGGATTCCAGTGGGGACGAATTGATAATCTGTGAGGAGGGGGATGTACACGGTGATATATCGGAGGATGATGATGAGGTGGACATCTTGCCTCTGTAGAGCCAGTTTGTGCAAGGAGAGATTAATTGCTTCTTTTTTGGTGGGGGTCCAAACCAACCCGTCATTTCAGTCACAGTCGTGTGGCAGACCCTGTCACTGAAATGATGGGTTGGTTAAAGTGTGCATGTCCTGTTTATACAACATAAGGGTGGGTGGGAGGGCCCAAGGACAATTCCATCTTGCACCTCTTTTTTCTTTAATTTTTCTTTGCGTCATGTGCTGTTTGTGGAATGTTTTTTGGAAGGGCCATCCTGCGTGACACTGCAGTGCCACTCCTAGTTGGGCCCGGTGTTTGTGTCGGCCACTAGGGTCGCTTATCTTACTCACACAGCTACCTCATTGCGCCTCTTTTTTTCTTTGTGTCATGTGCTGTTTGGGGAGGGTTTTTTTGGAAGGGCCATCCTGCGTGACACTGCAGTGCCACTCCTAGATGGGCACGGTGTTTGTGTCGGCCACTAGGGTCGCTTATCTTACTCACACAGCTACCTCATTGCGCCTCTTTTTTTCTTTACGTCATGTGCTGTTTGGGGAGGGTTTTTTGGAAGGGCCATCCTGCGTGACACTGCAGTGCCACTCCTAGATGGGCCCGGTGTTTGTGTCGGCCACTAGGGTCGCTTATCTTACTCACACAGCTACCTCATTGCGCCTCTTTTTTTCTTTGCGTCATGTGCTGTTTGGGGAGGGTTTTTTGGAAGGGCCATCCTGCGTGACACTGCAGTGCCACTCCTAGATGGGCCCGGTGTTTGTGTCGGCCACTAGGGTCGCTTATCTTACTCACACAGCTACCTCATTGCGCCTCTTTTTTTCTTTGCGTCATGTGCTGTTTGGGGAGGGTTTTTTGGAAGGGCCATCCTGCGTGACACTGCAGTGCCACTCCTAGATGGGCACGGTGTTTGTGTCGGCCACTAGGGTCGCTTATCTTACTCACACAGCTACCTCATTGCGCCTCTTTTTTTCTTTGCGTCATGTGCTGTTTGGGGAGGGTTTTTTGGAAGGGCCATCCTGCGTGACACTGCAGTGCCACTCCTAGATGGGCCCGGTGTTTGTGTCGGCCACTAGGGTCGCTTATCTTACTCACACAGCTACCTCATTGCGCCTCTTTTTTTCTTTGCGTCATGTGCTGTTTGGGGAGGGTTTTTTGGAAGGGCCATCCTGCGTGACACTGCAGTGCCACTCCTAGATGGGCACGGTGTTTGTGTCGGCCACTAGGGTCGCTTATCTTACTCACACAGCTACCTCATTGCGCCTCTTTTTTTCTTTGCATCATGTGCTGTTTGGGGAGGGTTTTTTGGAAGGGCCATCCTGCGTGACACTGCAGTGCCACTCCTAGATGGGCCCGGTGTTTGTGTCGGCCACTAGGGTCGCTTTTCTTACTCACACAGCTACCTCATTGCGCCTCTTTTTTTCTTTGCGTCATGTGCTGTTTGGGGAGGGTTTTTTGGAAGGGCCATCCTGCGTGACACTGCAGTGCCACTCCTAGATGGGCCCGGTGTTTGTGTCGGCCACTAGGGTCGCTTATCTTACTCACACAGCTACCTCATTGCGCCTCTTTTTTTCTTTGCGTCATGTGCTGTTTGGGGAGGGTTTTTTGGAAGGGCCATCCTGCGTGACACTGCAGTGCCACTCCTAGATGGGCACGGTGTTTGTGTCGGCCACTAGGGTCGCTTAGCTTAGTCATCCAGCGACCTAGGTGCAAATTTTAGGACTAAAAATAATATTGTGAGGTGTGAGGTATTCAGAATAGACTGAAAATGAGTGGAAATTATGGTTTTTGAGGTTAATAATACTTTGGGATCAAAATGACCCCCAAATTCTATGATTTAAGCTGTTTTTTAGTGTTTTTTGAAAAAAACACCCTAATCCAAAACACACCCGAATCCGACAAAAAAAATTTGGTGAGGTTTTGCCAAAACGCGGTCGAACCCAAAACACGGCCGCGGAACCGAACCCAAAACCAAAACACAAAACCCGAAAAATTTCAAGTGCACATCTCTAGTATTTACCCTGCACAGAAACGAAATAACCCACCCAAATTTAACTCTCTCTGCACATGTTATATCTGCCCCACCTGCAGTGCACATACTTTTGCCCAACTGCTAACAAATTTGCGATCAGCTCTGAATTAGGCCCATAGTTACATACTTTTAATTTCTCCTCTCCGGTTGTGACACCATCAAGACACAGGGTAGTATACAAACAGGCAGGTAATGGCAGGTATTCAGGATTTCCAGGTTAGCTTAGTAATGCAGACACAGGGTAGTATACAAACAGGCAGATGATGGCAGGTATTCAGGATTTCCTGGTCACCTTATTAATGCAGACACAGGGTAGTATACAAACAGGCAGACGATGGCAGGTATTCAGGAATTCCAGGTCACCTTATTAATGCAGACACAGGGTAGTATACAAACAGGCAGACAATGGCAGGTATTCAGGATTTCTCTAACGTCCTAGAGGATGCTGGGGACTCCGTAAGGACCATGGGGATAGACGGGCTCCACAGGAGACATGGGCACTTTAAGAAAGACTTTGGATCTGGGTGTGCACTGGCTCCTCCCTCTATGCCCCTCCTCCAGACCTCAGTTTGATACTGTGCCCAGAGGAGACTGGGTGCTTTCAGGGAGCTCTCCTGAGTTTCCTGTCAAGAAAGTATTTTAGTTAGGTTTTTTATTTTCAGGGAGCCTGCTGGCAACAGACTCCCTGCATCGAGGGACTGAGGAGAGAGAAACAGACCTACTTCTCTGAGTTTCAAGGCTCTATTTCTTAGGCTACTGGACACCATTAGCTCCAGAGGGATTGGTACGCAGGTCTCACCCTCGCCGTCCGTCCCAGAGCCGCGCCGCCGTCCTCCTCGCAGAGCCGGAAGATAGAAGCCGGGTGAGTATGAGAAGATAAGAAGACTCCAGAGGCGGCAGAAGTCATCTTGATCTTCATAGAGGTAACGCACAGCGGTGAAGCTGTGCGCCATTGCTCCCATTCACCTCACACACATCGGTCACTGTAAGGGTGCAGGGCGCAGGGGGGGCGCCCTGGGCAGCAATATAAACCTCTCTAATGGCAAAAGTATATATATACATGTACAGCTGGGCACTGTACATGTATATAAAGAGCCCCCACCATGTTTTTAAGAATTTTGAGTGGGACAGAAGCCTGCCGCCGAGGGGGCGGGGCTTCTCCCTCAGCACTCACCAGCGCCATTTTCTCCACAGCACAGCGCTGAGAGGAAGCTCCCCGGACTCTCCCCTGCTTACTGACGGTGACAGTGGGTTTTTCAAGAGGGGGGGGCACATAATTGGCGCATATACATTCATAACAGCGCTACTGGGTAAACATTCTGTGTTTTTTCCTGGGTCATATAGCGCTGAGGTGTGTGCTGGCATACTCTCTCTCTGTCTCTCCAAAGGGGTTCACTACGATATGCCGGCGGTCGGGCTCCCGACGACCAGCATACCGGCGCCGGGAGCCCGACCGCCGGCTTACCGACAGTGTGGCGAGCGCAAATGAGCCCCTTGCGGGCTCGCTGTGCTCGCCACGCTGCGGGCACGGTGGCGCGCTACGCGCGCCACACTATTTTATTCTCCCTCCAGGGGGGTCATGGACCCCCACGAGGGAGAATAAGTGTCGGTATGCCAGCTGTCGGTATGCCGGCTGTCGGGATCCCGGCGCCGGTATACTGTGCGCCGGGATCCCGTCAGTCGGCATACTGAAGACCACTACTCCAAAGGGCCTGGTGGGGAACCTGTCTTCAGAAAAGAGCTTCCCTGTGTGTGTGGGGTGTGTCGGGACGCGTGTGTCGACATGTATGAGGTTGAAGGCTCACCTAAGGAGGAGGGGGAGTGTATGAATGTAAGTCTCCGTCCGCAGCGCCGACACCTGACTGGATGGATATGTGGAATGTCTTAAGTGCTAATGTAAATTTATTGCACAAAAGATTAGACAAAGCTGAGGCTAGGGAACAGTCAGGAAGTCAAACCATGTCTGTCCCAATGTCGCCGGGACCTTCGGGGTCTCAGAAGCGCACACTATTCCAAATAGTTGACACAGATACCGACACGGATTCAGAGTCCAGTGTCGACTACGATGATGCAAAATTACAGCCAAGAGTGGCTAAATGTATTCGATATATGATTATTGCAATAAAAGAGGTTTTGCATATCACAGAGGAACCCCCTGTCCCTGACACGAGGGTACACATGTATAAAGGGAAAAAGCCCGAGGTCACCTTTCCATCCTCACATGAGCTGAACGAATTATGCGAAAAAGCTTGGGAAACCCCAGACAAAAGACTGCAGGTTTCCAAAAGGATTCTTATGGCGTATCCTTTCCCGCAAAAGGACAGAATACGGTGGGAATCCTCTCCTAGGGTAGACAAAGCATTGACACGCTTATCAAAAAAGATAGCGCTGCCATCCCAAGATACGGCTACCCTCAAGGATCCTGCTGACCGCAAGCAGGAGGTTACCATGAAGTCCATTTACACACATTCTGGTACAATACTCAGACCGGCAATTGCGTCGGCCTGGGTTTGTAGTGCTGTAGCAGCATGGACAGATTCCTTATCAGCGGAAATTGAGACCCTAGATAAGGATACCATTTTAATGACCCTAGGGCATAAAAAAGATGCTGTGTTATATATGAGGGATGCTCAAAGAGACATTTGTTTACTGAGTTCCAGAATAAACGTGTTTCTGCTAGGCGAGTCTTATGGACCCGACAGTGGACGTGCCATGCCGACTCGAAGAAGCATATGGAGTTTTTACCTTACAAAGGTGAGGAATTATTTGGAGAAGGCCTCTCGGACCTCGTCTCCACAGCTACGGCAGGTAAATCGAATATTTTGCCTTATGTTCCCTCACAGCCTAAGAAAGCGCCTCATTATCAAATGCAGTCCTTTCGTTCAAATAAAAGCAAAAGAGTACGTGGATCGTCCTTTCTTGCCAGAGCTAAGGGCAGAGGAAAAAAGCTGCACAACACAGCTAGTTCCCAGGAACAGAAGTCCTTCCCGGCCTCTGCAAAATCCACCGCATGACGCTGGGGCTCCCCTGAGGGAGTCCGCTCCAGTGGGGGCACGTCTACGACTTTTCAGCCACATCTGGGTTCACTCACAGGTGGATCCCAGGGCAATAGAAATTGTTTCTCAGGGATACAAGCTGGAATTCGAGGAGGTTCCCCCTCGCCGGTTTTTCAAATCGGCCCTGCCAGCTTCTCCTTCAGAGAGGGAGTTAGTGTTAAATGCGATTCAAAAATTGTATCTTCAACAGGTGGTGGTCAAGGTTCCCCTACTACAACAAGGGAGGGGATATTACTCAACCCTGTTTGTGGTCCCGAAACCGGACGGTTCGGTCAGACCCATTTTAAATTTAAAATCCCTGAACCTATACTTGAAAAGGTTCAAGTTCAAGATGGAATCACTCAGAGCGGTCATCGCCAGCCTGGAAGGGGGGGACTTTATAGTATCCCTAGACATAAAGGATGCGTACCTTCATGTTCCAATATATCCACCTCATCAGGCGTACCTGAGATTTGCGGTACAGGATTGTCATTACCAATTTCAGACTTTGCCGTTTGCGCTATCCACGGCCCCAAGGATTTTCACCAAGGTAATGGCGGAAATGATGGTGCTCCTGCGCAAGCAAGGTGTCACAATTATCCCATACTTGGACGATCTCCTCATAAAAGCGAGATCTCGAGAGACATTACTGAACAGCGTGTCACTTTCATTGAAGGTGTTACAGCAACACGGCTGGATTCTCAATATCCCGAAGTCGCAGCTGGTTCCTACGACTCGTCTGACCTTCTTGGGCATGATTCTGGACACAGACCAGAAAAGGGTTTTTCTTCCGACGGAAAAAGCTCAGGAACTCATGACTCTGGTCAGGAACCTGTTGAAGCCAAAACAGGTGTCAGTGCATCACTGCACTCGAGTCCTGGGGAAGATGGTGGCATCATACGAAGCCATTCCCTTCGGCAGGTTCCATGCGAGGACCTTCCAATGGGACCTACTGGACAAGTGGTCTGGGTCACATCTACAAATTCATCAGCGGATCACCCTGTCCCCCAGAGCCAGGGTATCTCTCCTGTGGTGGCTGCAGAGTGCTCACCTCCTAGAGGACCACAGGTATGCATTCAGGACTGGATCCTGGTGACCACGGACGCAAGCCTCCTAGGTTGGGGAGCAGTCACACAGGGAAGAAATTTCCAAGGTCTTTGGTCAAGTCTAGAGACTTGTCTCCACATCAACGTCCTGGAGTTGAGGGCCATATACAACGCCCTACATCAAGAGGAGGCATTACTTTGTGACAAACCAGTTCTGATCCAGTCAGACAATGTCACCGCAGTAGCTCATGTCAACCGCCAAGGCGGCACAAGGAGCAGAGTGGCAATGGCGGAAGCCACCAGGATTCTTCGCTGGGCGGAAAATCATCTAAGCGCACTGTCAGCAGTGTTCATTCCGGGAGTGGACAACTGGGAAGCAGACTTCCTCAGCAGACACGATCTGCATCCAGGGGAGTGGGGACTTCATCAAGAAGTCTTTGCGCAGATTGCAAGTCGGTGGGGACTGCCCCAAATAGACATGATGGCGTCCCGTCTCAACAAAAAGCTAAAAAGGTATTGCGCCAGGTCAAGAGATCCTCAGGCGGTAGCTGTGGATGCCCTGGTGACACCGTGGGTGTTCCGGTCGGTCTATGTATTTCCTCCTCTTCCTCTCATACCCAAGGTGTTGAGAATAATAAGACAAAGAGGAGTGAGAACAATCCTCATTGTTCCAGATTGGCCACGAAGGACCTGGTATCCGGATCTGCAGGAGATGCTCACAGAAGATCCGTGGCCTCTTCCTCTAAGACAGGACCTGCTGCAGCAGGGGCCCTGTCTGTTCCAAGACTTACCGCGGCTGCGTTTGATGGCATGGCGGTTGAACGCTGGATCCTAGCGGAAAAAGTATTCCGGATGAGGTCATTCCTACACTAATAAAGGCTAGGAAGGACGTGACATCGAAACATTATCACCGAATATGGCGAAAATATGTTTCTTGGTGTGAGGCCAGGAATGCTCCTATGGAAGAATTCCATCTGGGCCGCTTCCTTCACTTCCTACAAACTGGAGTGAATTTGGGCCTAAAATTAGGATCTATTAAGGTTCAGATTTCGGCCTTATCCATTTTCTTTCAAAAGGAATTGGCCTCTCTTCCCGAAGTACAGACGTTTGTGAAGGGAGTGCTGCATATTCAGCCTCCTTTTGTACCTCCGGTGGCGCCTTGGGACCTTAACGTGGTGTTAAGTTTCCTTACGTCACATTGGTTTGAACCACTCAAAACAGTGGAGTTAAAATATCTCACTTGGAAGGTGGTCATGTTGTTAGCCTTAGCTTCGGCTAGGCGAGTTTCGGAATTAGCGGCTTTATCACATAAAAGCCCCTATCTGGTTTTTCATATGGATAGGGCGGAATTGCGGACTCATCCTCAATTCCTACCTAAAGTGGTCTCATCCTTTCATATGAACCAATCTATTGTCATGCCTGTGGCTACGCGTGACTTGGAGGATTCCGAGTCCCTTGATGTGGTCAGGACTTTGAAAATTTACGTGGCCAGAACGGCTAGAGTCAGGAAGACAGAAGCACTGTTTGTCCTGTATGCAGCCAACAAGGTTGGTGCTCCCGCTTCAAAGCAGACTATTGCTCGCTGGATTTGTAACACGATTCAGCAGGCGCATTCTACGGCAGGATTGCCGTTACCAAAATTGGTTAAGGCCCATTCCACTAGGAAGGTGGGCTCTTCTTGGGCGGCTGCCCGAGGGGTCTCGGCACTACAGCTGTGCCGAGCTGCTACTTGGTCGGGGTCAAACACCTTTGCAAAGTTCTATAAGTTTGATACCCTGGCTGAGGAGGACCTCCTGTTTGCTCAATCGGTGCTGCAGAGTCATCCGTACTCTCCCGCCCATTTGGGAGCTTTGGTATAATCCCCATGGTCCTTATGGAGTCCCTAGCATCCTCTAGGACGTTAGAGAAAATAAGATTTTAAACCTACCGGTAAATCTTTTTCTAGTAGTCCGTAGAGGATGCTGGGCGCCCGTCCCAAGTGCGGACACTTCTGCAAGACTTGTATATAGTTTTTGCTTACATAAGGGTTATGTTATAGTTTCATCGGTTTTGGACTGATGCTATGTTATTTTTTCATACTGTTAACTAGATAGTGTATCACAAGTTATACGGTGTGATTGGTGTGGCTGGTATGAATCTTGCCCTTGGATTAACTAAAATCCTTTCCCCGTACTATTCGTCTCCTCTGGGCACAGTTTCTCTAACTGAGGTCTGGAGGAGGGGCATAGAGGGAGGAGCCAGTGTACACCCAGATCCAAAGTCTTTCTTAAAGTGCCCATGTCTCCTGCGGAGCCCGTCTATCCCCATGGTCCTTACGGTGTCCCCAGCATCCTTTACGACATACGAGAAAAATATTTACCGGTAGGTTTAAAATCTTATTTTCCAGGTTAGCTTAGTATTGCAGACACAGGGTAGTATACAAACAGGCAGACAATGGCAGGTATTCAGGATTTCCAGGTTAGCTTAGTAATGCAGACACAGGGTAGTATACTAACAGGCAGACGATGGCAGGTATTCAGGATTTCCAGGTCACCTTATAAATGCAGACACAGGGTAGTATACAAACAGGCAGACAATGGCAGGTATTCAGGATTTCCAGGTTAGCTTAGTAATGCAGACACAGGGTAGTATACAAACAGGCAGACGATGGCAGGTATTCAGGATTTCCAGGTCACCTTATTAATGCAGAAACAGGGTAGTATACAAACAGGCAGACAATGGCAGGTATTCAGGATTTCCAGGTTAGCTTAGTAATGCAGACACAGGGTAGTATACTAACAGGCAGACGATGGCAGGTATTCAGGATTTCCAGGTCACCTTATAAATGCAGACACAGGGTAGAATACAAACAGGCAGACAATGGCAGGTATTCAGGATTTCCAGGTTAGCTTAGTAATGCAGACACAAGGTAGTATACAAACAGGCAGACAATGGCAGGTATTCAGGATTTCCAGGTTAGCTTAGTAATGCAGACACAGGGTAGTATACAAACAAGCAGACGATGGCAGGTATTCAGGATTTCCAGGTCACCTTATTAATGCAGACACATGGTAGTATACAAACAGGCAGGCAATGGCAGGTATTCAGGATTTCCAGGTTAGCTTAGTAATGCAGACACAGGGTAATATACACACAGGCAGACGATGGCAGGTATTTAGGATTTCCAGGTCACCTTATTAATGCAGACACAGGGTAGTATACAAACAAGCAGACGATGGCAGGTATTCAGGATTTCCAGGTCACCTTATTAATGCAGACACAGGGTAGTATACAAACAGGCAGACAATGGCAGGTGTTCAGGATTTCCAGGTTAGCTTAGTAATGCAGACACAGGGTAGTATACACACAGGCAGACGATGGCAGGTATTCAGGATTTCCAGGTTAGCTTAGTAATGCAGACACAGGGTAGTATACACACAGGCAGACGATGGCAGGTATTCAGGATTTCCAGGTTAGCTTAGTAATGCAGACACAGGGTAGTATACAAACAGGCAGACAATGGCAGGTGTTCAGGATTTCCAGGTTAGCTTAGTAATGCAGACACAGGGTAGTATACTAACAGGCAGACGATGGCAGGTATTCAGGATTTCCAGGTCACCTTATAAATGCAGACACAGGGTAGAATACAATCAGGCAGACAATGGCAGGTGTTCAGGATTTCCAGGTTAGCTTAGTAATGCAGACACAGGGTAGTATACACACAGGCAGACGATGGCAGGTATTCAGATGCTAGGAGTCAGAATAAACATTATGCATACCATTGAACAGGGGCAGCAGTCCAGACGGTATCTGGATGATATATAGACAGTGTCTAGTTAGACAGTGAATAGACACCATATGTTAGACAGACATTAGGTCGACAGGGTCAAAAGGTTGGCAAGAAAATGGTCGACATAAAAAAGGTCTTTTTTTTACAAATTTTACATGTTTCTGGACTATTTCATACCTTCTCTATCCATGCCGGCATAGAGTTGGTTATAAACCTTCTGACGAGCGCAGCGACGCACCGAGCCCGAAACGTGGCGAGCGAAGCAAGCTTCGTGAGGGGATGCCTTTCTATAACTGGGGGTCCCAGATGACAAAACTATCCACACAAACCACAAAAATTGTGTCTACCTTTTTTTTTTGGTGTCGACCATTTTCATGTCAACCTTTTGACCCTGTTGACCTTTTATACTGTCTACCTTTTCCATGTCGACCTTTTGACCATGTCGACCTAATGTCTGTCTAACATGTGGTTCCTATCTATTGACTGTCTAACTAGACACTATCAGTCCACACCCGTCCAGACAGGAGTATGGCATTGAAGTCCAAGAAGTAACAACAGGATAGGTGCATGAACTAGGAAACAGCATTCAATGACCAGCCATTCCTGCTGGTTCCAGGCATCCTAAATAGGCCAATATCAGGTGTTGATAATTAGCAGATATCTGACAACACCCCAGAGTCAGGAAGCCTAGTGACCCCTAGTGATCTGGAAACATATTGCAAAAGAACATGACAGACACATAACAACTGTTAGATCCTCTCACTCTCCAGTTCCTGATCAGCACTATTAGATCCTCTGACTCCCCAGTTCCTGATCACCACTATTAGATCCTCTGACTCCCCAGTTCCTGATCACCACTATTAGATCCTCTGACTCCCCAGTTCCTGATCACCACTATTAGATCCCCTGACTCCCCCGTTCCTGATCACCACTATTAGATCCTCTGACTCCCCAGTTCCTGATCACCACTATTAGATCCTCTGACTCCCCAGTTCCTGATCACCACTATTAGATCCTCTGACTCCCCAGTTCCTGATCACCCCTATTAAATCCTCTGACTCCCCAGTTCCTGATCACCCCTATTAAATCCTCTGACTCCCCAGTTCCTGATCACCACTATTAGAGCCTCTGACTCCCCAGTTCCTGATCACCACTATTAGATCCTCTGACTCCCCAGTTCCTGATCACCACTATTAGATCCTCTGACTCCCCAGTTCCTGATCACCCCTATTAAATCCTCTGACTCCCCAGTTCCTGATCACCCCTATTAAATCCTCTGACTCCCCAGTTCCTGATCACCACTATTAGAGCCTCTGACTCCCCAGTTCCTGATCACCACTATTAGATCCTCTGAATCCCCAGTTCCTGATCACCACTATTAGATCCTCTGACTCCCCAGTTCCTGATCACCACTATTAGATCCTCTGACTCCCCCGTTCCTGATCACTATTAGATCATCTGACTCCCCAGTTCCTGATCACCACTATTAGATCCTCTGACTCCCCCGTTCCTGATCACCACTATTAGATCCTCTGACTCCCCAGTTCCTGATCACCACTATTAGATCCTCTGACTCCCCCGTTCCTGATCACCACTATTAGATCCTCTGACTCCCCAGTTCCTGATCACCACTATTGGATCCTCTGACTCCCCAGTTCCTGATCACCACTATTAGATCCTCTGACTTCCCCGTTCCTGATCACCACTATTAGATCCTCTGACTCCCCAGTTACTGATCACCACTATTAGATCCTCTGACTCCCCAGTTACTGATCACCACTATTGGATCCTCTGACTCCCCAGTTCCTGATCACCACTATTAGATCCTCTGACTCCCCATTTCCTGATCACCACTATTGGATCCTCTGACTCCCCCGTTCCTGATCACCACTATTAGATCCTCTGACTCCCCAGTTCCTGATCACCACTATTAGATCCTCTGACTCCCCAGTTCCTGATCACCACTATTAGATCCTGTGACTCCCCAGTTCCTGATCACCACTATTAGATCCTCTGACTCCTCAGTTCCTGATCACCACTATTATATCCTCTGACTCCCCAGTTCCGATTACCTCCGTTATAGCTATAATAAACTCTAAGGTACTAGTTCCCACTAAATGCTGCTGCAGCCATACATTCTGTGAAACAGCATCACCGGTGATACGTTATTCCCATCTCTGTCAAGTTTCAGTCTCATTACTGTCCTTTATACAATTTCTTCTCTGTTCGACTGTCATGATCTCAAGAGGTAATTATCCTATGTTTTCCATTTTCTAATATGTATGCAAATGACTCTTGTCTCCTTCAGGGAGTTCTCACCCTCCTGTTGTAATGTGCTCAGTTCCGGCTCATCCTCTCCAACGTTTGTATTGCATCAGATTTAAACAACTAATATATGAGCCGTGGTACCCGGTCAATGGGGCGAATTCAAATGCGAGAATAATCCGAAGTGCGCAGGAAATCTCTGAGACTGAAAGTGGATGCTTACTCCGCCCACTGGGTATCCATCTGCAGGGACATCATTACTATCGGGGCTTACACCAGCCTAGGAAGGGCCACTGACCATCGATTCTTTTGCAACCAATTGAACCAATTGAAATTGGTTTATTTTTTTCCATCAAAGGCGGGCTGCCGATGCCGCACCATTGCTCATAAACCAACCATCAATGGGTCGACTTCCGGTTCCGGGTGCATGGAGTGAGCTGCTCCTTCTCACAGCTCCGCTCCGTGCCCGGCTACTTTGCCACTTTTGCAAGGCTTAATCGCCTCCAAACCTCACCACTTCAACCCTCCCCACCTGGGGTATACCTGTGATGGACAAATTTGTAACTTCCACGCAGCCGCCGCGCTCGCAGCAGCAGGCGCTGCTACAAGTGAAGAGAGGAGCGGTTCCTGTCATGGCGCCAGACGGCGTCTCCCGTGATCACTCCCCGGCGTCCAAAAAGTCTGTGTCGGACACGCAGGACTGCGCTTCGGAAACCTCCTCCAGACACCGCGACAGCCCGCTTCTATATGGGGATCTGGAGGACGCCATCTCAACCACCATGGGCCCGTTACTGACCAAGGCGGTGAGTGATATTACAGCGCAGCTGCAACACTTAAATACACGAGTTTCCACTGCGGAGAACCGGATAGGCTCCATAGCCCACAATATTGCTGATATGCAGTGTGAAATAAAACGTCTTGAAAAAGACAACTATGCCTTTATTAACAAACTGGAGGAAATCGAAAATCGTTCCAGACGTAATAACATTAGGATTGTGGGTCTCCCTGAATCCCTGAAAGGGGCCTCCTTGGAGAATTTTGTCACTAACACTTTACCCACCCTCCTTGGCATTCAGGATGCCTGTAAAGAAATGGTTATAGAACGGGTGCATCGTATTGGCCCCCCTCCCCGCCAGAATGATACCCGTCCCAGAGTGACCATCTTTAAATGTCTGAGTTACACACATAAGTTGGAAATATGGCGTGCCTCCAGGAAACAGCCTGTCCTGAATTGGGAAGGCAAAAACCTTAGGCTTTTTCAAGACTTTTCTGCCGAATTGACGAAAGCACGGCGTGCCTTCTCCCCTATCTGCTCCCGGCTTATTGCTGACAAGAAAAAGTTTGCACTGATTTATCCTGCTAAGTTAAGGATCTTTGACAAGGATAGACATTATGACTTCACCACCCCGGATGACGCTGCGGATTTCCTATGCGAAGGTCGCTCTCGCTCAGAGACAGACATCTCTGACACTAACTGACCATGCGGACATCACCAGTCTTGTCCCTCCACGAATGCTGCTCACCGCCTGCATACTGTCCTGACCTGTAGCCTGAAGCTCAGGTTTTTGCAACTTTTGTCATATATGTCCATATAAAGCTCCGGCTCCATCATATGTTGTCCCGCTTTCAGAAGAGGTTCAGGTTCTTATTTTCTCCCCGGGCACGGAGGGAGTAATGCTCCGGGTTTATGTTGGTTTTGTCCCTGCACCTATGGGTGCTCCAAGTTTTTCCGGGCTTCCGGGAGTTATGTGAATGTTTCATAACTGTCCTGAACGCGCTAGTCGTGTTCTTTAATGTTTTGTCTTTGTCTATGTGTCCCTCCTCCCCTTCCTCTGTTGCCTTCCCAGTGTCTCTCCTCCTCCCTATACTGGTTACACTTTCCCTTTCCCTGGATACCTTACAACTCAGTTTACAATGCATGTGTATATGTAATGGCTGAAATTAAGATTGGATCCTTAAACGTAGGGGGCTTTAACTCCCCTGCGAAGCGAAGGAAAATATTGCTATACTGTAATAGATTACATTTAGACATTGTTTTTATTCAAGAGGCACACTTGGTTCATGAGGAAATGTTGAAATTACAAATGTTGGGGTGGAAGTTATTAGCCAGTGCTTCTTTTAATTCAAGGTCCCGTGGGGTTACCATTCTGATTAAACGTCAGCTCCCATGTGAGCTTCTCAAGATGATTCCTGACACAGAAGGCAGATTTGTCATCGCCCACATTTCTCTTCACTCCAAACGATACACTCTATGCAATATCTATGCCCCAACAGTATACAAAAGACACTTCTTTGTAAAATTGATTACGCTATTGACCCCTTACATGGAGGAAGGTCTGATGGTATGTGGTGATTTCAACCTCGTCTCTGATGTTTACCTAGATAGATCATCTGCCCCCTCACACACTTTCTCACTTCCCAAGTACGGTATTCCCCATTTTTCCACACAATTAGCCCTAGTGGACATCTGGAGAACCACAAATCCCACTATCAAAATGTATACCTGTATGTCTGCAGCGTATCACACCCTGTCGCGCATAGACTACCTGTTGCTGTCCCTGGCCTTGTTCACGAGAGTCTCGTCCGTGGAGATTGAGCCGATTTCTGTCTCAGACCACTCTTTGCAATGGTTCTCTTTACACGTTTCAGACGAACCCCCTAACAAAATCATATGGCGTTTTCCATCCCAGCTTTTGACCTCCCTAGAATTTAAATCCATGCTTCGAACTAGTTGGGAGGAGTACCACACGAACAACCAATCCCATGCGATTGATAACCCCCCTCTATTCTGGCAAGCAGCTAAGTCGGTCCTAAGGGGACACATTCTGTCATATGTGGCCCGTCTAAACAAATCTTATGCCGCCACTTATTTATTATTGCAGAGTCGGTTATCCTCAGCTTACTCAGCTTATTGCCAGAGACCCCATGCAACCAATAAACAAGTTTACCTCACTGCTAAGACTCACTTTAACGAATTCTTAAACACTAGAGGGAATAAATCCTTATATGCGGTCAATTATCGCTACCACCGGTTTGGAAACAAGTCTGGTAAACTACTAACTAATATGTTAAAGGGCACGAGACCCTCCTCTTTAGTTCAACCACTGAAGACATCTGACGGATCCATGACATCCTCTAATGTCTAAATAGTCTCTGTCCTTAAAGACTTCTATGCGTCCCTCTACTCACCTGGCCCTGCTCTGTCCCCTGAGAATGTCTCTCTCGCAGACTCCATATCTCCCCGACTCTGACTTTACTCTCCCTAAACTAGCCGCCCCTCTAGATGCAGAATTGACAGTCCCCATAAGTCCAGCGGAGGTCTCTTACGTGGTTGGGACCCTGAAGCAGGGGACTGCCCCGGGCCCCGATGGATTTGGTAGTTGCTTCTACAAACTAATGCTTCCGTGCATTCAGGACACATTGGTGCTAGTTTTTAATCACATATTGCAGTCGGGTCAGGCCCCTCTATATTTTAATGCAGCTTATATCAGAGTATTACCCAAACCAGGCCGGGACCTAACCTTACCAGCCTCTTATAGGCCAATTTCCTTGTTAAACTCGGATTATAAGATTCTTACTAAGATTTTATCTGAAAGGCTTAAAAAGATATTACCTTCTATTATACATCCGGATCAAACTGGGTTTATATCAGGTAGGCACTCGGTCCTGAATGTACGGAAGGTCATAGCGGCAATACAACACTTACAAAACACCTCAGGCTCTTCTCCACCAGGCGTCATCCTGTCACTAGACGCAGAGAAGGCCTTTGACCTGGTTCTGTGGCCACATCTTTTCAATACCATGTCTACCTTTGGGTTTTCCTCCACTTTCATCTCGTATATTAAACTTTTATACTCTAATCCCCTCTCGCAGATACTATGTAACGGCCAGATTTCGGACCGCTTCCCCCTGCACAGAGGTACACGACAGGGGTGCCCTCTTTCCCCTCTCCTCTTTGCAATTGCCATCGAGCCACTTGCCATCCTCCTACGCAACTCATCTGGTTTTAAAGGTATAACAATCTCCAACTGCATATTAAAAGTTTCCCTTTATGCAGACGATATGCTACTCTTTGTCACGGACCCGCTTACCTCGATTCCACACATTATGGCCCTGATTGAAGCCTTCAGATTAATTTCCGGCTATAAAGTTAATGTAGAAAAGTCAGAATTGATGCCGATAGGTTCATATACCTTGGACCTAGCATCTGCCCCAGCCTTCTCCCGATTTCAGATTAGTTTGTCTCAAATCAAATATCTTGGGGTCCATGTCACCAGACGGGTAGAGGACTTATATAAGGCAAATTACTCCCATATTATCCAAAAAGTGACTGCCTTGATGCGGTCATGGAGCCATCTTCCTTTATCTCTATTGGGGAGGGCGGCGGCGGTAAAGACAGTTATATTCCCTAAAATATTTTATATGATCCAAATGCTCCCTATTGCTCTCTCCAATGGGGATATTCTCCCCATCAACTCTGCCATCTCCTCATTTTTATGGAATGGAAAGTGTCCCCGTATTGCCCTGGCCAAACTTATGCTTCCCAAACAACTGGGAGGCCTAGGGATCCCTGATTTCAAAGCCTATACCACCGCTGTTTTCTTCCGCTATGCTGGCGACTGGTTGTTAGACGACTCCACCTTCACAGACGTAGCACTGGACAATGCCATTTTCGCTCCCCTCTCCCCCGCAGCACTACTACACCTCAAATCTTCAAGCATCCCTCCCTCAGTGTATTCAAATATCATGTTCCACGATACTTACATTAACTGGATAAGCCTTCACAAGAAACTGAAAAGAGATTTTCGGTACTCCCCCTATCTTCCCCTATGGGGTAACCCGGACTTCTCTCCCTCCCTGAACAACCCCGCGTTCCGGGTTTGGAGTAGAGATGAGCGCCGGAAATTTTTCGGGTTTTGTGTTTTGGTTTTGGGTTCGGTTCCGCGGCCGTGTTTTGGGTTCGACCGCGTTTTGGCAAAACCTCACCGAATTTTTTTTGTCGGATTCGGGTGTGTTTTGGATTCGGGTGTTTTTTTCAAAAAACACTAAAAAACAGCTTAAATCATAGAATTTGGGGGTCATTTTGATCCCAAAGTATTATTAACCTCAAAAACCATAATTTACACTCATTTTCAGTCTATTCTGAATACCTCACACCTCACAATATTATTTTTAGTCCTAAAATTTGCACCTAGGTCGCTGGATGACTAAGCTAAGCGACCCTAGTGGCTGACACAAACACCGGGCCCATCTAGGAGTGTCACTGCAGTGTCACGCAGGATGGCCCTTCCAAAAAACACTCCCCAAACAGCACATGACGCAAAGAAAAAAAGAGGCGCAATGAGGTAGCTGTGTGAGTAAGATAAGCGACCCTAGTGGCCGACACAAACACCGGGCCCATCTAGGAGTGTCACTGCAGTGTCACGCAGGATGTCCCTTCCAAAAAACCCTCCCCAAACAGCACATGACGCAAAGAAAAAAAGAGGCGCAATGAGGTAGCTGTGTGAGTAAGATAAGCGACCCTAGTGGCCGACACAAACACCGGGCCCATCTAGGAGTGTCACTGCAGTGTCACGCAGGATGTCCTTTCCAAAAAACCCTCCCCAAACAGCACATGACGCAAAGAAAAAAAGAGGCGCAATGAGGTAGCTGTGTGAGTAAGATAAGCGACCCTAGTGGCCGACACAAACACCGGGCCCATCTAGGAGTGGCACTGCAGTGTCACGCAGGATGTCCCTTCCAAAAAACCCTCCCCAAACAGCACGTGACGCAAAGAAAAAAAGAGGCGCAATGAGGTAGCTGTGTGAGTAAGATAAGCGACCCTAGTGGCCGACACAAACACCGGGCCCATCTAGGAGTGGCACTGCAGTGTCACGCAGGATGTCCCTTCCAAAAAACCCTCCCCAAACAGCACATGACGCAAAGAAAAAAAGAGGCGCAATGAGGTAGCTGTGTGAGTAAGATAAGCGACCCTAGTGGCCGACACAAACACCGGGCCCATCTAGGAGTGGCACTGCAGTGTCACGCAGGATGTCCCTTCCAAAAAACCCTCCCCAAACAGCACATGACGCAAAGAAAAATTAAAGAAAAAAGAGGTGCAAGATGGAATTGTCCTAGGGCCCTCCCACCCACCCTTATGTTGTATAAACAGGACATGCACACTTTAACCAACCCATCATTTCAGTGACAGGGTCTGCCACACGACTGTGACTGAAATGACGGGTTGGTTTGGACCCCCACCAAAAAAGAAGCAATTAATCTCTCCTTGCACAAACTGGCTCTACAGAGGCAAGATGTCCACCTCATCATCATCCTCCGATATATCACCGTGTACATCCCCCTCCTCACAGATTATCAATTCGGCCCCACTGGAATCCACCATCTCAGCTCCCTGTGTACTTTGTGGAGGCAATTGCTGCTGGTCAATGTCTCCACGGAGGAATTGATTATAATTCATTTTAATGAACATCATCTTCTCCACATTTTCTGGATGTAACCTCGTACGCCGATTGCTGACAAGGTGAGCGGCGGCACTAAACACTCTTTCGGAGTACACACTTGTGGGAGGGCAACTTAGGTAGAATAAAGCCAGTTTGTGCAAGGGCCTCCAAATTGCCTCTTTTTCCTGCCAGTATAAGTACGGACTGTGTGACGTGCCTACTTGGATGCGGTCACTCATATAATCCTCCACCATTCTTTCAATGTTGAGAGAATCATATGCAGTGACAGTAGACGACATGTCCGTAATCGTTGTCAGGTCCTTCAGTCCGGACCAGATGTCAGCATCAGCAGTCGCTCCAGACTGCCCTGCATCACCGCCAGCGGGTGGGCTCGGAATTCTGAGCCTTTTCCTCGCACCCCCAGTTGCGGGAGAATGTGAAGGAGGAGATGTTGACAGGTCGCGTTCCGCTTGACTTGACAATTTTCTCACCAGCAGGTCTTTCAACCCCAGCAGACTTGTGTCTGCCGGAAAGAGAGATCCAAGGTAGGCTTTAAATCTAGGATCGAGCACGGTGGCCAAAATGTAGTGCTCTGATTTCAACAGATTGACCACCCGTGAATCCTTGTTAAGCGAATTAAGGGCTCCATCCACAAGTCCCACATGCCTAGCGGAATCGCTCCGTGTTAGCTCCTCCTTCAATGTCTCCAGCTTCTTCTGCAAAAGCCTGATGAGGGGAATGACCTGACTCAGGCTGGCAGTGTCTGAACTGACTTCACGTGTGGCAAGTTCAAAGGGCATCAGAACCTTGCACAACGTTGAAATCATTCTCCACTGCACTTGAGACAGGTGCATTCCACCTCCTATATCGTGCTCAATTGTATAGGCTTGAATGGCCTTTTGCTGCTCCTCCAACCTCTGAAGCATATAGAGGGTTGAATTCCACCTCGTTACCACTTCTTGCTTCAGATGATGGCAGGGCAGGTTCAGGCGTTTTTGGTGGTGCTCCAGTTTTCTGTACGTGGTGCCTGTACGCCGAAAGTGTCCCGCAATTCTTCTGGCCACCGACAGCATCTCTTGCACGCCCCTCTCGTTTTTAAAAAAATTCTGCACCACCAAATTCAAGGTATGTGCAAAACATGGGACGTGCTGGAATTTGCCCATATTTAATGCACACACAATATTGCTGGCGTTGTCCGATGCCACAAATCCACAGGTGAGTCCAATTGGGGTAAGCCATTCTGCGATGATCTTCCTCAGTTGCCGTAAGAGGTTTTCAGCTGTGTGCGTATTCTGGAAAGCGGTGATACAAAGCGTAGCCTGCCTAGGAAAGAGTTGGCGTTTGCGAGATGCTGCTACTGGTGCCGCCGCTGCTGTTCTTGCGGCGGGAGTCAATACATCTACCCAGTGGGCTGTCACAGTCATATAGTCCTGAGTCTGCCCTGCTCCACTTGTCCACATGTCCGTGGTTAAGTGGACATTGGGTACAGCTGCATTTTTTAGGACACTGGTGAGTCTTTTTCTGAGGTCTGTGTACATTTTCGGTATCGCCTGCCTAGAGAAATGGAACCTAGATGGTATTTGGTACCGGGGACACAGTACCTCCAACAAGTCTCTAGTTGGCTCTGCAGTAATGATGGATACTGGAACCACGTTTCTCACCACCCAGGATGCCAAGGCCTCAGTTATCCGCTTTGCAGCAGGATGACTGCTGTGATATTTCATCTTCCTCGCAAAGGACTGTTGGACAGTCAATTGCTTACTGGAAGTAGTACAAGTGGTCTTCCGACTTCCCCTCTGGGATGACCATTGACTCCCAGCAGCAACAACAGCAGCGCCAGCAGCAGTAGGCATTACACGCAAGGATGCATCGGAGGAATCCCAGGCAGGAGAGGACTCGTCAGAATTGCCAGTGACATGGCCTGCAGGACTATTGGCATTCCTGGGGAAGGAGGAAATTGACACTGAGGGAGTTGGTGGTGGGGTGGTTTGCGTGAGCTTGGTTACAAGAGGAAGGGATTTACTGGTCAGTGGACTGCTTCCGCTGTCACCCAAAGTTTTTGAACTTGTCACTGACTTATTATGAATGCGCTGCAGGTGACGTATAAGGGAGGATGTTCCGAGGTGGTTAACGTCCTTACCCCTACTTATTACAGCTTGACAAAGGCAACACACGGCTTGACACCTGTTGTCCGCTTTTCTGTTGAAATACCTCCACACTGAAGAGCTGATTTTTTGGGTATTTTCACCAGGCATGTTACGGCCATATTCCTCCCACGGACAACAGGTGTCTCCCCGGGTGCCTGACTTAAACAAACCACCTCACCATCAGAATCCTCCTGGTCAATTTCCTCCTCAGCGCCAGCAACACCCATATCCTCCTCACCCTGGTGTACTTCAACACTGACATCTTCAATCTGACTATCAGGAACTGGACTGCGGGTGCTCCTTCCAGCACTTGCAGGGGGCGTGCAAATGGTGGAAGGCGCATGCTCTTCACGTCCAGTGTTGGGAAGGTCAGGCATCGCAACCGACACAATTGGACTCTCCTTGTGGATTTGGGATTTCGAAGAACGCACAGTTCTTTGCGGTGCTTTTGCCAGCTTGAGTCTTTTCAGTTTTCTAGCGAGAGGCTGAGTGCTTCCATCCTCCTGTGAAGCTGAACCACTAGCCATGAACATAGGCCAGGGCCTCAGCCGTTCCTTGCCACTCCGTGTGGTAAATGGCATATTGGCAAGTTTACGCTTCTCCTCCGACAATTTTATTTTAGGTTTTGGAGTCCTTTTTTTACTGATATTTGGTGTTTTGGATTTGACATGCTCTGTACTATGCCATTGGGCATCGGCCTTGGCAGACGACGTTGCTGGCATTTCATCGTCTCGGCCATGACTAGTGGCAGCAGCTTCAGCACGAGGTGGAAGTGGATCTTGATCTTTCCCTAATTTTGGAACCTCAACATTTTTGTTCTCCATATTTTAATAGGCACAACTAAAAGGCACCTCAGGTAAACAATGGAGATGGATGGATACTAGTATACAATTATGGATGGACTGCCGAGTGCCGACACAGAGGTAGCTACAGCCGTGGACTACCGTACTGTGTCTGCTGCTAATATAGACTGGATGATTGATAATGAGATGAAATCAATATATATATGTATGTATATATAATATCACTAGTACTGCAGCCGGACAGGTAGATAATATATTTATTAGGTATTGGTAATGATGACTGATGACGGACCTGCTGGACACTGTCAGCTCAGCAGCACCGCAGACTGCTACAGTAAGCTACTATACTATAGTAGTATGTACAAAGAAGAAAGAAAAAAAAAAACCACGGGTAGGTGGTATACAATATTATATATATATATATATATATATATATATATATTATATACAATTATATATATATTAAACTGGTGGTGATTGATTATTAAACTGGTGGTCAGGTCACGTTGCAACTTGCAACTAGTACTCCGAGTCCTAAGCAGACAATCACAAAATATATTATTATACTGGTGGTCAGTGTGGTCACAACAATGGCAGTGTGGCACTGACTCTGGCAGCAAAAGTGTGCACTGTACGTTATATGTACTCCTGAGTCCTGCTCTCAGACTCTAACTGCTCCCCACTGTCAGTGTCTCCCCCACAAGTCAGATAATACACTTACAGTCACACTATCTAATCTATAAATATCACTTCAGCAAGTAGTATAGTAGTATACAGTATAGTAGTACTCCTCCTAATAATGCTCCCCAAAATACTGTGTCTCTCTCTTCTCTAAACGGAGAGGACGCCAGCCACGTCCTCTCCCTATGACTCTATAAATATCACTTCAGCAAGTAGTAGAGTAGTATACAGTATAGTAGTACTCCTAATAATGCTCCCCAAAATACTGTGTCTCTCTCTTCTCTAAACGGAGAGGACGCCAGCCACGTCCTCTCCCTATGACTCTATAAATATCACTTCAGCAAGTAGTAGAGTAGTATACAGTATAGTAGTACTCCTCCTAATAATGCTCCCCAAAATACTGTGTCTCTCTCTTCTCTAAACGGAGAGGACGCCAGCCACGTCCTCTCCCTATGACTCTATAAATATCACTTCAGCAAGTAGTAGAGTAGTATACAGTATAGTAGTACTCCTCCTAATAATGCTCCCCAAAATACTGTGTCTCTCTCTTCTCTAAACGGAGAGGACGCCAGCCACGTCCTCTCCCTATGACTCTATAAATATCACTTCAGCAAGTAGTAGAGTAGTATACAGTATAGTAGTACTCCTCCTAATAATGCTCCCCAAAATACTGTGTCTCTCTCTTCTCTAAACGGAGAGGACGCCAGCCACGTCCTCTCCCTATGACTCTATAAATATCACTTCAGCAAGTAGTAGAGTAGTATACAGTATAGTAGTACTCCTCCTAATATTGCTCCCCAAAATACTGTGTATCTCTCTTCTCTAAACGGAGAGGACGCCAGCCACGTCCTCTCCCTATGACTCTATAAATATCACTTCAGCAAGTAGTAGAGTAGTATACAGTATAGTAGTACTCCTCCTAATAATGCTCCCCAAAATACTGTGTCTCTCTCTTCTCTAAACGGAGAGGACGCCAGCCACGTCCTCTCCCTATGACTCTATAAATATCACTTCAGCAAGTAGTAGAGTAGTATACAGTATAGTAGTACTCCTCCTAATAATGCTCCCCAAAATACTGTGTCTCTCTCTTCTCTAAACGGAGAGGACGCCAGCCACGTCCTCTCCCTATGACTCTATAAATATCACTTCAGCAAGTAGTAGAGTAGTATACAGTATAGTAGTACTCCTCCTAATAATGCTCCCCAAAATACCGTGTCTGAGTAGTATACAGTATAGTAGTACTCCTCCTAATAATGCTCCCCAAAATACTGTGTCTCTCTCTTCTCTAAACGGAGAGGACGCCAGCCACGTCCTCTCCCTATGACTCTATAAATATCACTTCAGCAAGTAGTAGAGTAGTATACAGTATAGTAGTACTCCTCCTAATAATGCTCCCCAAAATACTGTGTCTGAGTAGTATACAGTATAGTAGTACTCCTCCTAATAATGCTCCCCAAAATACTGTGTCTCTCTCTTCTCTAATTGGAGAGGACGCCAGCCACGTCCTCTCCCCCTATGACTCTATAATATCACTTCAGCAAGTAGTATAGTAGTATACAGTATAGTAGTACTCCTCCTAATAATGCTCCCCAAAATACTGTGTCTCTCTCTTCTCTAAACGGAGAGGACGCCAGCCACGTCCTCTCCCTATGACTCTATAAATATCACTTCAGCAAGTAGTATAGTAGTATACAGTATAGTAGTACTGCTCCTAATAATGCTCCCCAAAATACTGTGTCTCTCTCTTCTCTAAACGGAGAGGACGCCAGCCACGTCCTCTCCCTATGACTCTCAATGCACGTGTGAAAATGGCGGCGACGCGCGGCTCCTTATATAGAATCCGAGTCTCGCGAGAATCCGACAGCGGGATGATGACGTTCGGGCGTGCTCGGGTTAACCGAGCAAGGCGGGAGGATCCGAGCCTGCTCGGACCCGTGGAAAAAAGCTGAAGTTCGGGCGGGTTCGGATTCAGAGGAACCGAACCCGCTCATCCCTAGTTTGGAGACGTAAGGGTGTGGCTCTCGTGAACAAGGTCTTTGACCCAGGTGGCAATGTCATCCCCTTTGCTTATCTCCAGGACCAATTCTTCCTTCCCAGCAGCATGTTTTACCTATACCTCCAGGTCAGACATTATGCACAATCTCTCCCTCGCCAGGTCCCCACCCCGTCCAATACACACATCATTCTCCATCTCCTACAATCTCGCTCATCCATAGGGTACAGACTTAATTACATCTATCCCCGGCTCATTTCTGCTAAACCAGAGGTCACCCAACTTTCAAATAAAATACTCTGCAGCTGGGTCACGGACATACCCTCTCTCATTACAGGCTATGATCTCATGTTTACCCAATACTTAGCGTATTCTAAACATCTGCAATCTGCCTACTTACAAGAAACTCACTTTAGATTTATTCATAGAGCCTACATTTCTCCCGCCCAGAGGAAACACATGTCCGGTAATGAACCAGGTGTCTGCATGAAATGTTCTATGTCTAATGCAAAATTCTATCACTGTTTTTGGGGGTGTTCCAAAATATATAGATTCTGGTGCAAGGTAATAGGATATATCAATGAAATTCTCAAAGTCTCACTCTTACCTTCACCTGAAGCATGTTTATTATTTTGGTTCGACGACTGGGTGTTGGGGCCTAGACCCCATTCACGAATACCCTTCCTTGTCATTATTTTAACTTTGGCAAAAAAGTTAGTTCTACTTCATTGGATTAAAAAAACAGCTCCCACTATACTGGAGTTGAAGTCTCGTCTTCTCCAGTTGATGTATTTTTACATGAAATCTTTGCTTCTCAATGAACCATTGTCTCTTTCCACATACCACATTAAATGGGACTCATTTCTGGATTCATTGGATGCCCAGTCCAAACAAACTTTCTCCCTTTACTTTGGGAACCAAGACTGGTCCAGAATACAATCCCACTTTGATTGCGGATTGCCTCCAAATATTCCACCTAGTTAAGGGATACCTTTAACCTTGACTTTTCTACAGTATTACGGCCTTATATACTCAATCTATCGCTCCTTACCCCTTACAGTTTAAGATTGTATCCATATGCTAACCATTTCCTTTTAATACACTGTACACTGGTATCCCAGGTCTATCCCCCCATATACTACTCCATCCCTTTACATCCTGTTTCCCCTCCCCATCCTCTTGACTCAATTCATTTTTGTTCCTGTCTTGTCTTTTACCCTGTCTGTTATGTCGTAACAAATTCCCAGATTTCAGAAGAGATGATACTCTCGCTCAATACTTGAATATCAGACCAATTAGCCGATTGTCTTGTTCCTGTTATGAAGAGTGTCTATCATTGTTACTGCAGAATCTGTACAACTGTGAAAATACAATAAAATGTGTTTACAAAAAAAAAAACATCAATGGGTCAAACATCAGTGGATTTCTGACAATAGTTGAATACCATCAACCATCAATGGTAGAGCAATCGATGGTCATCACTACATCAGCCGCATTCTATGTGAAAAAGATCCATCAGGAATTGACATCCTATCTCCATCTGACCGTTACAATCACACATGGAAGTTGGGTTACCTGCCCACGACACTCTCACTAAATGGGGCTCTTTCCTGCAAATACATGGTCACCACCCAGTTACCGGCAAGTGTGGTCCATCATCAGACAGATCAATCCGTTCACAGGACCCCTTTCAGACATAAGAAAAAACCCATGAATTTGCCTGGTCATGTTGAGCAGACCTGGGTCCTGCTTATATCTAAAAGGATCAGACTCGGGTTGACAGTCCCGGGTCCGCGACTCTGCAATCAACTAGGGTTATTCCCCGGACTTGCAACCCGGGTCAGAGCCCTGGCTTATGTATTAATGATGCCTGGGGTAGATGAGGGTACCCACTGAAAGCTGAGATCCCCTGCATTCAGAAGGTACCAGCAGCTTCAATATTGGACCTCAGTTGGATGAGATATTAGACTTCCAGCCGTCAGATTTATTAGAGTATAGCCCCGGCCGGGTCACAGTTTCCAACTTTGATGGTAAATATCTTTGGTTCTCCTGGGTAAATAATTTTTCTGATGGTACCCCCTTGAATGCTGAGAGTTTCATCTTTCAAATAGTATCAGTATATAGGACTTAGGGGGACGAGTTATTCGACTTCCAGCCACCGGGTAGGCTGATGCCTGAGATTCTTCGCTTTCCAATTGTACCAGGGACTTGATGATCGGACCTGGGGGGGGGGGGGGGGGAATTGGACTTCCACCCCACCAGAAATATTGAACCTTCTCTGGGTCCACGCTGGCACTGTGGATTAAACACCCCCTATCGATTGAAGCTGCCTTCTGGGCACTTTTTTTATGAGAGTAGACAAGGAGCACAGCCCGAGTTCTTTTTTTTTAACTGGATGTTGGGGAATATCGCTCGGGAACCCAATGCAGTCAGTATTTTTGAGGGGAGTCGGTGAATAACTCGGGTTCTCTGTGCCCAAAATACACCAAATTTGGGGTTCAGGCAGCTGAGACAAGGGCTACCAAAAAAGCTTTAAATTACATTGGACTGAATGCCAGGGCAGACACGGCTTTTGTGTGAAAGGAGTCAACTTGAGAAAAACCCGAGCTGGGACCTGGGTTACACCCATGCTGAAAATCCCGGGTAGGAGCCCTGTATTTGCTGGGGCGTATGTCTGATAGGGGTATAAGTGTAAGTCTGATCTGGTGTCTGCGCGTTCACTGATTTCTTTCTTCCGAGCATGTGCATTAAGCTGATTTCTGACAATCAGGCCACAGTATGTGACTTTACTTATAAGTAAATTCCAGGGAGGGTGAGGGGCATTTAAAACAGATTTGCCAAATAGCTGCACATATGTTGTATTGGCTGTGATACCCTCTCATTCAGTGATGTCATCAGTCAGTCATTTGCTGGTGATACACTAAGGGCCAGTGACGGGGGGGGGGGTCAAAGGGGACACCTGTACCGGGCCCCAAGGATCAGAGGGGCCTCTAGGATATGCTGCTTAGTGCCCGGCAGGGATTTGAGCCGTCTTGTCCTAATAGGGCAGCGAGCTGTAGGTGGTGTGGGCACAGACGCAGAGTGACTGTGCGGCGTGAGTGTGCGCCCGCTCTTCCGGGTCCAGCTCTGTTGCAGGCAGTTACCAGACATGGCAGCAGCTCCACTGGCCAGGATTCCCGTGCCCTGCGCCTGTCTCTTCTTGGGGGGTGTGAGGGCCGCACGGTAACTGCTGTGTGGTGTGAGGGTCTGAATACTGGGGCATGCAGTGCAGGTGAGTCTCTCCTCTGGGTAGTTGGTGAGGGGATACAGGGCTTTGAGATGGGGTGAGGGAGCTGGGAATGCAGCATGGAGTCATTGGGGAGAGACAGACTGTGGGGTGTGAGGGAGGAAGAAGAGAGGGAGACACAGACTCTGGCGTGTGTGTGGGAGGAAGGATATATATATATATATATATATATATATATATATTACATAAATAAATATATTTATTTATTTATAGTTTCTTATAAAGGTTGAGTATCTCATATCCAAATATTCCGAAATACAGAATATTCCGAAATACAGAATTTTTTGAGTGAGAGTGAAATAGTGAAACCTTTGTTTTCTGTGGCTCAATGTACACAAACTTTGTTTAATACACAAAGTTATTAAAATTATTGTATTAAGTGACCTTCAGGCTGTGTGTATAAGGTGTATATGAAACATAAATGAATTGTGTGAATGTACACACACTTTGTTTAATGCACAAA
Source organism: Pseudophryne corroboree (assembly GCF_028390025.1). Taxonomy (NCBI): domain Eukaryota; kingdom Metazoa; phylum Chordata; class Amphibia; order Anura; family Myobatrachidae; genus Pseudophryne; species Pseudophryne corroboree. Next base: position 449,551,290 of record NC_086450.1, on the reverse strand, counting down.
GTTATTAAAAGTATTGTATTAAATGACCTTCAGGCTGTGTGTATAAGGGCCCTCATTCCAAGTTGATCGGTCGCAAGGCGAATTTAGCAGAGTTACACACGCTAAGCCGCCGCCTACTGGGAGTGAATCTTAGCTTCTTAAAATTGCGACCGATGTATTCGCAATATTGCGATTACTAACTACTTAGCAGTTTCAGAGTAGCTCCAGACTTACTCTGCCTGTGCGATCAGTTCAGTGCTTGTCGTTCCTGGTTGACGTCACAAACACACCCAGCGTTCGCCCAGGCACTCCCACCGTTTCTCCGGCCACTCCTGCGTTTTTTCCGGAAACGGTAGCGTTTTCAGCCACACGCCCCTGAAACGCCGTGTTTCCGCCCAGTAACACCCATTTCCTGTCAATCACATTACGATCGCCGGAGCGAAGAAAAAGCCGTGAGTAAAAATACTTTCTTCATAGTAAAGTTACTTGGCGCAGTGCGAACTTTGCGCATGCGTACTAAGCGGATTTTCACTGCGATGCGATGAAAAAGAACGAGCGAACAACTCGGAATGAGGGCCAAGGTGTATATGAAACATAAATGCATTCTGTGCTTAGACTTGGGTCCCATCACCATGATATCTCATTATGGTATGCAATTATTCCAAAATACGGAATAATCCCATATCCAAAATACTTCTGGTCCCAAGCATTTTGGATAAGGGATACGCAACCTGTATAGCTCAGCAAACTCCGTTGCCCTTTATATATACTGTATATGACGTACATCAATAGTAAAGCTTCCGCACCTTCGGTGTTCAACATTAAGTGCTTAAGTGCTTTTTTATCTTAATAAAGAGAAATCTTTTGCCACCTTGTGGTCAATTACCAAAATCACACCAACTATGCCTGTGAATGGCAATCACCCATGGAACAATGGGGGGTAATTCCAAGTTGATCGCAGCAGGATTTTTGATAGCAACTGGGCAAAACCATGTGCAGTGCAGGGGAGGCAGATATAACATGTGCAGAGAGAGTTAGATTTGGGTGGGGTGTGTTCAATCTGCAATCTAATTTGCAGTGTAAAAATAAAGCAGCCAGTATTTACCCTGCACAGAAACAATATAACCCACCCAAATCTAACTCTTTCTGCACATGTTATATCTGCCCCCCCTGCAGTGCACATGGTTTTGCCCAATTGCTATCAAAAATCCTGCTGCGATCAACTTGGAATTACCCCCAATAGACCAAAAACTGTGATATAACTACTGTCATTCCTCTGTAAGCATTGGTGTCCCTATGGTTTCTTTCCTGAAGAGCCACACCAAATACCTTAAAACAAAAAGCTCCCAGCACAGAAGAGGAACTTGATAGTGTGATAACGTTTCAACACATTTATTTATCACATCACACAAGTAAAGTAAAACATGGACCCGTACAATAGAACAGTAAAATAAATGCTTATCAGCATATCATGCATCAGTGGTGGAGTAGCGGTAGGTGTCCAACGCGTTTCATCCCTTTACATATTGATTGGACTTCCTCGGGGGTCATGGTCCACTGTTAAGTTTGTTTAACTTACAAAGATAAAGCAATACATACGCACGCTGTGGTTTGAGCCGACGCGCCCGCTAATCATATGATATATCAGGAAAATTGTGCATATACGTTGCGTATTCATACCGTCACGTTATGTACACGATATAGCGACAAGTGTGGCTGAATACACGTTACCCCAAACAAGAATGGACTGCGACACCAGAAGTTAAATGTAATGTTGTGGTCCAACGCATCTACAGTATTTACTTTAGAATAAACAGATAAAAGGTACAACAATATACAGAGAAGAGCTACAACTAATAATACATACGTTTGATCGTGAGCGCTCCTGGATCCAGGACTCAGTCAGTCTTAGCAAGATGACCTTCAGAGAATAGAGAGTGAGCCTGGTCAGGGGGCCTCTCTTTTATACAATGTGTCCAAGTACAGTACAATGGGAAATGTAAGCTCTTCTTTCATAGGTCAGAGGGCAAGTTATTTACAGTACATGAGGGGTCATAGGCTGGTTTGAACCAGTGGGCGATGCTTGGTCCAGGGTGCACTTGCAAGTGTCCGCCTCTGGTTTCCCGCCGAATATCCTGAGTACAGTATCATAGCAGTTTGCGAATATTACAATTCTGCGTATATCTACACGCAGAAACACGCGATAAACTGCAAATAGCAACCGGCATATAGATCTCAAAACACTGCACATCTGGATACCAAACACTAAGTCCTAACATTGTTCCATCCCCTCACATCATGTAAAGCTGAATATCTCTGTTGTTTTACCTTTTAAGTGTATGTAAGTTGCTGGCAAAGTGTGTGGAGACTATGGGGTAAATTTACTAAGAATCGTATTTTCCCGTTTGAGGTCAAAGTTCAATCACGAATGACATCGAAAGTGTAAATATGCAACTTTTTGAATTGATTACGACTAATTTACTAAGCTGCCGTATTCTGCATTTTCGGTTTTTCCGATGTCGATGTCATTCGTTTTTTAGGCAGTGTTTTACGTGAGTGACTTGTAAGACACTGCCGACTTTATTACAATGAATCTTGGCCGGATCTGAGAGATCCGTGCTGGGCTTCATTGTGCACCTTGTAAAAAAAAAAAAAATGTTTAAACTTAAAAAAAAAATTGCGTGGAGTCCCCCCTCCTAAGCCAAACCAGCCTCGGGCTCTTTGAGCCGGCCCTGGTTGCAAAAATATGGGGGGAAAATTGACAGGGGTTCCCCCATATTTAAGCAACCAGCACCGGGCTCTGCGCCTGGTCCTGGTTCCAAAAATACGGGGGACAAAAAGCGTAGGGGTCCCCCGTATTTTTGAAACCAGCACCGGGCTCCACTAGCTGGACAGATAATGCCACAGCCGGGGGTCACTTTTATACAGTGCCTTGCGGCCGTGGCATCAAATATCCAACTAGTCACCCCTGGCCGGGGTACCCTGGGGGAGTGGGGACCCCTTCAATCAAGGGGTCCCCCCTACACCCAAGGGCCAGGGGTGAAGCCCGAGGCTGTCCCCCCCCCATCCAATGGGCTGCGGATGGGGGGCTGATAGCCTTTGTTGAAAGTAATGAATATTGTTTTTAGTAGCAGCACTACAAGTCCCAGCAAGCCTCCCCCGCAAGCTGGTACTTGGAGAACCACAAGTACCAGCATGCGGCGGAAAACCGGGCCCGCTGGTACCTGTAGTGCTACTACTAAAAAAATACCCCAATAAAGACATTACACACACACCTTGAAAGTATAACTTTAATGCATACATACACACCACCATATACACATACTTACCTTATGTTCACACGAGGGTCGGTCCTCTTCTCCAGTAGAATCCATGGTGTTAGAAAGGGAATATTAGAATAATCCCTAGGTGGCGCAAATAGTAAAAAGTCCAAAGAAATTACCCGTGTGGGCTAAAGTCCGTTCCTTTTCATACAAGTGAGTTCATATATGAATCCGTCGTCCAAAGATGATGTATGAAAAAAAACACAATATAAACACAAATGTTCAGTACAGTCTCTGTGGGTATTAGAGGAACAAAATGTACACCCAGGTTCCTTCGACTATTCAGTACTTGGGATGTGCAGTTCTACTCGTAAGGTCCACCTCAGTGACTCGCATAAATGGACTGCTTACATGTGCTTACTTCTAAAACAATTGTATAAATCACATCAAGGTTTCTTTCACCCATACAAATGCAGTATCCAAAATAATCAAGCACCCACGAGTAGGTCTCTGGGTATATAGGATGCTCACGTGTATGCTTACTTCAAGGTGCGGTGTACTTTCACATCAAAGGTTTCTTTCGATGTTTTCCGCTGTCTTTCTCCTCTATTCCTTCAATTTTAATTATTACCAGCAGCCTATCGTCTTCCCAGCAGCAGCAAAGCTTTGTGGTCAGCGGTGAGGTCACTTTCGGTCAACCGCTGACCTCAAAGTTCCCACCATTGGTTACAATGGAGCGCATAGGCGCTACATTGTAACACTGCCGTGTGCCGCCTGTCAGACAGTACAGGAGCACACAGCCGATCAGGAGGGTGCCACAACGTGGCGCTCCCTGATTGGCTGAAGAAACCCACTTAGACATCAGTCAGAGGGGGTTTCTGGCATTCGGGGAAAGGGGTCCCATGTGAAAACATGGGTCCCCTTTCAGTTCGTGGTCGGGTGTCCCGTTTTTTTATTTTTACAAGTACGTGGATTACAAATGGATTATCCGAGGAGCCCTCTACACTGGATTTGGTGAGTAGGATTTTTTCAACAGGTACACCATGGATTCTACTGGAGAAGAGGACCGACCCTCGTGTGAACATAAGGTAAGTATGTGTATATGGTGGTGTGTATGTATGCATTAAAGTTATACTTTCAAGGTGTGTGTGTAATGTCTTTATTGGGGTATTTTTTTAGTAGTAGTACTACAGGTACCAGCGGGCCCGGTTTTCCGCCGCATGCTGGTACTTGTGGTTCTCCAAGTACCAGCTTGCGGGGGAGGCTTGCTGGGACTTGTAGTACTGCTACTAAAAACAATATTCATTACTTTCAACAAAGGCTATCAGCCCCCCATCCGCAGCCCATTGGATGGGGGGGACAGCCTCGGGCTTCACCCCTGGCCCTTGGGTGGCTGGGGGGGGACCCCTTGATTGAAGGGGTCCCCACTCCCCCAGGGTACCCCGGCCAGGGGTGACTAGTTGGATATTTGATGCCACGGCCGCAAGGCACTGTATAAAAGTGACCCCCGGCTGTGGCATTATCTGTCCAGCTAGTGGAGCCCGGTGCTGGTTTCAAAAATACGGGGGACCCCTACGCTTTTTGTCCCCCGTATTTTTGGAACCAGGACCAGGCGCAGAGCCCGGTGCTGGTTGCTTAAATATGGGGGAACCCCTGTCGATTTTTTCCCCCATATTTTTGCAACCAGGGCCGTCTCAAAGAGCCCGAGGCTGGTTTGGTTTAGGAGGGGGGACCCCACGCATTTTTTTTTGGAAAAATTATAACATTTCCCACCCCTTCCCACTGAAAAACATGCACGGATCTCATAGATCCGTGCATGCCTATACAAACACGGGATAAAAAAGCAGGTCTGGTTTTTTTTAGCACTTTTTCACGATTTGTATTTTAGCACGGCAGTGTTTGGCTATTGTCGGCAGTGTTTGTGTTTTGCACTTTTTAGTAAATGACCGATTTCTACCAAATTGCAGGCGTATTTGACCGATGGTGTATTGATTCGTGATTTTTTCCTAGGACTTCCAAAATATTACGAATGCCCTCATCACTGCCGTGATTTTTGCTTAGTAAATTACCGAGATGACACTTTGAAGAAAAAACGGCATCTCGGTCAAAATCGGGACCTTAGTAAATATACCCCTATGTGTGAATTTTGCACTATATGAATAGAATATTGAATATGTCTTTGTGGCTTTTCTGTGCAAATGCGTATGCTACTATATATACTCATACCACATGCCAATACGCAAGGCTCGTGAACCTGTGTACGTAATGTGCGTGTATGTGTACGCACGGCGGCAACGCGACCGAACAGAGGCCGCTCTGTTTGGAGTTTGCATGTTGTGTGCATGTATTATTTTTGACTTTGACACCACCCTTTCACATTATTATTATTATTATATTATCCTTTATTTATATGACGCCACAAGGGTTCTGCAGCGCCCACATACAGAGTACATATGCACATAATCAGAACAGGAAACCAGTGACTTACAGTTGAAGACAATATGGGACAAGTACAGGGTAACTAAGCATAACTACATCAGGAGACGACACTGAGATAAGTATCAAGGTGGCAGAGAACTGCAGGATTTGGGCAGTTGAGGATTATTAAAGTAGGAAAAGGATAAGCACATGAGGGAAGAGGGCCCTACTCGTGAGAGCTTACATTCTAAAGGGGACGGGCAGACAGACAGGGGTGACACAGATGGGGTAGACCGAGTGTGGGACAGAGGGTTAGGATGAGATTTGGCTGGGTTTGGTAAAGAAGTGGGTCTTGAGAGCCCATTTGAAGTTCTGTAGAGAAGTGGAGAGTCTGAGGGGGAGAGGTAGAGAATTCCAGAGTAAGGGAGCAGCACGTGAAAAATCTTGGAGATAGGAGTTGGAGGAAGTAATCAGAAGACAGGAGAATCGGCGTGAATTAGCAGAACAAAGCGGACGGGTAGAAGAGTACAGGGAGATAAGGTCAGATATGTCACTGGGAGAGTAGTGGGTGAGTGCTTTGTAAGTGAGTGAGAAGTTTGCATTGGATTCTGAAAGGGAAGAGAAGCCAGTGAAGGGCTTGTAGGAGAGGGGAGGTGGACGTAGTGTATTTGGTGAGGAAGATGAGCCGGGCTGCAGCATTGAGGATAGATTGGAGTGGAGAGAGGTAATTGTCAGGGAGGCCAGTTAGGAGGAGATTGCAGTAATCCAGCCTGGAGATGAGCAGTGATAGGATAATGGTCTTTGTGGCATCCTGGGTGAGAAAGGGTCTAATCCTGGAAATGTTTTTGAGATGAAAATGACAGGTATGTGAGAGGTGCTGAATGTGTGGTTTGAAGGAGAGGGAGGAGTCAAGGATTACGCTAAGACAGCGTACTTGGGGGCTAGAGGAGATAGTCGTGCCATCAATGGCTAATGAGATTGTGGGAGGTGAGGTTGTGCAGGAGGGTGGGAAGATGTTCAGCTCAGCCTTGTACATGTTGAGTTTAAGAAAGCGCTGGGACATCCAGGAAGAGATAGCAGAGAGACAGTTGGAGGTACGAGTGAGGAGAGTCGGGGAGGAAAGGTAGATTTGAGTGTCATCAGCATAGAGGTGATATTGGAAGTTTAAAAGAACTAATGAGTTCACCTAAAGAGGACGTATAGAGGGAGAAAAGGAGAGGACTAAGAACAGCACCTTGGGAGATACCAACAGTTAGTGGAAGTGGGGGGGAGGTAGTGTCATGAGAGGAGACAGAGAAGGAACAATCAGAGAGGTAGTAGGACAGCCAGCAGGGCCGGTTCTAGCCCTTTTTGCGCCCAGTGCGGGAAATAGGGGCATGGCTTCATACAGGGGGCATGGTCAGTTACGCCCCCTGTACAGTAGAGTAGCGCCGCTGAAATGCTGTGCGGTGCGCAATGACGTCATCGCGCACTGCTCAGCAAAGGTCCTCTCCACGAAGGGAAACTAGACGCGGGCAGCGGGCAGTGGGGGGCACAGCAGTAGTGGATCTTGCCATGGTGCGGCGTCCTCCGGATGGCGCCGGCACCGTCCGGAAGGCGGCGCCCCGGGCAAAAGTCCTGCTTGCCCGTGGCAAGATCTGCTACCGACAGCCAGGAGAGGGCAGTATCACGCAGACCAAGAGAGTGAAGGATTTGCAGAAGGAGAGGGTGGTCCACAGTCTCAAAAGCAGCAAAGAGGTCAAGAAGAATAAGCAGTAGTAGTGGCCCTTAGATTTGGCTGCATGGAGGTCATTGCACACTTTTGTGAGGGCAGTTTCAGTGGAGTGGAGAGAATGGAAACCAGACTGGAATGGGTCAAGCAGTGAGTGGGCCGAACGAAAGGCAGTGAGGCGGTTATAGACAATATGCTCAAGGAGTTTGGAGGCAAAAGGGAGGACAGAAATGGGTCGATAGTTGGAGAGGGTGTTTGGATCAAGGGTAGGTTTTTTAAGAATAGGGGAGATGAGTGCATGCTTGAAGGCAGAGGGGACAGTGCCTGATGAGAGGGAGAGATTGAGAAGGTGGGCAAGATGGGAACAGGCAGAAGGAGAGGTTTAGCAGAGGAGGTGGGAGGGGATAGGGTCAACTGAGGCAGTGGTTTGGGGGGAGGAACTGATGAGGGCCATGACTTCCTTACCAAATACATGGGAGAAAGATGTCAGAGTTGGTGATAGGGATGGGGAGGGGTGGCAAGGGATGGGTGGTGGCTGGTCTGGTGGGATGTGATGTCCTGACGTATGGAGTCAATCTTGGATGTAAAATAAGTGGCAAAGTCAAGAGCAGACAACGAGGAAGGGAGAGGAGATGGTGGTGGGCAGAGGAAGGAGTTGACAGGGGCAAGAAGGATGAGAGCATGAATTTGTAATGGAGGAAGTCTGCCTTAAGGTGTGTAATACACATGGTGAGATTCAGGCTAACCCCGATTCTCCCTATGCGATAGGGGCTAGGTCGGTATCGCAAGCACATAATGACTGTGCTTGCGATACTGACTACGTGCGATTTTGGATAAGTGTCAATTTTGACTATCTTTTCTAAGAGTTAGTCAAAATTGACTTGCCTGCACAGTCTATCTAGGCTTGCGATGCCAACCGCGCATCGGGATCGCAAGGTGACTTTCACCTTGCGATCTGCACTAACTTTTCTTACTATTTTGACTATAGTGTCAAAATTGTAAGAAAAAAATCTCACCGTGTGTACACACCATTAGAGCGTGATTTCTATTAAATATGCCTCGTATCATCTGACGCAGATATTTTCTTGCCCTGCAGCAGTTGTTGTACCCATTGTTTGGGTCACTTATTGCATACATGCCTACCGGACCCTCTCCATGAGGGAGAAAATGCTCTGTTCCTGGACTTTCCTGGTAACGTATGATTGCCATCACCTGTGGTGAAACACCTTTCTTATCAATTAACTAGCTCACCACAGGTGATGGCAATCATACATTACCAGGAAAGTCCAGGAACAGAGCATTTTCTCCCTCATGGAGAGGGTGAGGTACAGTACAGAAGGTAAGTATGACTAATTGTAACATCGGCTCCTGTGTCTTTTGATGTGAGGCTAGCAGATTTACTACAGTGCGAAAAAGTTCCCCCGTGTTTACAGCAGACGGAGTATACAAAAAGTTTGGTGTTTTTAAATAAGAATCCAGTTTACACAAACTGATAGCTATTTAGTACTGCACACAATAAAAACAAAACACTGTTTTTTTTCTCTCCCAGCAATGCAGGGGTTAAACAGTACACAGAAAAAAAGAATGTGTTTGTTTTTCCCTTCAGCAGTGCAGTGCTTAATTAACCTCAATGTGTGCCCTGCTCTGTTCAACTTATACCCCTTTCACACCGCAGCTTGAACCCGGTAAATTGCCGATTTTTAAGGCTTCCTAAACGGTTCGAGCTGCGATGTGAAAGGGTCACCTTCAATTTACCGTTTTCGAAATACCGGTATTTTGAAACGGTAAAAAAGCAGGATCCTACCCGTTTCAGACCAGTTTCATTGTGCAGTGTGAAAGGGTCTGAAACGGTATTTGCAAGCCCCAGAAGGTGATAGGCTGTCTCCATGTGTGATGTCACCAGGCATAAGCAGGAAATAAACATTTAAAATGACAACCACTGTTTTGTATGGGTGAAACGGGTTCAGTGTGAAAGGTACCAAAACGGTAATGAAATGGTAATATACTGGTTACAACATGCAATGTGAAGGGGGTTTAACTGCTCAGACCCGTTTTAAGAACCGTTTAAATAACCATTTCAAAAGCAGGTTTTGCGATGTGAAAGCAGCATTAAGGTGTCTCTGATTACACAGCAGCCAAACCTGTCTTTTGAATAGCAGACATTTGCACTTATGAAAAAAACAAAAATAGCAACTGTTAAACTTTACAGTAGTAACTTGTCATAACACAACTCAGATTTACTATAACTACGTTTTTTTGTCCCTCAAACCAGTACTCAAGTAACCGGTATTTTGCCTTTAAATCCTTTGGCCACGCTGGAGGCGTCTGGCTTTTGCGATGCAACTCAGTAGCGCAATTTTCTCTGTACGGGCCACCAAATGTAAAACAGGTACTTGAAATAAGGACTCTCAGTCAGGTTTTCTGGTTACAACCACAGTGTCTTTGCTGGCATCAGAAACTGTAGAACAGCACACACAGGCTTGGGAATGGTAACTTGGGTACATTCAGAAAATAAACAGATGAACATAAAAGGTCCTAGTACTTCTTGTGCTCAATAGTTACTCTCCTGTAGTGGCTTACAGCCGCACATGCCATGCTCTCCTGGCACAGCCAATGTCCACAGTCCTTGGCACTACAAACTGTTCCCTGCTCACTGGCCTCTAACAGGCATCAGCGCCATGCACTGTGGGTAAATGGGATTTTTAAACCCCTCACCTGCACCTGACTGCTGTCTCTGGGTGAGCTGGAAAACCTGGGCCTCTGTTTTCTCCTGTTGCAGCTGTGCAGAATGTGCAGGACTTGTTTTCTTCTCCCTTGGAGAGAGCTGATCCCACCAGAATGTGGGCAATTGTGGTGAGACACAAGCCTTCTCACCACAATATATATATATATTATGAGGGGGCCCTAGAGATAACACTGTACCGGGCCACAAGATTTCTGTTGCTGGCCCTGGATACACCATACCTCCAACTTCTGAAGCTGCAAAGGAGGGACACCTTTGCGCGGCGAAGGCGCGCGGACGAAATTAGGTGGCGTGGCTTAGTGGGTGGGGGCGTGACCTTGTTGGTAGGTGGCGTGGTCACGCCCCCCGTTTCCGTCAGTATGGGGGCATGAACAGCGCTCACTAAGCTGCTGGCCATGCCCCCTGTCCCTCTTTGTCGGGGAATAGCGCATAGCTGAGGAGAGCAGCGGGTGACAGGGGGGATCTCCCAACTGCCCCCCCACCCGCGGGACACTGCGACCCGCGGGTGGGACAGCGGGACAGACCATGAAAAACGGGACTGTCCCGCCACAACCGGGACAGTTGGGAGGTATGGTACACTACTGCAGCTTACAGGATCAGTCCCCTTCTAGAGGCTTTTTCCTATTGCTGTTCCATGACTTCTCCATCCTCCACCAACTTTAACAATGAGAACTGTTCCTGTTAGCAAATAAATGAATCTACCCCCCTGCTAAGTTTCTTCACAAGGGCTTAGTATAATGCAATGGGCAAAGGGGGCTGGGAAATGTGGTATCAGAGGACTTAGAGATCCATGTGTAGCAATGACATATCTATTTGCCAGTCCGCTATTCTTCTTCTGTGACCTTTATTTTTAGTAAAATCCCCACAGACACTTTCCTATCTGTCCCTGCCACCCCTCCACCCTACCATTCCCCATCTGGTCCATCTCCTGTCACCACTGAATGATATATCTGGGGCTGTCCGTGTTGTGTGAGCCTGGCAGGCAGAGGAGGAGTACTGTAATCTCATCATTTGCAAGGTAACGCCTGGCAGCGAGAGAGAACTCAGTAGTGCTAATGAGACAGAGCTGCAATGTGTGATAGAGAGAGAGAGAGCAGGTTGTTACCGGTACCTCAGATGTACAGTCTTCTCATCTCTATGGAACGTGTATCTAGCCCCCACTAGGACTTACAGCAGCAGTGGATTGGTGAGTACCTCTACCTGCAGGCTGTGGGGGATTGCTAAGGGCTGGATAACCCTGGGTGTGAGGTGCAGGGAGCTGGGGTTATGGTCGTAGTGCAGGGTACCCTGTGGTCATAGGACCTGTGTCACCTATATGGGCACATCTGGGGCACAGCTGTATCATAGTAGCCAAGCTCCTCAGTGTGCAGGGCAGAATGCAGTACAGGGTCTCCTCAACTTCACATACAGTACGGTCCGGCTGACGTCAGACAAACAGTGAGGAGTACACAGGGAATTGGGGAATTGGGTATGAAATGCTCTTCATATCATAAAATATATGTCGAAAAGCAGTATGTATGTACAGTATGTAACTATATATATATATATATATATATATACAGTATGTATGTATGCATGTGTGTACTGTATGTACAGTATGTATGTACTGTATGTACTGTATGTTTGTAGTCTGTATGTACGTACGTACAGTATTTATGTATGTATGTAGAGTATGTATGTACTGTATGTATATGTATGCACAGTATGTAGTTATGTTCTGTATGTATGCATGTATTATATATGTACTATTTGTATGTATGTATGAATGCATGTATTATGTATGTAATGTATGCATGTACAGTATGTATGTATGTATGGTAAGTGGCTAGTGGAATTATACTGGGAATACTGTCCAGGACACGTGAATTACAGACCCTCCAACATGACCCGCCCCACTAGGTACGAAATGCTCTGTTCCTGGACTTCCCTCTGAATTTATGATTTCCATCACCTGTGTTGAACCAGTTAAATGATAAGAAAGCTGTTTCTTCACAGGTGATGGCAATAATAAATTAAGAGGGAAGTCCAGAAACAGAGCATTTTGTACCTAGTGGGGCGGGTCATGTTGTAGGGTCTGGAATTACAGCTCAGAGCAGACTCCTATGGGACAGTAGGCAATTTGTGGCAGTGTTTAGCTGGCAGAGCATTCTGGGATTTACAGTTCCACAACAACTGGAGAGTTGCAGATTACCTCTGCCTGGTCTATGGAGTTGATCCATGCTTATTGTGTCATATAACGTATTAATGTGGATCATATATGGTTAAACGCATCATGCTGCTATAAAACTTCATTACTGAGGCGAAGCAGAAAGGGACATCGACAAGATGTATTAACATCTTGTCTGCCGAAGTGGGGGAGTGAAACCTCTGCCCCCCACCTTCCCCCCCCCCCCCCCGGCGCTGTCCCCCTGAGTACACCACGCATCAGCTCAGTGCTGACTCGCAGTGTCTCCTTCCCGGCCGACTTCTCTGCATGTGCGGGATCTCGCTACTCAGTACGGAGCCTGAACTGGCCACAGCCAGGGACTGCCCTGTCCCTGCTGTGCTGTACAGGAATCGCCACCTGCAGCTGTTGAAATGGACAGCTGCAGGTGCCGGAATGGTCAGCGATGTCCATTCATACATTGCCAGCACATATAAACCTGCTAGTTTAGAGCTAGCAACGCCGATATGGACAGGAGCGCGGTATAGAACACATACTGTGCGCTGATACTGATTCCCCCCGCATGTCAACAGTACTTACATTTAACCCATAGTCAGGGGTGTAGCGAGGGTGGCTCCGGTGGAGAGCAAGCTCCGGGCGCCCAAAAAGTTAGAGGGCGCGTTGCCACCCTCCCTCCTCATTCTGCACTGTGGGTTGCTGTATATGCAGCTGCAGAGCAGGAGCAGAGGGGGTGCACACTGTCTCTGACTCAGAGAAACCCATAGGTAGGAAACAGGGCAGGCCAGAGGCAATACAGCAGGTGGCACTGACAGACGGTACATGCTGGAGCTCTGCCGCCCTCTTTATATGTCTCACTGGTGGTCATTCCAAGTTGTTCGCTCGCTAGCTGCTTTTAGCAGCAGTGCACACGCTAGGCCGCCGCCCTCTGGGAGTGTATCTTAGCTTAGCAGAATAGCGAACGAAAGGTTAGCAGAATTGCTACTAAATAATTCCTTGCAGTTTCTGAGTAGCTCCAGACCTACTCACAGATTGCGATCACCTCAGTCCGTTTAGTTCCTGGTTTGGCGTCACAAACACGCCCTGCGTTCGGCCAGCCACTCCCCCGTTTTTCCAGCCACTCCTGCGTTTTTACCTGGCACACCTGCGTTTTTTAGCACACTCCCTGAAAACGCTGATTTGCCGCCCAGAAACACCCACTTCCTGTCAATCACACTACGATCACTCAAGCGTTGAAAAAACGTCGCTCGAGCTTGTGTAAATCTCCAAAGTTTTGTGTTAAATTACTTAGCGCATGCGCGCTGCGTACCATACGCATACGCATTTTCCACCTAATCGCTGCGTTGCGAAAAACGTCAACGAGCGAACAACTCGGAATGACCACCCCTGTCTGCTTGTAGCTGTGCAGCATGGTTACTTCTGTCCTGCAGCACCACTCTCTACTCTTGTTGCTGCAGCACCTCTCTCTGTCTAGCCCAGCTGCTGCAGCACCTCTCTCTGTCTAGCCCAGCTGCTGCAGCACCTCTCTCTGTCTAGCCCAGCTGCTGCAGCACCTCTCTCTGCCCCAGTTGCTGCATAATCTCTCTCTGACCCACATTCTGCAGCATCTCTCTCTATCCTGAAAGCTGCAGCATATGTCTCTACTTCAGATGCTGCAGCACCTCTTTCTGACCAGGCTTCTGAAGCACTACTCTCTGACCCAGCTGCTGCAGCACCTCTCTGTGCCCCATGTATAAGTGGCTATACTGTGGTGTAATGTGTATAAGTGTCCTTATTGTGACGTAAAGTGTATAAGGGACTCTACTGTATGGTGAATTGTGAATAAGGGACTCTACTATGTAGCATATAGGGAGGCCAATCCCGGGATCGGGATCGGCGGGATCCCGGGATTTGGGCCCAAAAATGCCGGGATTTGAATCCCGGGATTGGAGCCTCCAATCCCGGGATTCACGGGATTAGAGTGCGCATGCGCAGTTTTGCCGGACAGCGTTGAGCACTATAGCTCAGCGCTGCCCGGCTGTCAGCGAGGGAGTTACATCAGCTATGGACACACACATACTGACCACGCTGGCGGCATTCACAAACGTAGCGCTGGCCGCCAGCCAATCAGAGCTGGCAGACCGGCAGCCAATCAGGGAAGCGGCAGCAGCCGCGGCCCCTGATTGGCTGCCGGACTGCCAGTTCTGACTGGCTGGCGGCCAGCGCTACGTTTGAAATGCTGCCAGCGCGGTCAGTGTGTGTGTGTCCATGGCTGGTGCCCGCGGCCCGCCCGTTAGTAGTAACTGTTTATCTTCGCTACCTACACCCACACTCTCTGCTCCTGACATCCTCCCTCTGCTCGCTACACCCACCGGCACATTCCTGTACCTTACATGCTCACTACACACCCACCCTCCCACTACTCCCTACACCCACTCTTCCGCTGCTCCCTACACCCACTCTTCCGCTGCTCCCTACACCCATCCTCCCGCTGCTCCCTACACCCACTCTCCCGCTGCTTCCTACACCCACCCTCCCTTCCTGTTCCTTACATGCTCCCTACACCCACCCTCCCTTGCTCCCTACATCCACCCTGCCTTGCTGCCCTCCACATATACTTTCCCTGCTCCCTACACTGATCCCTACTGCAATCCCGGGATCCCGGGAATCCCGGGATTGAGCATTTTTCAATCCCGAATCCCGGGATTGAAAAAATGCCCCGGGATTGGCCTCCCTAGTAGCATATTGTGTATAAGGGATACTACTGTGTGGTGTAATGTGACTAACAGACACTAGTATGCTGTGTAATGTGATTTGGTAGTATTCTGTGGCCACACCCCTTCCCCATGAAGCTACACCCCTATATTTTTTATGTATCCTGAGTGCCACAAGGACTAGAACCGGCCCTGTCACCAATTTAGGATTTTTAAATATTTTTTATTTTAAACTGTAACATGCCACCACATGTTGGCTAGGCTCTCAATTCAGTACAGGGGAGGGGGGCGCTAAAACATACTCTTGCTCTGGGCACCATGGCACCTAGCTACACCTCTGCCCATAGTCAGTTATAAAGGATGCATGCTTTGCATGGAACTAACAACACCGCCATTATTCTGTGTCTCGGTAATAACATTTCCCTCTGTATACACTGTATGCTGTGCAATATCCCGCCACTACTGTATATAAACCTCAGTCCATATCATTGCAGACTTTCATTCATTAACCCAAGCTCTCCCGCAGATCCTAAACACTTGTCAGACTGATTGCAGCTATATGGGGCAGGCAGTATGATGTATGTGTAATAACGCAGCAGGAATAATTACAGTGATGGGCTGGTTATAATGTAAACTGTGATACCTGCTCTGTAAGATAATAACTCGGCTCAGAACTCACTTATTCCAGGAAACATACAGAAAGTAAGTAATGACCAATATGTGTTATAAAGAGCTAAAATGTAGCACAAGGGATGACCTGTCATAACACACATCACAGGGGTACAAAATGTTACTCCCGTGGTATGGGATGCAGTTATAATGCCGGCTGTCGGGATACCTGCGTTCAGGATACCGACGCGAAATCCCAACAGCTGCTAGGCAGAATCGCGGCGCACCAGATCTATTCCCACTCTGTGTGTGTCCACGACACCCATAGAGTGGGAATAGATCCTGTGGCCAGCACAGCGGCCCACAAGGGGAATCTTAGTGCTCGGCCCGCTACCGGCATTCTGGCGGGCGGATGCCGCTTTCGGGATATTGACAGTCCACATCTTACCCACGGGGATAACGTATGTAATGGTACTCACGTAGCACAGGTGTATGTATTGGTGCTAACGTGGCACAGGTGTATGTAATGGTACTCACGTGGCACAGGTGTATGTAGTGGTACTCACGTGGTACAGGTGTATGTAATGGTACTCACGTGGCACAGGTGTATGTAATGGTGCTCACGTGGCACAGGTGTATGTAATGGTGCTCACGTGGCACAGGTGTATGTAATGGTACTCACGTGGTACAGGTGTATGTAATGGTGCTCACGCGGGACAGCTGTATGTAATGGTACTCACGTGGCACAGGTTATGTAATGGTACTCACGTGGCACAGGTGTATGTAATGGTACTCACGTGGGACAGCTGTATGTAATGGTACTCACGTGGCACAGGTGTATGTAATGGTACTCACGTGGGACAGCTGTATGTAATGGTACTCACGTGGCACAGGTGTATGTAATGGTACTCATGTGGGACAGCTGTATGTAATGGTACTCACGTGGGACAGGTGTATGTAATGGTACTCACGTGGCACAGGTGTATGTAATGGTGCTCACGTGGCACAGGTGTATGTAATGGTACTCACGTGGGACAGCTGTATGTAATGGTACTCACGTGGCACAGGTGTATGTAATGGTACTCATGTGGGACAGCTGTATGTAATGGTACTCACGTGGCACAGGTGTATGTAATGGTACTCACGTGGCACAGGTGTATGTAATGGTGCTCACGTGGCACAGGTGTATGTAATGGTACCCACGTGGTACTTGTGTATGTAATGGTGCTCACGCGGGACAGCTGTATGTAATGGTACTCACGTGGCACAGGTGTATGTAATGGTACTCACGTGGCACAGGTGTATGTAATGGTACTCACGTGGCACAGGTGTATGTAATGGTACTCACGTGGCACAGGTGTATGTAATGGTACTCACGTGGTACAGGTGTATGTAATGGTGCTCACGCGGGACAGCTGTATGTAATGGTACTCACGTGGCACAGGTGTATGTAATGGTGCTCACGCGGGACAGCTGTATGTAATGGTACTCACGTGGCACAGGTGAGTGTAATGGTACTCACGTGGGACAGCTGTATGTAATGGTGCTCACGTGGCAAAGGTGTATGTAATGATACTCACGTGGGACAGCTGTATGTAATGGTACTCACGTGGCACAGGTGTATGTAATGGTACTCACGTGGGACAGCTGTATGTAATGGTACTCACGTGGCACAGGTGTATGTAATGGTACTCACGTGGCACAGGTGTATGTAATGGTACACACATGGCACAAGTGTATGTAATGGTGCTCATGTGGCACAGGTGTACTGTATGCAATTGTACTCACGTGGCACAAGTGTATCTAATGGTATTCGCATGACACAAGAGTACGTATTGGTACTCCCGTGGGACAGGTGTATGTAATGGTGCTCATGTGGCACAGGTTTATGTAATGGTGCTCATGTGGCACAGGTGTACTGTATGCAATTGTACTCACGTGGCACAAGTGTATGTAATGGCACAAGTGTATGTAATGGTACTCTCGTAATGGCACTCACGTGGCACAAGTGTATGTAATGGCACTCACATGATACAGGTGTAATGGAACTCACATGGTACAGGTGTATGTAATCGTACTCGCATAGCACAGGTGTATAAAAAAAAGTAATGTGGCACAGATGTATATAATGGTACTCCCGTGGCATAGGTGTATGAAATGGTACTCATGTGGCACAGGTGTATGTAATGGAAGTCATGTGGCACAGGAGTATGAAATGTTACTCACATGGCACAGGTGTATGTAATGGTACTCACGTGGTACTGATGTATATAATGGTACTCAGGTGGCACAGGTGTATATAATGGTACTCATGTGGCACAGGAGTAGTACTCACGCGCGGCACAGGTGTATTAGGCCTGATGCAGTGCAGGAAGTGTACCGGGCACACGCTGTGTGTATACCCTCATTGTACAGATTGTGCAGTGTGATGGCGGTGGGTAAGCCATTATGACATGCTGTAATGCCTGCTAGTTCTCCCATGCTATAATGATTTGTGACCTGGCAGTACTCCTGACAGCGTGGCACGTGGCAGATCTGTGTGTGTATAGTCCAGACGTGGCAAGGAGATTGCTACTGCCCCGGTTGGCTAGGCATCTCTTAATTGCTCAGTGTAGGACGAAGGCTATTAATTCTCTTGCTCATTATGTCATCTCAGTGGTGGTGTGACTGATGACTGGTCAGATAGAGAGGGAGGGAACGCTATACATCTACAGCACCAGATCAGGGGCACACACTGGGAATTCTGAATGATGGGAAAGGGCCGGTGTTATACACAGCACAGCGGAGGGACTGACAGCAGCCGGAGAGCCAGGCTGCCCAGGCAACGGGGGATGATCACAGCGCATCTGACAGCTACACGTCCACAGATAGCCCTGACTGCCGCGCTTCCCGTCTGCTCATCTCCTGCACTGCTGCAGCTCAGGGACAGATGCCACATACAGGGGGAGATCAGCCTCTACATGCCGTTTCATAGAGTGCTCTTGATAAATGTGCGTCAAAGCTAAATGGTTGCTACGGGCAACTTCTCTACTGTTTTCACTGCTAAAATAGATCTCCATAATGTGAGTGCGGTAACCAGCACCAGGGCTGCCAAAAGAAATACTGGGCCTCGGTACAACAACTTCCTGGGCCCCCCTGCCCCCACTGGAGAGGGTGTGACCACAGCATTCTGAGTAGCACACCAAAAGCACCCACTCACAGGAGAATGGCATGTCTCCCAGCCAGTGCAGTAGAGAGCCTGGCTGGACCCAGGTACTTTTCGAGGCACATGGCCCAATCCAAAGAGGCATGGACCTGGGCACCTCTATCAGACCTGGGCCCAGGTAATTTGTACCCTCCCGCCACCATCTCTCGGCGCCACTTACCAGCACCAGACAGGGCGGGATGTACTAGGCATCCGTGGTACATCCCGCAACACACACCGCAGTGTCGCTATCCGTACCCCTGTTAGCATACAGAGCGTGTGCAGATGCTAATGTTACACATTCCTGCGTATGTCCGTCCTATTCCGAGTCGGTCTAATCTCTACCGGATCTGTGTATCTTTGAAATGGACTGAAACTAACGGCAACACACAAGAGATCTGTCTTATGCAAGACAGATCACGGGAGTACTGCGAGCGTGTTGTGGGAGTACTGCGGGCGTGTTGTGGGAGTACTGCGGGCGTGTTGTGGGAGTACTGCGGGCGTGTTGTGGGAGTACTGCGGGCGTGTTGTGGGAGTACTGCGGGAGTGCTGTGGGTGTGTTGTAGGAGTGCTGTGGGAGTAGCATGGAAGTGTCACGGTAGTGTCATAGGAGTGCCATGGGAGTGTAAAGCTCTGTGCAATTCTGAGTCGTGCATATAGGGAAGGGACGTCTGTCTCTGATGGATGTCTTGCACCTAGCATGGGGCTGGCACAAATGCTGAATTATGGTGGTTGCAGAGGCTGGCGTATAATCAGTGAATGGCGCAGCTTCCCACTTGCAGACACAGATCCTCACATTGCCTGTAGGGAAGCATGCATGGGAATAAAATAGTAACTGGCTTCTGTGGCAAACCGCAACTCAGGATCTTCAGTGCTCGGGGTCCATAGAGTGTTCTATCAGCCAGATTTACTAACATATGCTATTTTACAAGTATCCAAATTAGGCATACTTGCCTACTCTGCGGGAGACACACAATTTTTTGGGTAGTCCTCTGCACGCCTGGAAGAGTAGGCACCCCTCAAGCATCATTCTACGTAGACAGCGGGATTTACTAACGTACATCGTAGCGATGCTAAATTCTTACTAAATTCTTCAATGTGAGACCTTATATCAATCTGTATGTTGGTTGGTACCAGTGGTGTCACTGGGGTGGTTGGGTGGGGTGGGCCTGCTCCTGGTGTCACCCTTCCAGAGGGGGGCACCAAAATGCCAGCTCCTCCTCAGTGGCCGGGTAGCAGCTTATACCTATCATTTAATGTACCTGATAAATACTAGTTAGGAGATGTCTGGTAACTTCTTCACTTCCGCACTCCTTGGAAGGTTTGATACATTTACCCCTTAACCTGCCATTAAGTTCCCTTTGTCTTCAGAGGGTTGACCATAGTGAAAACACCATGGTAAAACCCTAAAAATGTAGAATCATAGGGTTTATTATTGCAAAATGGTGTCTAATAGTCCATCCAGGCTGGCCCACAGGTGCACAGGGAAAATCCCTGGTGGGCCTCGCTGCCTGAGGGCCCCACTCGCACCATGGGTCAGTAACTTTATGGAGCAGGATCATGGCTGAACCTGTTTCTGTGGAAACTACACAAACTTTAGTCCTTCTGCCAACTAAGTAGGTGGTCCTAACACACCACTATCCCCTGCTTAATAAAGGGACCCTGTTCACTGCATGTTCTCTTTAATGGATGGACAAGTCCCTCTGTGGTGGCTGGCCACATCCCTTAAGCTTGAGCCCCTCCCATTGCATTCCCCAGTGGGCCCTTCGTGCCCAAGTCCAACACTGCCTCCCAACTCTACTGAATTTGGTGGGACAGTCCTCAACTGAAAGCTCTGTGCCCCCGTCCTGATCAGGACTGCATTGTACTGATTGGCCTGGAGGTTAGGGAGTTATGTTCCCAGTTACCGGTGTCCTGCATGGCCGAGTATCAGTAAACATGTGCAGATGAAGGGGTGTTTGGAGGGGTGCGGACAGTAATTACGGGGCACCATGCAGCAGCTACACTCATCTATCCTTGAATGGAAAAAAAGTAAAAACAAAAGTGGCGTTTGCTTTTAAAAACAGCCAGCATAAGCCAGACAGCGCCCAGCGTTTACAGAGTCACCTGTGGCCCAGTTTTTGCCTCTGCTGCTTAACAAGGGGGGAACTTATCCAGGTCACCAGGGTGAAATCTCCAGTCCCCATGGTGACTGGGATGTGTTCAGTAATGACCTACTGTATAATGTACGCTGATGGAACTTTCTATTGTATTATTTATATATATATATATATATATATATATATATATACATATCTACATTTCCAATGTCTTTCACAAACCTACACTCCACGATAAGATATGAAATAGGAAATACTATTACAGCAACAAGATAATACTGTATATTTGCATAGTCTGCTACTGTGTAAAAGGGATGCAATTAATATACCGGCTGTCAGGATCCCGGTGACCAGGAGACCCAACGCCGGAATCCTGAGAGCCGGTGAAATGCCGACGGACAGAATCCCAAACAACACAGGTTATTCCCACTCGGTTGGCAGGCCCAAAGCGTGGCGAGTGTAGCGAGCCCGCGAGGGGACTCGCTGCCAGGATTCCGACAGACAGGATGCAGCTGTCGGTATACTGACAGGCGGCATCCCGTCCGCCAGTCAAACGTATGTATTCCACATAAAGTATAAACAGCAAACTGCAGCTATAGTAATGAGCCTGCGTGACGCAAGGGAGAGCATGACTAGTAATAAAGTGATTTATCTGATCCTCTGCCAGTCTTCCTGCTGGAGCAGTTACAAATCTATGTATCCCCATCCCCATTGTCCTCTCCTCATGCTCCAGCGGAGAGAGGATACACCGCTTGTAAATTCCAGACTCTGAATACTCTGCTGTCCATAATAAGGATATTACAATCTGCTGCACTCTTGCCCTGCGGAAGCAAGTGAGGTGACTTGTAATGTCCTCATACTTTCTGCAGGGGGCGTATTACTGCTGGTGGCACATTACCCCTACTTAGCATGTCGCTGGTGCTGCACCGGACGATATCAGGAATATGCAGCTTTTCAGGCTAACCATGACCATAGCAGATATTAATACGTCATAAACTTTCTATCGGCAGTTGGCTCGAATGACATCATCACACAATATTCTTACCTGCTAAAATTAACTAAACTCATTTATCTCTAGGAAATAACGTCACAGATCACTGAAATGCCATTAAAACCGTTATTTATTTATAATACTTAACTAAGTATGGTGGCAATAAGCAAGAACGGCCAGATCATCAGTGACATTACGACTGATTGCCGCTACGCATGTCCACGGGCAATAAGTGCTGAGTCTCCAACTCTCTCTCCAATACACCATGATAGGGCCGTCCAGACAGCCAAGCCAGTGACCCCCGGTAAGGAAGGCCAGAGTAT
Organism: Pseudophryne corroboree; assembly: GCF_028390025.1. Classification (NCBI taxonomy): domain Eukaryota; kingdom Metazoa; phylum Chordata; class Amphibia; order Anura; family Myobatrachidae; genus Pseudophryne; species Pseudophryne corroboree. The sequence continues at coordinate 449,529,116 of NC_086450.1, read as the reverse complement.
ACATGTATTGGGCAAAGAGCGCACCTCCAAACAGCAGCGCAGTAGCCACTGTAACTGCCGTTATTCCCGCCACATATAGGTTGACAAACCCCATCCGGCATAGAAATAGAAAAAACGGGGGTGGAAAAAGGTGACTGGGGAGGAGGCTGGGAAATCCAAAGAGAAAGAGGAAGAATCATATTACTTCCTCACACAAAATGTCTGCTAGCTCCTCCCTAAACACTCCCACTAACCTAACTGGTTCCTGCTCCAGTCCTATTAACTGTTTGATTACCTAACCTAATTGTGTGAAGCTCATACAATCCTACTACTCGAAGTTTACGGTCGTTTGCGCTAATTTCTCTGACGTCCTAGTGGATGCTGGGAACTCCGTAAGGACCATGGGAATAGCGGCTCCGCAGGAGACTGGGCACAAAAGTAAAAGCTTTAGGACTACCTGGTGTGCACTGGTCTCCCCCTATGACCCCTCCTCCAAGCCTCAGTTAGATTTTTGTGCCCGAACGAGAAGGGTGCACACTGCACACTAGGTGCTCTCCTGAGCTGCTTAGTGAAAAAGTTTAAGTATAGGTTTTTTATTTTCAGTGAGTCCTGCTGGCAACAGGTTCACTGCACCGAGGGACTAAGGGTGAGAAGAAGCGAACTCACCTGCGTGCAGAGTGGATTGGGCTTCTTAGGCTACTGGACATTAGCTCCAGAGGGACGATCACAGGCCCAGCCATGGATGGGTCCCAGAGCCGCGCCGCCGGCCCCCTTACAGAGCCAGAAGACAGAAGAGGTCCGGGGAAATCGGCGGCAGAAGACGTCCTGTCTTCAATAAGGTAGCGCACAGCAACCGCAGCTGTGCGCCATTGCTCTCAGCACACTTCACACTCACTTCACTGAGGGGTGCAGGGCGCTGGGGGGGGGGGCGCCCTGAGACGCAATAAAAACACCTTAGATGGCGAAAAATACATCACATATAGCTCCTGGGCTATATGGATGCATTTAACCCCTGCCAGTTTTTCCTTAAAAAAGCGGGAGAAAGGCCGCCGAGAAGGGGGCGGAGCCTATCTCCTCAGCACACAAGCGCCATTTTCCCTCACAGCTCCGCTGGAAGGACGTCTCCCTGACTCTCCCCTGCAGTCCTACACTACAGAAACAGGGTAAAACAAGAGAGGGGGGGCACTAATTTGGCAGATTAATCAATACAGCAGCTATATAAGGGAAAAACACTTATATAAGGTTATCCCTGTATATATATAGCGCTCTGGTGTGTGCTGGCAAACTCTCCCTCTGTCTCCCCAAAGGGCTAGTGGGGTCCTGTCCTCTATCAGAGCATTCCCTGGTGTGTGTGCTGTGTGTCGGTACGTTGTGTCGACATGTATGAGGAGGAAAATGGTATGGAGGCGGAGCAATTGCCTGTAATAGTGATGTCACCCCCTAGGGAGTCGACACCTGACTGGATGGTCTTATGGAAGGAATTACGTGATAGCGTCAGCACTTTACAAAAGACTGTTGACGACATGAGACAGCCGGCAAATCAGTTAGTATCTGTCCAGGCGTCTCAAACACCGTCAGGGGCTCTAAAGCGCCCGTTACCTCAGATGGTCGACACAGACCCAGACACGGACACTGACTCCAGTGTCGACGGTGAGGAAACAAACGTGTTTTCCAGTAGGGCCACACGTTACATGATCACGGCAATGAAGGAGGTTTTGAACATTTCTGATACTACAAGTACCACAAAAAAAGGGTATTATGTGGGGTGTGAAAAAACTACCCGTAGTTTTTCCTGAATCAGATGAATTAAATGAGGTGGTGTGATGAAGCGTGGGTTTCCCCCGATAAAAAACTGCTAATTTCTAAAAAATTATTGGCATTATACCCTTTCCCGCCAGAGGTTAGGGCGCGTTGGGAAACACCCCCTAGGGTAGATAAGGCGCTCACACGCTTATCAAAACAAGTGGCGTTACCGTCTCCTGATACGGCCGCCCTCAAGGAGCCAGCTGATAGGAAGCTGGAAAATATCCTAAAAAGTATATACACACATACTGGTGTTATACTGCGACCAGCAATCGCCTCAGCCTGGATGTGCAGTGCTGGGGTGGCTTGGTCGGATTCCCTGACTGAAAATATTGATACCCTGGACAGGGACAGTATATTATTGACTATAGAGCATTTAAAGGATGCATTTCTATATATGCGAGATGCACAGAGGGATATTTGCACTCTGGCATCAAGAGTAAGTGCGCTGTCCATTTCTGCCAGAAGAGGGTTATGGACGCGACAGTGGTCAGGTGATGCGGATTCCAAACGGCATATGGAAGTATTGCCGTATAAAGGGGAGGAGTTATTTGGGGTCGGTCTATCGGACCTGGTGGCCACGGCAACGGCTGGGAAATCCACCTTTTTACCCCAGGTCACCTCTCAGCAGAAAAAGACACCGTCTTTTCAGGCTCAGTCCTTTCGTCCCCATAAGGGCAAGCGGGCAAAAGGCCACTCATATCTGCCCCGGGGCAGAGGAAGGGGAAAAAGACTGCAGCAGGCAGCCTCTTCCCAGGAACAGAAGCCCTCCCCCGCTTCTGCCAAGTCCTCAGCATGACGCTGGGGCCTTACAAGCGGACTCAGGTACGGTGGGGGGTCGTCTCAAGAATTTCAGCGCGCAGTGGGCTCACTCGCAAGTGGACCCCTGGATCCTGCAGGTAGTATCTCAGGGGTACAAATTGGAATTCGAGACGTCTCCCCCTCGCCGGTTCCTGAAGTCTGCTTTACCAACATCTCCCTCCGACAGGGAGGCGGTATTGGAAGCCATTCACAAGCTGTATTCCCAGCAGGTGATAATCAAGGTACCCCTCCTACAACAGGGAAAGGGGTATTATTCCACGCTGTTTGTGGTACCGAAGCAGGACGGCTCGGTGAGACCTATTTTAAATCTGAAATCCTTGAACACTTACATACAAAGGTTCAAATTCAAGATGGAGTCACTCAGAGCAGTGATAGCGAACCTGGAAGAAGGGGACTATATGGTGTCTCTGGACATCAAGGATGCTTACCTCCATGTCCCAATTTGCCCTTCTCACCAAGGGTACCTCAGGTTTGTGGTACAGAACTGTCACTATCAGTTTCAGACGCTGCCGTTTGGATTGTCCACGGCACCCCGGGTCTTTACCAAGGTAATGGCCGAAATGATGATTCTTCTTCGAAGAAAAGGCGTCTTAATTATCCCTTACTTGGACGATCTCCTGATAAGGGCAAGGTCCAGGGAACAGTTAGAGGTCGGAGTAGCACTATCTCAAGTAGTACTACGACAGCACGGGTGGATTCTAAATATTCCAAAATCGCAGCTGATTCCGACGACACGTCTGCTGTTCCTAGGGATGATTCTGGACACAGTCCAGAAAAAGGTGTTTCTCCCAGAGGAGAAAGCCAGGGAGTTATCCGAGCTAGTCAGGAACCTCCTAAAACCAGGCCAAGTGTCAGTGCATCAATGCACAAGGGTCCTGGGAAAAATGGTGGCTTCTTACGAAGCGATTCCATTCGGCAGATTCCACGCAAGAACTTTTCAGTGGGATCTGCTGGACAAATGGTCCGGATCGCATCTTCAGATGCATCAGCGGATAACCCTGTCTCCAAGGACAAGGGTGTCTCTCCTGTGGTGGTTGCAGAGTGCTCATCTTCTAGAGGGCCGCAGATTCGGCATTCAGGACTGGGTCCTGGTGACCACGGATGCCAGCCTGAGAGGCTGGGGAGCAGTCACACAGGGAAGAAATTTCCAGGGCTTGTGGTCAAGCATGGAAACGTCATTTCACATAAATATCCTGGAACTAAGGGCCATCTACAATGCCCTAAGTCAAGCAAGGCCTCTGCTTCAGGGTCAGCCGGTGTTGATCCAGTCGGACAACATCACGGCAGTCGCCCACGTAAACAGACAGGGCGGCACAAGAAGCAGGAGGGCAATGGCAGAAGTTGCAAGGATTCTTCGCTGGGCGAAAAATCATGTGATAGCACTGTCAGCAGTGTTCATTCCGGGAGTGGACAGCAGACTTCCTCAGCAGACACGACCTCCACCCGGGGGAGTGGGGACTTCACCCAGAAGTCTTCCACATGATTGTGAACCGTTGGGAAAAACCAAAGGTGGACATGATGGCGTCCCGCCTCAACAAAAAACTAGACAGATATTGCGCCAGGTCAAGGGACCCTCAGGCAATAGCTGTGGACGCTCTGGTAACACCGTGGGTGTACCAGTCAGTGTATGTGTTCCCTCCTCTGCCTCTCATATCCAAGGTACTGAGAATCATAAGAAGGAGAGGAGTAAGGACTATACTCGTGGCTCCGGATTGGCCAAGAAGGACTTGGTACCCGGAACTTCAAGAGATGCTCACGGAGGACCCGTGGCCTCTACCTCTAAGAAAGGACCTGCTCCAGCAGGGACCCTGTCTGTTCCAAGACTTACCGCGGCTGCGTTTGACGGCATGGCGGTTGAACGCCGGATCCTGAAGGAAAAAGGCATTCCGGATGAAGTCATCCCTACCCTGATCAAAGCCAGGAAGGATGTAACCGTGCAACATTATCACCGTATTTGGCGTAAATATGTTGCGTGGTGTGAGGCCAGGAAGGCCCCTACAGAGGAATTTCAACTGGGTCGTTTCCTGCATTTCCTGCAAACAGGACTGTCTATGGGCCTAAAATTAGGGTCCATTAAGGTTCAAATTTCGGCCCTGTCGATTTTCTTCCAGAAAGAACTGGCTTCAGTTCCTGAAGTTCAGACGTTTGTCAAGGGGGTACTGCATATACAGCCTCCTTTTGTGCCTCCAGTGGCACCTTGGGATCTCAATGTAGTTTTGGGGTTCCTAAAATCACATTGGTTTGAACCACTCACCACTGTGGACTTAAAATATCTCACATGGAAAGTGGTAATGCTGTTAGCCCTGACTTCAGCCAGGCGTGTCTCAGAATTGGCGGCTTTATCCTATAAAAGCCCTTACCTAATTTTTCATACGGACAGGGCAGAATTGAGGACTCGTCCTCAATTTCTCCCTAATGTGGTTTCAGCGTTTCACTTGAACCAGCCTATTGTGGTGCCTGCGGCTACTAGGGACTTGGAGGACTCCAAGTTGCTGGACGTAGTCAGGGCCCTGAAAATATATGTTTCCAGGACGGCTGGAGTCAGAAAATCTGACTCGCTGTTTATCCTGTATGCACCCAACAAGCTGGGTGCTCCTGCTTCTAAGCAGACTATTGCTCGTTGGATTTGTAGTACAATTCAGCTTGCACATTCTGTGGCAGGCCTGCCACAGCCAAAATCTGTAAAAGCCCATTCCACAAGGAAAGTGGGCTCATCTTGGGCGGCTGCCCGAGGGGTCTCGGCTTTACAACTTTGCCGAGCAACTACTTGGTCAGGGGCAAACACGTTTGCTAAATTCTACAAATTTGATACCCTGGCTGAGGAGGACCTGGAGTTCTCTCATTCGGTGCTGCAGAGTCATCCGCACTCTCCCGCCCGTTTGGGAGCTTTGGTATAATCCCCATGGTCCTTACAGAGTTCCCAGCATCCACTAGGACGTCAGAGAAAATAAGAATTTACTTACCGATAATTCTATTTCTCGTAGTCCGTAGTGGATGCTGGGCGCCCATCCCAAGTGCGGATTGTCTGCAATACTTGTACATAGTTATTGTTACAAAAATCGGGTTATTATTGTTGTGAGCCATCTTTTCAGAGGCTCCTCTGTTATCATGCTGTTAACTGGGTTCAGATCACAGGTTGTACGGTGTGATTGGTGTGGCTGGTATGAGTCTTACCCGGGATTCAAAATCCTTCCTTATTGTGTACGCTCGTCCGGGCACAGTATCCTAACTGAGGCTTGGAGGAGGGTCATAGGGGGAGGAGCCAGTGCACACCAGGTAGTCCTAAAGCTTTTACTTTTGTGCCCAGTCTCCTGCGGAGCCGCTATTCCCCATGGTCCTTACGGAGTTCCCAGCATCCACTACGGACTACGAGAAATATAATTATCGGTAAGTAAATTCTTATTTTAAGCACTCGCTCTTCATTACACGCATATTCTTTGGTTGCAGACAAAATTTCCCCACTTTCATCTCTAGAATCATATCTTGAGCTATAGGCTGGGATGCAATAGAGTCTGAGTTTGCAGGACGTGCATGGTATGGTTTTGCCTTGTAAATGACTGTCCCTTTAGAAAAAGTTTGTCCTAAAAACATGATCATGTGATAAATGATATTTTCATGTAATACATAAAGTCAATGGATTATATTTTACAAGTGCTTTTCTATCATTACAATGGGAACGAGGCACTACAATAAACAAATGATCTCAGCTGAGGTCTGTAGAAAAAACAAAATGGTAGCCCATGACATCCTTATTTCAGTGTCATGCCAATAAGTATCTGAAGACTGCATTTGTACGGAGGAAGAGACGCTAATGAAAGTAAAGGCCGCTCTATCATCTGGCCAGAAGAAATAGTTCCAAATAAAGAAGGATGGTATATTACAAGGACTATAGTTGTTGTCATGACAATGGCAGCCTGCACTGGGACTCATTTATTACCATTGCACAGCCAACCAGACACTTTCATTGTGCCAACAAGCATAGGCAACCCTTGGCACTAGTGACACAAAGTCATGGCACGTGAGAATGTTTTCAGTGGCACTCGTGGGGTCAGTCCCTCTACTATAGGTGTTGTGCTGCTCCTCATGCTTCACCTCTTTCTCTCACATAGGAGACCTTTGTCAGCACAACAGATCCTTTCTAACCCGGAGAACCAAAGCGTGGCCCGAATACCCGGCAAAGCTTGGGGATCTAGTGAGTGAATCCTGCCACAGTAGTCCTGATCGCAGGTGACTAACAGTAGAAAAGTCTTACTAAAAGTCGTAATACTGTACCTTCAAAAAAGGAAGAACAGGAACATGTATAGTGGGGATGTAGTTATGTGACCGGCGCTCAGGAGACCACCAGTCACAACACCTCCCCCTACATCCCACTCCCTGAAAATCCCGAAGGCCGGCACGCCGATCAACAGTGACTATTCCCACTTGTGGGTGTCCATGATACCCATAGAGTGAACGCCACCCAGCACGCAAAGGGGCCTCTTGCGCTCGCCCCTTCTCGGCGGAGGTATGCTTACCGGCGGTCTCCTGACAGGCGGTCACGCATGCCTAACCCGCTCAGTGTCCATCAATTACTTTTGTAAAGGTTTGCATATGTTGACGGCAGGCAGCACTCCGGAAATGTTTTTGCCTTGTAATGCCTGGCACCAGGACTGACAAAATAGGCAGCACCATCCCCTTATTGTGCCGCATGCCTCCACCCCCATGTGACATCAGACATCGTGACATCACATAGAAGTGGAGCATCGCCTACCTGGAGGAAGAATTCACAGAGGGCGGATACGCAAGGAAGGCTTATTTTTAAGAAGTCCTCTCTGCGCATCGGCCCACTGTTGTTGCACAAAAACAAGAATATGGAACGTCACAGTGCGCAACTGAGCGAAGCCGCCAGAATACAGTCACTCTTGTGGGGCAATCCTCATACCCCTAAGTTAACACAAGGAAAGACAAAGAATAAAGGGGTAATTCATACCTGATGGCTGGGCTGCATTTTCGTACAGCGAGCGATCAGGTCTAAACTGCGCATGCGTATGCACCGCAATGCACAGCCGCGTCGCACGGGTATAAAGCGGATCGCCGCTCAGCGAGGGGATTGTGCGAAGGATCCATTCGCACGGGCGTTCGTAAGGAGATTGACAGAAAGAGGGCGTTTGTGGGTGGCAACTGACCGATTTCTGGAAAGACGCAGGCGTGTCAAAGCGTTTGCAGGGCGGGTGTCTGACGTCAGTTCCGGTCCCGGACAGGCTGAAGTGATCGCAGCGACTGAGTAAGTCCTGGGCTGCGCAGAGACTGCACGAGATCTGTTTGTACAGCTCTGCTACACATGCGATCGCACACTTGCAAAGCAAAAATACACTCTCCTGTAGGCGGTGACTATCTGATTGCAACAGTGCAAAAATCGCCTACTAGCGAACAGGTCTGAATTAGCCCCAAGTGATCCCTGTACCGGCGTTAAGAGTACATATATGTCACTTTTCTTATGAGGGTGGTTTTGTCCTTTTATAATGCAGTCTCCAATGCAAGAATCCAAAGGTTCCTTCTACTGATATTCCATGTAATGCTGTTTCAAACAATTTGTCAGTGGTGTCTCATTAATGTTCCACTGCATACAATAAAATGCCAGAAAAAACACGCATAGCATAATACATTATTTTAGTGTAACAAAAAAATACACACTATAAAATCCACACAAATGTAAATTACACAAATGACACTCAACACAAATGAACAAAGTAGCGGTGGCTGCAATGGATTAATTACCAGAGAAAGTGAACTGGTGTTTACTGTAATTATAACACAAAAGCTGAAGCTAGTAAGTATAAATAGCTCCTGCAAATAGTATCTGTATAAATGGGGATCACTCATGAACCAGTGAATTCTGATGTCATCACCTCATCACAGAAACGGTACATTATAACCCATATTACTTACTCTTACCTATCCTGATTGCAAAATGAAAACATGTTCTACAACAGTACAGAGCTGGGAAATAAAAACTATTTCTGGGTACAGTGGAACAAGTGGCACAAAAGGAAAAAGCTCACCTCTCAACAGAGCTTACAATCTAATGGCGCCCTTGTTCTAGACAACACATACAGTCACACAAAACATATGTTTGCTTCAGTAAGTAAAAAATCCATATTGTGTCACCTACGGATAAGACTTTGAGGTGCTTGGGGAGATTCAGTGTCATTAACTTACTTTTACCGTTCCTCCTTCAGCTCCTCCAGCTGGGTCCATGTCGGAACTCGATGATTTTGCAGACTTAGCTGGCCCCTGGAACTCATCCGACCTCAGTCTCTTCAATCCAGCCAGCGTGGTGGTCCCAGTTATCTTCTCCCTCATCTTCCTGCTGGGCACGGTGGGGAACAGCCTGGTCCTAGCTGTGCTTCTTCGGAGTGGCCAAAGGACGCACAACACCACAAACCTCTTTATCCTCAACCTCAGCGTAGCAGATGTCTCCTTCATCATCTTCTGTGTACCATTCCAGGCCACCATCTACTCCCTGGAAAACTGGGTCTTCGGGGCATTTATGTGCAAAGCTGTCCACTTCTTCATCTACTTGACCATGTATGCAAGCAGCTTCACCCTGGCAGCAGTGTCTGTTGACAGGTATGTCTTCTGTCTGCAGTACTAGAATCCATTATCTCAAGCTCTGCAGAATTTAAATAAGAAGTTTTATGACCCAGCAGAGGATTTTTTTTTGTAACTCGTTGCGAAGGAAATGGAGTGAAGTCTGAAATGGTTATGATATGTTGGGCAGTTCTAGAAAGATCTACAAATCAAAGATACATGTTTATCCCACAGCATAAAAACTTGAGTATAGCTAAGTAAAAAATCAGAAAGTAAACTATCTTGTAATTAAAAGATCATGTGGCAACTAGAACAGAATAAGAAAACTAATAAAAAATGTTGTTTTCTGTTGCAGATATCTTGCTATCCGTTATCCTCTGCGCTCTCGGGAACTAAGGACGCCGTGCAATGCAGTAGCCACCATGGCCATAATATGGGGACTCTCTGTGGTCTTTGCAGGGCCCTATTTAAGCTACTATGATCTCATGGACTTTGAGACCAGCCACATTTGCATGCCAGGGTGGAAAGAGAAGACTCGCAAAATTATGGACACTGGCACCTTCATTGTAGGGTATGTCATCCCTGTGCTTATAGTAAGTCTGTCTTACACCAGGACCATTAAGTATCTGTGGACTGCTGTTGATCCTCTGGAAGACATGTCAGAGTCTAAAAAAGCTAAGAGAAAAGTGACCAAGATGATCATTATTGTGACCGTCCTCTTCTGCCTGTGCTGGCTTCCTCACCATGTCGTGGTTATGTGCTACCTTTATGGTGACTTTCCATTTAACCAAGCCACGTATGCCTTCCGACTGCTTTCTCACTGCATGGCCTATGCCAACTCTTGCCTAAACCCCATCGTTTACGCTTTAGTGTCCAAACACTTCCGGAAAGGGTTCCAGAAAGTATTCAGCTGCCTCTTGAGGAAGAAGGGTCGAAACAAGGTACACGTGGTTAATACTGCCAACATTGAACCCGGGTTTGACGCCGCTTCCACAGAAGTCTCCCACATAAATGAAGACCACGGAAAGAGGAAAGTCCGGCAGGCAGTTGGGAATCAGTCGGACTCTTCCAGACCACTGGGCACTCCATAAACTGTACAAGGAGAAGAGACTCAAAGAAGGATACGGGTACTCACATTTAAGCTAGCACACCTTGTCTGGAACAGACTGTATGAAGAGACCAGTAAAAGGTGTGTAAGATGACTATCCTTGAGTAGCTGAAATGTCTCCACCGTAGAGTACCTAACTGTAAATGATTACTGTCTGCAGAAGACAATATACCATCAGAAACATTTCATAGAGCCAACACTCCACCCAAGAAGTGGTTGCACTTCATGGGCTGGAAGTGACATTTTATCTCAAATTTGGTCAAGACCTTGTTGTCCCTCATGAACACCAGTGGACTATTTGACGTTCATTTAATGGAACACTTTTAAGTGCATTTGAAAAGTTATATTTTACAGAGGATTAAAAAGTAGGAAACTTGTTGTGGCTCAGAAATTTTGCACTTAAAGTGCAGGTCGTTCAAGGAGACAACCATCTTGAGGGATGGATAAATATGCATGAGAATGGTTTGGACAGGAAGTATACAATGGCCCCTTTGCAGAATGGGGCCATTTTTGACAGCGCTTCAGATCTTTCCAAATCTCCCCCCTATTTTAAACAAGGCAAATGAAGTAACCCACCTTCGTCTATACATGTAGGGGTCACTGCACCAGTACTCAGGATTTCCTATTTCTTTTGGCGTTTGACATATCCACTTTATGTTAAACTAAACCCATTGTTGCCAGGGCAATTCGGCACTGTCCCACGGAAATCGGAACTGTGGGCAAGATAAAGTGCCTCAGCGATGTGACTGCTTTCTCTTTTTGTAACAGTGCAGATGATCTAACTCCACACTGTGAAGGCAACAGGGACACTTCCGTCCTAAGACAGACTGAAGCGAGAATGTTCAGGTCTTCACACTCCCACTATTGCAGCTAGCCAGTCATATACATCCATGCCAAGCCACATCCACACCTCTTTGGACCACAGAATATTTGTGCTGTCTCAGTAAAACTGTTACTATTGGCATATATGGAAAACAGTGGAACGCAAGGCCTAAGCCTGTTCTAATGACCCGGACTGTTCTACTCACTAATGACTTGTGCCAATACCGTGAAGTATTATTAAGGTTTACAAATATCTAGAACATTACTGCTTGCTGAGTGATGCAATGAGGCAGCACGGGGGGTGCACAAGGACACAAATTTTTTTTTTACATACAATGTAAAAAAGTGCAAGCTTATTTCGATAGATTGGTGTAACAAGGGAAGCAGTTAAACCGACGCTGGGATCCCGAAGTAGGAGGCAATGCCGGCGTTGAGATGCCGACGACGCACGGGATGCCAGCATCACATTACCGTCAGACGGGCATTCCGATCGTCTGGACAGCGGGACGCACTGGCGTCCTGCCCTGGGGGGGGGTTGGGGGTTAGGTTTAGGCAGAAGAAGGAGGGTTAAGGTTAGGCTACAGGGCCGGGAAGGTTAGGGACCGGGGAGGGAGAGTTAGGCACATAGAAGGGGAGGTTAGGGTTAGGTATCATGCGGTTAGGGTTAGGTTTAGGCAGCAGGGAAGGGAGGGTTAGGCTAAGGCACAAAGCAGGGAGGGTTAGGGTTAGGTACTAGTGGGGAGGGTTAGGGTTAGGCACCAAGGAAGGGAGGGTTAGGGTTAGGTACTAGCGGGTAGGGTTAGGTTTAGGCAGCAGGGTAGGGAGGGTTAGGGTTAGGCATAAAGCAGGGTGGGTTAGGGCTAGGTACAGGGGGGAGAGTTAGGGTTAGGCACCTATGAGGGAGGGTTAGGGTAGGGGGCAGAGGAGGGTTAGGGGGCTTACTGGGGGCTGTCAGGATTCTGATAGACGGGATGACGCTGTCGGTATTTTAACCTCCGGCATCCCGTCCATCGTCAAATAATACTGATCCCTGTCACAATACATTTATGTAGCCGACCGCACTAATGGTACTTCACAGTAACCAGCTTTTTTAGCTGACCGTCTATGGTTAACATTACAGATGTGTCCTCAGACAACTAGCCTCAGTACACTATCTTATGTGAGATGAATGGCATGGTGAGCTGCCAGATCCTGTGCGACTCTGCAGGCATTGGGCATCCTTTTCATTTTTTTTTACTGAAAATGCGTCTAAAGGTGGGTACACACTGGAAGATATATCTGCAGATCAATTGATCGGCAGATATATCTATGGACGGATCGGGCAGTGTGTTGAGCATACACACTGCCCGATCCGTCGGGGACTGACATCATGAACTGGGCGGGCGTGTACACCCGCCCGACCGCCCGTACACACACAGCGACGCGCCAATATATCGGTAGATATATTGGCCGGCGCCTGTGCTGCGGGGCCGGCGCGATACGTCTGTGAACGACGAAGTTCACAGACGTATCGGCCGTACACACTGGCCGACGGACCCGTGATATATCGTCCGTTCACGAGAATGGACAATATATCGGCCAGTGTGTACGGGCCTTTAGTCACAATGCACTGCGACTAGGACACACCAGAAAACTCCACAGATCAATGTGATACGTGACACTTGTATACGGAGCACAGCGGAACTTGTATTGGAAAAAACTGTGGCTGCTGCCTTGTAGCACTTCCTATACAGATTCAGAGACTCGGTCGCACACAGATATACAAGTGTCATCTATCAAATTACTCAGCACAGTCTCCTGTTGCGTCCTAGTCACATCACATTGCGACTAAGATGCACTTTGCGACTAGGTCGCGCCACGAAGGGCTCTTTGGCGCAACTGCAGCAATAATGTATGAGGACACATCTGTATATGTGTGTGATGAGGTCATGACATGCGTGAAAATAAACATATTCAAGTACGTTTTATACAGTACTTCATTATGACTTTAAATAAGCTTATTATCTGCAGAACAGGCAGCGCAATTTCTTAGACGCCAGCAGCGGTGGCCTTAAATAGAGTGTCCGACTGAGTGCCAACAGTGACATATATAAGAAGTGCAAATCTCAAGTACAGTATTAAACCGCAACCAAAGTGCCGCCAGCTGTGTGACCATAATACATAGGAGATAATCATATCACAAAGGTTACGGTTGCTTTGGGACATGGAAAAAAAACCTGACCGCACAAATGTTTCATTTAACAATTTGTTTTTAACATATATATATATATATATATATATATATATATTAATGGCAAATTATTTTGAATTGCACCCGTTGCTATGGCAACCTGTTACTGTAATATATGTGGATGGCTGCAGACATCTGAGATTCCCCGCGAGGTACTTTTGTGGATCTGTGTATGATACGAGTACAGTATGTGAAAAGGGCAGCTGCTGGCTACAAAGCCAATGGAAGATTTACAGCAGTGAACGGACAGTGGACATTGGGATTTCATAGAGAAGTGCAGACTTATGATTTAATTCTTTGAGCTTTGATGTGGCATTAACCTCTGTGTGCAAAGATATCGGCATCATGCGGATGACGGAACCGGCCTCGGCACCTGCTACTGAGCAAATGCGGCATGCAAGGATTGCTGGTATAAGGCAGCGCCATACATTACATACAGCATTTCTGCTCCTGTTATGTTGTACATGAGAATCTCTGGGACCTTTTTGGATAGTTTGTTCCTTTCACAAATGTATAAACAACTGAATGCAATGCTGTACTGAACTATTCTGTTCTGGCAAAGTGTCTCCAAATAAAGGCCTCATTTGTGTAATCCCATTTAAATTGTCTTGCAAGCAGACATTTTGTGGGCTGAACCAATATTCAGCCTATCAAATCACTCAGAATTAGTGACATCATTGAGACAGGACTGAGGAGTCTATTCATGAAGCAGTGAAAAGAGTGGAGAAGTGAGCCAGTGGAGAATTTACCCATGTCAACCAATTAGCTGCTATGTATAATTGTATAGAATGCACTTTATAAATGTTACCTCAATATACAAGGGGAAAAAGGTGCAGGTGCACTATCTCACACTAGCTCAACCTGTAATAACCAGAGGCATTTAGCATAATCTTGGCCAGGGCTATGAGCTTACCCACTGCACCAATGTAGCCTCTCATTGTTTAAGTCCCTAACACTAACTACAGGGGTTCAGGCCCGGGGGGCAGGCCTGAGCTCCTGTAGTTAGTGTAGCTACCTCTGTGTCGTCAAGTATACTATCCATCCATATCTGTGGTGCATTTTAGTTGTGCGCAGTATTATATAGTAGGAGGACAGTGCAGACTTTTGCTGACCACCAGCATATAATATATAACAGTACGGTACAGTAAGCCACTGCTCTACCTACCTCTGTGTCGTCAAGTATACTATCCATCCATATCTGTGGTGCATTTTAGTTGTGCGCAGTATTATATAGTAGGAGGACAGTGCAGACTTTTGCTGACCACCAGCATATAATATATAACAGTACGGTACAGTAAGCCACTGCTCTACCTACCTCTGTGTCGTCAAGTATACTATCCATCCATACCTGTGGTGCATTTTAGTTGTGCGCAGTATTATATAGTAGGAGGACAGTGCAGAATTTTGCTGACCACCAGTATATAATATATAGCAGTACGGTACAGTAGGCCACTGCTCTACCTACCTCTGTGTCGTCAAGTATACTATCCATCCATACCTGTGGTGCATTTTAGTTGTGCGCAGTATATATAGTAGGAGGACAGTGCAGAATTTTGCTGACCACCAGTATATAATATATATAGCAGTACGGTACAGTAGGCCACTGCTCTACCTACCTCTGTGTCGTCAAGTATACTATCCATCCATACCTGTGGTGCATTTTAGTTGTGCGCAGTATATATAGTAGGAGGACAGTGCAGAATTTTGCTGACCACCAGTATATAATTATATAGCAGTACGGTACAGTAGGCCACTGCTCTACCTACCTCTGTGTCGTCAAGTATACTATCCATCCATACCTGTGGTGCATTTTAGTTGTGCGCAGTATATATAGAAGGAGGACAGTGCAGAATTTTGCTGACCAGTGACCACCAGTATTATATAGAAGTATGGTACAGTAGTCCACTGCTCTACCTACCTCTGTGTCATCAAGTATACTATCCATCCATACCTGTGGTGCATTTTAGTTGTGCGCAGTATTATATAGTAGGAGGACAGTGCAGAATTTTGCTGACCACCAGTATATAATATATAGCAGTACGGTACAGTAGGCCACTGCTCTATCTACCTCTGTGTCATCAAGTATACTATCCATCCATACCTGTGGTGCATTTTAGTTGTGCGCAGAATATATAGTAGTAGGACAGTGCAGAATTTTGATGACCACCAGTATATAATATATAGCAGTACGGTACAGTAGGCCACTGCTCTACCTACCTCTGTGTCGTCAAGTATACTATCCATCCATACCTGTGGTGCATTTTAGTTGTGCGCAGTATATATAGTAGGAGGACAGTGCAGAATTTTGCTGACCACCAGTATATAATTATATAGCAGTACGGTACAGTAGGCCACTGCTCTACCTACCTCTGTGTCGTCAAGTATACTATCCATCCATACCTGTGGTGCATTTTAGTTGTGCGCAGTATATATAGAAGGAGGACAGTGCAGAATTTTGCTGACCAGTGACCACCAGTATTATATAGAAGTATGGTACAGTAGTCCACTGCTCTACCTACCTCTGTGTCGTCAAGTATACTATCCATCCATACCTGTGGTGCATTTTAGTTGTGCGCAGTATTATATAGTAGGAGGACAGTGCAGAATTTTGCTGACCACCAGTATATAATATATAGCAGTACGGTACAGTAGGCCACTGCTCTATCTACCTCTGTGTCATCAAGTATACTATCCATCCATACCTGTGGTGCATTTTAGTTGTGCGCAGAATATATAGTAGTAGGACAGTGCAGAATTTTGATGACCACCAGTATATAATATATAGCAGTACGGTACAGTAGGCCACTGCTCTACCTACCTCTGTGTCGTCAAGTATACTATCCATCCATACCTGTGGTGCATTTTAGTTGTGCTCAGTATTATATAGTAAGAGGACAGTGCAGAATTTTGCTGACCACCAGTATATAATTATATAGCAGTACGGTACAGTAGGCTATTGCTATTGATATATTACTGGCATATAACTCCACACATTAAAAAATGGAGAACAAAAATGTGGAGGGTAAAATAGGGAAAGATCAAGATCCACTTCCACTAGTCATGGCCGAGACGATGAAATGCCATCAACGTCGTCTGGCAAGGCCGATGCCCAATGTCATGGTAGAGAGCATGTAAAATCCAAAAAAACAAAAGTTCCGTAAAATGACCCAAAAATCTAAATTAAAAGGGTCTGATGAGAAGCGTAAACTTGCCAATATGCCATTTAAGACACGGAGTGCCAAGGAACGGCTGAAGCCCTGTCCTATGTTCATGGCTAGTGGTTCAGTTTCACATGAGGATGGAAGCACTCATCTTCCCGCTAGAAATATGAAAAGACTAAAGCTGGCAAAAGCACAGCAAAGAACTGTACGTTCTTCTAAATCACAAATCCCCAAGGAGAGTCCAATTGTGTCGGTTGCGATGCCTGACCTTCCTAACACTGGACGGGAAGAGGTGGCGCCTTCCACCATTTGCACGCCCCCTGCAAGTGCTGGAAGGAGCACCCGCAGTCCAGTTCCTGATAGTCAAATTGAAGATGTCACTGTTGAAGTACACCAGGATGAGGATATGGGTGTTGCTGGCGCTGAGGAGGAAATTGACAAGGAGGATTCTGATGGTGAGGTGGATTGTTTAAGCCAGGCACCAGGGGAGACACCTGTTGTCCGTGGGATGAATATGGCCATTGACATGCCTGGTCAAATTACAAAAAAAAAATCACCTCTTCGGTGTGGAATTATTTTAACAGAAATGCGGACAACAGGTGTCAAGCTGTGTGTTGCCTTTGTCAAGCTGTAATAAGTAGGGGTAAGGACGTTAACCACCTAGGAACATCCTCCCTTATACGTCACCTGGAGCGCATTCATCAGAAGTCATTGACAAGTTCAAAAACTTTGGGTGACAGCGGTAGCAGTCCACTGACAACTAAATCTCTTCCTCTTGTAACCAAGCTCCTGCAAACCACACCACCAACTCCCTCAGTGTCAATTTCCTTCTTAGACAGGAAAGCCAATAGTCATGCAGGCCATGTCACTGGCAAGTCTGACGAGTCCTCTCCTAACTGGGATTCCTCAGATGCATCCTTGAGTGTAACGCCTACTGCTGCTGGCGCTGCTGTTGTTGCTGCTGGGAGTCGATCGTCATCCCAGAGGGGAAGTCGGAAGACCACTTGTACTACTTCCAGTAAGCAATTGACTGTCCAACAGTCCTTTGTGAGGAAGATGAAATATCACAGCAGTCAACCTGCTGCAAAGCAGATAACTAAGGCCTCGGTGGTGTTAAACGTGTGTCCGGTATCCACCTTTAATTCACAGGGAATTAGACAATTAATTGAGTTAGTGTGTCCCCGGTACCAAATACCATCTAGGTTCCACTTCTCTAGGCAGGCGATACCGAGAATGTACACAGACCTCAGAAAAAGAATCACCAGTGTCCTAAAAAATGCAGTTGTACCCACTGTCCACTTAACCACGGACATGTGGACAAGTGGAGCAGGGCAGACTCAGGACTATATGACTGTGACAGCCCACTGGGTAGATGTATTGCCTTCCGCAGCAAGAACAGCAGCGGCGGCACCAGTAGCAGCATCTCGCAAACACCAACTCGTTCCTAGGCAGGCTACACTTTGTATCACCGCTTTCCATAAGAGGCACACAGCTGACAACCTCTTACGGAAACTGAGGAACATCATCGCAGAATGGCTTACCCCAATTGGACTCTCCTGGGGATTTGTGACATCGAACAACGCCACCAATATTGTGCGTGCATTACATGTGGGCAAATTCCAGCATGTCCCATGTTTTGCACATACATTGAATTTGGTGGTGCAGAATTTTTTTAAAAACGACAGGGGCATACAAGAGATGCTGTCGGTGGCCCGAAGAATTGCGGGCCACTTTCGGCATTCAGCCACCGCGTGCCGAAGACTGGAGCACTCCTGAACCTGCCCCGCCATCATCTGAAGCAAGAGGTGGTAACGAGGTGGAATTCAACCACCTATATGCTTCAGAGGATGGAGGAGCAGCAAAAGGCCATTCAAGCCTATACATCTGCCTACGATACAGGCAAAGGAGGGGGAATGCACCTGACTCAAGCGCAGTGGAGAATGATTTCAACGTTGTGCAAGGTTCTGCAACCCTTTGAACTTGCCACACGTGAAGTCAGTTCAGACACTGCCAGCCTGAGTCAGGTCATTCCCCTCATCAGGCTGGAGCGAGTGCTGACATCTGGTCCGGACTGAAGGACCTGCCAACGATTACTGACATGTTGTCTACTGTCACTGCATATGATTCTGTCACCATTGAAAGAATGGTGGAAGATTATATGAGTGACCGCATCCAAGTAGGCATGTCAGACAGTCCGTACGTATACTGGCAGGAAAAAGAGGCAATTTGGAGGCCCTTGCACAAACTGGCTTTATTTTACTGAAGTTGCCCGCCCCCCCCCTCCAGTGTGTACTCCGAAAGAGTGTTTAGTGCAGCCGCTCACCTTGTCTGCAATCGGCGTACGAGGTTACTTCCAGAAAATGTGGAGAAGATGATGTTCATCAAAATTAATTATAATCAATTCATCCGTCGAGACATTCACCAGCAATTGCCTCCAGAAAGTACACAGGGACCTGAGATCGTGGATTCCAGTGGGGACGAATTAATAATCTGTGAGGAGGGGGATGTACACAGTGAAAGGGGTTAGGAATCGGAGGATGAGGAGGAGGTGGACATCTTGCCTCTGTAGAGCCAGTTTGTGCAATGAGAGATTGATTGCTTCTTTTTTGGTGGGGGCCCAAACCAACCAGTCATTTCAGTCACAGTCGTGTGGCAGACCCTGTCGCTGAAATGATGGGTTTGTTAAAGTGTGCATGTCCTGTTTATACAACATATAAACATAGCTGTTTGGGGACAATTTTTTTAAGTGCCATCCTGTCTGACACTGCAGTGCCACTCCTAGATGGGCCAGGTGTTTGTGTCTGCCACTTGGGTCGCTTAGCTTAGCCATCCAGCGACCTTGGTGCACCTCTTTTTTTCTTTGCATCATGTGCTGTTTGGGGACTATATTTTGAAGTGCCATCCTGTCTGACACTGCAGTGCCACTCCTTGATGGGCCAGGTGTTTGTGTCGGCCACTTGGGTCGCTTAGCTTAGCCATCCAGCGACTTTGGTGCACCTCTTTTTTTCTTTGCATCATGTGCTGTTTGGGGACTATTTTTTAAATCGGCCATCCTATCTGACACTGCAGTGCCACTCCTAGATGGGCCAGGTGTTTGTGTCGGCCACTTGTGTCGCTTAGCTTAGTCATCCAGCGACCTCGCTGCAAATTTTAGGACTAAAAATAATATTGTGAGGTGTGAGGTGTTCAGAATAGACTGGAAATGAGTGGAAATTATGGTTATTGTGGTTAATAATACTATGGGATCAAAATGACCCCCAAATTCTATGATTTAAGCTGTTTTTTAGGGTTTTTTGTAAAAAAACACCCGAATCCAAAACAAACCCGAATCCGACAAAAAAATTTCAGGGAGGTTTTGCCAAAACGCGTCTGAATCCAAAACACGGCCGCGGAACCGAATCCAAAACCAAAACACAAAACCCGAAAAATTTCCGGTGCACATCACTAATTAATAGGGACCTTAGCATTAAGCATATGCCAAATTTCTAGAAGTTGAGACACGCCTATTCCAGGTGTTCTCTCCGCGATCATTCTAGAATATCCCCCCTCTGGGTATAAGTGACTGGTCACTGACAGATGTCAGTTGAGCGGTTTACGTTGTGTTTTTCTTCCCTCCTGTCATATGTATCTCAAACATACCCCAAAATCGCTTTAATATGATTGGTAATAAAATGTGTGTTATTGCCATTATTTCATCTAATGCATTTTCAAGAACTGTTATATTCCTTATGTACTGTCTGCATTCTTAGTACTATACCGGTAGAAAATATTGTATCTGGGAATATTTTCTGAGGTAAAATCCAGGTAAAGGTAATGTACAATCAGGGAAATTTGTCTTTTACAGATGCGTCTTTTCTGTCTCTTGCTTCATTTGTGCCGTATATAGCCCCTCTAGGTGCTCCAGGTGGGACGTGGCTGAGCTGAGGGTCTTTTTGGCACAACCTGTGCGTCTTATACACATAAATAAAACAACTAGAAGCAACGGAACTGCACTGCCAGTGAACACTGACCACTGGGGTATGCGACATTTGTGCAGTCTGATAGCAGAAACTGGAAAAATCTCAGCTGGGGGCCGCCCATTGCAGGGCCAGGCCGACCAGCGTGAGAATCGCTGCGCCGTGATGCGATTCAATCTAACTGCAATCGCCTCGCAATTAGATTGCAAACTATGGTTGACCCCTGCCTGCACAGCCCAGCTGTGAAGCCTGGCATACCACTGCCATTTTTTCAATCGGAGCGGCTGCGTGTGACGTTACGCAGCCACCCTGCAAATGCTCCAGACACCCCCCCCACAATGCCACGTCGCCGCCCCACAAACGCCCACCCAACGGACGCTGATGTCAATCATGCTGCGGTCACATCCTTCCGAAATGCGACCGCAATGCGTAAGACCGCGCAGGCGCGCTGTGGCAGCTGAGCGCGCAGTTTGCCGTAATTTAGCAATCTGCGATGCGACCATATTAGCGGTCATAGCTGAATGAGGGCCCGAGTCTGCGTAAGAAGCAGAGGCTGCGGCTTTCCCTCACGCCACGTTTTGTTGTGCTTCATCTGCGTGTTTGCATAGCATAAAACCAATTCCTGTGCAGTTAAAGACACAGTCCAGCGACTCTAGTACACACTGTGGGGGGGTTTAAGCTGCATCTGTGATGCGACTGAGGTGGAAAATGTAAAAATGTATGTACACTACTACTCTTGGAGCAGCTCAGTCCTGCATGCTGCTTTCGTGCTGTATGGCATACAGGCGCCCAGTGTATGAGGACGCATCTGTATTATTTGTAACCTAATACAATTACAGCATAAGTAGGTCAAATGGAAGATGACAGTCACATACCATGTGAAATCAGTGATGATGAATGGCCAGCAGTGTCACACACTACAAGAGGGGTCGTTCTCGGAGAAAATGCGAAGCTCTAAGGGCTCGTTCTCAGACTCTTAGCACCACAAAGCGACGTCAGCAGCCTGCTTTGAAAATCAATGATTCTGATGCCTGTTTACCTCTGCTGTTCAGACAAGCGTCAGGAAAAGCTGTGGCACATAGAACACCACACGGAAGTCTTACTGTATATGCACAATTGTCAGTGCCAAGTAATATACACTGCCACCACCGTGTACAACGTGGCACCTGGGGTGATGAAGCTGGTGTGATTTTCAAAGGTTTGCTTACGTTGAGCTCCCTGTAGACACCTGTCAGAAAGAACCACAAATACGTTGGGCAGTACGGATGGTGTAATGGTTAGCATTACTACCTCACAGGTTTGATTTCCACCATGGCCCTACCTGTGTGGAGTTTGTATATTCTCCCTATGCTATGCTTTCTCTGGGTACAGGGCTGGTTCTACACCTTGTGGCGCCCAGTGTGAAAATTTCCACTGCCCCCAACCCTCCCCCCCCTCCCTGTGGCAAAACAGCGCGTGCAAATTTTTTAAATAGGGGCGTGGCTTCATAGGGGAGGGGTGTGGCCACAGTTATGCTCCCAGTAGCTGTGCCCCCAGATTTGCCCCAAGTAGTTGTGCCCCCCCTTTGATTTGACCCCAGTAGATATGCCCCCTGTAGCTGTGCCCCCTGTAGCTATGCCCCCTGTAGCTATGCACCCTGTAGATATGCCCCCTGTAGCTATGCACCCTGTAGATATGCCCCCTGTAGCTATGCACCCTGTAGATATGCCCCCTGTAGATTTGCCCCAGTAGTTGTGCCCCCTGTAGATATGCCCCAGTAGTTGTGCCCTGTTGCTGTGCCCTCAGTAGTTGTGCCCCCTGTTGCTTTGCCCCCAGTAGTTGTGCCCCATGTTGCTTTGCCCCCAGTAGTTGTGCCCCGTTTCTTTGCCCCTAGTAGTTGTGTAATACCCTGGAACTGCAAGCACAAATCAACTGTGGCACTACAGGTGCCAGCATGGCTGTGTAATATAGAACAGAGCCAGCAGCCTACAGCTTGCAGTACAGAAGGAGTTAACAGCCCAGCTCACAGCAATACAGATCAGTCTGCAAAATGCAAAGGGCATGACTCACCCATTTGCAAACTGAGAGCGGGAAACTCAGAGCGGGAGATCCCAGATGGAATGTGTCCCTGGGAATACAAGGTTATAAAAAGGTTGTCCTGCAGTGAGAGAGGACACAACTACAGCAGAGAGCAGACAGACAGTGAGGAGAAGCACGTGTATTAGCTAGCAGAAGTGTGGTGGATTAGCTAGAAAGATGTAGCCCCAGTGAGGGCTCCCCACATGTTTTGGTGGGGAGTGATGCCAGCCACAGCAAGGCACTTGACAGAGGGAGACATTGCAGTGTGAGAGCAGCAGTATGCAGAATCCAGTGAAAGGGTGATGCCAGGAGAAAAGTGTGCTAAAGGTGTGAGTCTCGAGAGGTATCTGGGTGAAGTGGTCGGAAGCCAAGCGGCGTGATTAAAAGCCCCTATGGAAAAGAATCTCGAGAGGTATCTGGGTGAAGTGGTCGGATAGCCACGCGGCGTGATTAGAAGCCCCCCATGGAAATTAATCCTCGCTAAGTAAGAGAGAGAGAGACGGCAACCTGATGTGTAGCACTACTGGTCACAGAATGCCCTGGTACGTACTGATGTTCGCCATATATATGCCGCTGCGACTAAGCGATGCGCTGGAGGAGGTGCCCTGATATAGGATCCACTGTAACTGTTATGCTTTGTGCTGGAGGAGTGTTCACAAGTTATCCCTGCAATACCCCTTTCTCTAACGTCCTAGTGGATGCTGGGGACTCCGTCAGGACCATGGGGATTAGCGGCTCCGCAGGAGACAGGGCACAAAAGTAAGCTTTTAGGATCACATGGTGTGTACTGGCTCCTCCCCCTATGACCCTCCTCCAAGCCTCAGTTAGGTTTTTGTGCCCGTCCGAGCAGGGTGCAATCTAGGTGGCTCTCCTAAAGAGCTGCTTAGAAAAAGTTTTTAGGTTTTTTATTTTCAGTGAGTCCTGCTGGCAACAGGCTCACTGCATCGAGGGACTTAGGGGAGAGATTTTCAACTCACCTGCGTGCAGGATGGATTGGAGTCTTAGGCTACTGGACATAGCTTCAGAGGGAGTCGGAACACAGGTCACCCTGGGGTTCGTCCCGTAGCCGCGCCGCCGATCCCCCTTACAGATGCTGAAGATCGGAGGTCCGGAAACAGGCGGCAGAAGACTCTTCAGTCTTCATGAAGGTAGCGCACAGCACGCCAGCTGTGCGCCATTGTTGCTACACACTTCACACTGACCAGTCACGGAGGGTGCAGGGCGCTGCTGGGGGCGCCCTGGGCAGCAATATTTAATACCTTTGATGGCAAAGAATACATCAC